>NW_020536999.1:51506826-52014664 GCF_003426905.1 Ctenocephalides felis | reverse complement strand
AAATGAGCATCCATAGAAAATTCTATAGAAACTATATTTTTAAATAAGGCTGTACACAAACAGTTAACGCCTAAGGCTCAACCCTGTGCTAATATATTTTTATTATTCAAATATATTTTAATACCTCTCTAACAAGATAGGTATTATGAAACCTAATCCATCATT
Organism: Ctenocephalides felis; assembly: GCF_003426905.1. NCBI lineage: Eukaryota > Metazoa > Arthropoda > Insecta > Siphonaptera > Pulicidae > Ctenocephalides > Ctenocephalides felis. The sequence continues at coordinate 52,014,499 of NW_020536999.1, read as the reverse complement.
GTAATATATCCTGTCCCTTCCTTGCAGGCCCTCAAATATTAATCCTTCATTCGATGAAACTATTTTTCGTTGAACTCGATTAAAACAAATCGCAGGTCAACAACTGATTGGACAAAAATGTAATGGGATGTCGATTAAATCTAAAAAACGGGCTAATCAGAACATAATATGAAAATATAGAAAACCTCTGTAAATCAGTAATATATCTAACAAACAAGTTTAAATGTTAATATTCAAACAAGTAACATTAATTCAACTTTATACCAACGTATTAATTTATCTGACTATACGTACAACAATTAAAACTATATATTATCTGTTTAACGTATAGGTCTGATAGAGCCATTATCTATTTATCTTGTAAACTATTATTGCATAAATTTTCGTAAAATCTTTAAAATATTACTACCATCGTGGAAATTTGAAAACGCATTTATGGAGCATCATGGTGTACTCATTACTTTGAACAACCAACAGCACTAACCTTTCCTAATGGGCAAAAATTTCACCATAATCCACATGCAACTTTAATCTGCATAACGTACATTTAATAAATCTGACTATATGAACATTTCCGAGAAATCATTCCATTCAACCAAACTTTAATACAAAATTAGTCGCCTATTATTTCCACATCACAATTTGATATAATCGAAGCACATTGATTCCATATGAAGCCATGCAAATTTAATTAATAAATAAACAAATACAATGAAAGCTGATTTTGTAAATTTAATTTAATAAATCATTTAAATAAACTGTGTCACCATAGAGTTCAGTTTACGCACACATAATTCAATTATAGCGGATTATACCGAGTGTTCGTATTGTGCTTGGAAGCGAAATGAAATTTTTATGTTTCGATCATACAAATTCAAATTAATAACAGCTTTTGGTGCCAGCATTTTTGTCAAATGGAATTAATATGCGGTTCCTGCATTACAATCGCTATGCAATTTAATTATTCCCTTTGCATAATATAATCAAAGCTAATAGTATTGAAAATATTCGACTACCGTAAATATTAGTTGACGGAAGCTTTCAGCAGATAAATACTAATTATTTTTTGTAATTGGAAATTCATTAATTTTAAAATATTTCATTTATTTTAATAATCTATATTTACAATACACGCTCGGGGTTCCATCTAGACAAAATATAAAAACAGAATTTGATGAAAAGATGAAAGGATCAGATTTTTGAATTATTGGTAGAAATCATTATATTTATTGATATTTTTGTAGTATCCTGAAAATATTATTATATAATAATATTTCAGGAACCTGGTCCAAATTGATTTCTAAAATATTAAATATTTCTGAACGTCACTAATTTATTTTCGAGATTTGAAAGTTCATAATATTATAGTTTTGCACGTTTTAAAAAAAAATGGGCAGTTGGTTCTTATTAAACATTCCGAGCAAGTCAAATAAAATTTGATGAAAAGATGAAAGGATCAGATTTTTGAATTATTGGTAGAAATTATATTTATTGATATTTTTGTAGTATCCTGAAATATTATTATTATATAATAATATTTCAGGAACCTGGTCCAAATTGATTTCTAAAATATTAAATATTTCTGAACGTCACTAATTTATTTTCGAGATTTGAAAGTTCATAATATTATAGTTTTGCACGTTTTAAAAAAAATGGGCAGTTGGTTCTTATTAAACATTCCGAGCAAGTCAAATAGTAATAATATAAAAATTCGATCTTGCATTTGAATTAAAAATATAGAGATACTTGCTATTCATATCTGTTAATCTTTATGAGAATCCATATATTAGTAAACAACTAATTTCAAATTTCTAATAAAAATTGTTTGTGCTTTTAGTAAAATTGTGATATATACAGGGTGTCCCTGAACTCAACGTCAAACCGAAATTCGATAATAGTATCGATTTTAACTATCATGAAAAAAATTTAAAAAAATATAACACGTGCAGTTTGAAAATTATGAGCTTGTAAGTGCAACCTAAAGCTTTGGTTAAACGTGACAATTTTTCCATTATTGTGGTTGATTTTTTAATTATTTTCTATGGGGTATTCTTCTATGGGGTAAAAGGAACAAATTGAAAAATAATAAAAAACGTAATTTGACAATGATAAATTTAAGCTATTATTCCGAAAAACCTCATACAATTCAAAAATAAAATGGTAAACCTTTTTGTCCTCCTATGGGGTAAAAAATACCAAATTTAAAAGTATTCAAAAAACATATTTCTATAATGATTTAGCTGGGAATTTCACTGAAAATTGTTAAATAGTTATTAGTTTGATATGTCTTATTGTTGTGGTGCAGTGCGTGTGGTTTTCACATTATTATTGCTAAATTCCCTAAACTCAAATTAGACTTTTGTTTCCATCCCCTGATGTATAAATTCCATAGCTCTAAAACTGATTCGATAGCTCAACTCGGTAACAATTTGCTAAGGATTCATAATTGAAGCAAAACCCGAATAAACTGCAATTAATTGAGTGTTGTACTTTATTATCATTTTATTTCGTATCTACACCCATTTGAAGTCATAAGTAGTAAAAGTTGAGATGATTATCAGAAGTGGAATTACAATAACAGGCCGATTTCTATGCGTCGCACGTCGGCGATTACGCGTAACGGAAAGTGTATTCGCTTGTTAATTAGCTCCGCTAAATAGATTTTTATGTCGATTTTAGTATGCGGAACACCCTATTCCTTTATTGAAGATATAAAATGCTTTGTTAATAAGATAAATGCAAAACAGTTTCTGTATGGCGCAGTTCAAAACTAGAGATGTAAATGAGGTGAAAATTACATTATTAAAATAGTAACAGTGCATACAACCAAAAAATAACAACGAGGGAAAATACTTTTGTTATGGATTTTCAAACATAGCCAGTCATCTCCTGATAGCGACGTCGTATGAATCAAGGTGATGGCTGGTTATACATCTTTTGCCCTCTACTTTCAAATATTCCTAACTTTACTTCTTTTTGAGATATTGGTTGTGGATCTTTTTACCCGCGGACTTTTAAGCCCGGCTTTTACCCTATCTTAATATATATTTTTGACTTCCCGTAGAGTATTATTAACTTCCCGTGGAGTAAGTTATAGTAATCACAAAAAAATTAAAAATGAAAATTTACGTTTTAAAGGTTCCTGAACATTTTAGATACCTTAGAAAGAATGGATGTGTGTGCGTGTGTGTGCGGATACAAATTTTCGTCGACGATTTCGGAAACACAGATCAACCGATTTGAATCATTCAAAAAACTTTCGATTCGTATTGGCGAGCAAACGTGCTGATTAGTTTTTGGCAAAGACAGGTCTAGCCGTTTCGAAGATACGAGGCAAAAAGAGCCAAAAATCGTAATTCAGTTTTTGAGAGAACGGAGCGTCTGATTTAAATAAATCAAAAAAACGTTTTATTTGTATTGACTAAACAAAGAAATGTTTAAATTTTTGGAAAGGCAGGTCCAGTGCTTATAGACTCTCAATTGAAATAATTTAAAAAAAAAACGCAATTTGGCGGTCAAAAATGTTCATTAGACATATGCACATCAAAATATCAGATATTTTATAGTGATTTTAATAATGCGTACACATTTTGTGTCAATTTTATTGGGATTGGTTTTCTGGTATCAAGATTTTAAATTTTCGACAGTATGGAATAACCGACTTGTATGATTGAAAAAAAATTCGGTTCGTACTCGATCGCGAGGCGTTTTTGCAAAAGGCACGCCCAGCCGTTTCAGAGGTATCGAGCGCAAAGGGTGTAAAAATGATCATGCATTTTTTGAGAAAACGGATCATCCGATTAGATTAATTCAAAAAACCTTTTGCTTGTGTAGACGGTGTGCAACAAAAGCTTTTACAAAAAAATTCGTAATTTTGAAAATTTTAAATTGGTTCAGTATTTTTGGCTAAAACGCAAGCAAATCTGTACTAATTATCAAGAAATAAAATGACTAATCTTCAGCAAAACTAATCAGAACTATTTTTATTAATATTTCACAACAGTTTTTGGTTTTTTAACATTGGTTCAAGATTGTTGGCTAAAATGTAGACAAAAGATTTTGCACTGATCTGTTAATTGTGAAGAAACTGCTCAGACGATCGTTGCGAAAACTTAATTAATGCAAGTCCTTATAGAGTTTCAATAAATGGTTTTTAAATTTTTAAAAACAATGCCTACCTTTTTGAGAAAACTTGGACATAAGGTCAAATTATTGCTTCATAAAATTCATTTACTATAATATCCAGTTTTTATTTTCAAAATTATTTAAAACAAACAAGTGATTATAATAATATTGCATTTTTTTCAATATAATTGAATAATAGAGAACTATATATATTGCATATAACAAAATAGAAAAAATAGTCTATTTAATTTTTTTAGCGATATTAGTTCTTTAAGCAGTCAGAGGTTCAAAATGATCATTTATATTTCTACAAAACAAATATAATGTTAATTAGTACGTGGTTGAAAATCGTATTATATATTTTTAAAATTGCAAAAAAAACTCATAATTTGTTCACTAATTATAAAAACTCATACAAACACACATACATAGTTTTATGTATGTCAATGTGTTTACTTGTTTGGATTGATTTGTGTATCGCAATTACAGTCTATTTTCTTTTTTTAATTTACATTTAAGAGACAATTGTAATGTCTTTTAGATAATAACACATAATAAAGCAATCCTATCGCCGGTAATTTCCATATATTAGTCAGTACACACATACGAAATCCGTATTCTTCGCAAGTTCGATGTAATTACAATTGTAACATGATATATTGTTTCACGACGAAATGATAAATTGTACCACAGTGAAAACAAAGTTGGCAAACGATGTTTTTCGTAACATTATCATTGTTGTATGTTCTTTGGTATTGGGTTCCATAGTTTATTATTTAGTATTGTGTTTATCAAAAAGCAGATCAATTTACGTCTCCTGGCCTGTCTGGAAAGAAGACACGACGACCTGGGCATATTCAAATTTCAAAGCTTCGTTTAGTTAAAGCATATCAGATGTTACTTAAAATATGAAATCAATTAATATATATATATAAATATATATAGAAAATGTCCATATTAAGGACCACCCTAATAATATATATATATATATATATATATATATATATATATATATATATACATATACATATATATATATATTCTTATATGTAAAATTCTTCTGTACGCATGTATGAATTCAAACTCGTTCTACATGGTTATTCGAATATAGATAAACCTTTTTGGAATTTGTTAAGGAAAGTTCTTAAGATGTGATGAATTATAAAACTATACTAATATTATAGAAATAAATAAAAAAATTGCAAAAAATAACATATCGTTGTTTGACATTCAAAACATTTTCACAGATGAGAACTGTCATTTGCCAGAAATGTCAATTAACTTGAAATTCGAATTGACTGTGTTAAATTTGTTAAATTATGAGTGTAGACAATATTAGAATATAATATTTTTATGATTATGAAAATGAGAAAAATATAAATAGAAGATACAGTATATGTTTGGCAGATAAAATTATATAATTCAGTTGAACAGATTTTTTTAACTTGCGCATGTTGTATTTTGCCTTACTTTACTAAATTAATTCACAGTACAAAAAAAATAACTTATTCAATAAATTATTTAGAAGTTTTGTTGTGTCCAAAAGTCATTTGTTTGGCATTTGATATGGAATATTTAGTTAGTTGATCGTAGATTGAATAGTGCGCATACGAACAGAATAAAACAAATTAATTCACTCAAAATATGATTTTTAGTGAAAACATATATTAAATTATTAGTAAGAAAAATGTAATATAGATATTATAATTATGAAAAATCAATTAAGATATGGTGCGAGATTATAAAAATTATATGCAACATTATTGAAGCAATTATTTTGGGTGGAAAAATCCAAGTTGATATTGTTCTTTTACCGCGGATTAACTGGTTGATTACCTTATTATTAAAATTATTATCAAACCATTTATCTTTTAGAGATATTTATATTTTAGGCTCTTGTCAGACTTATTCAAAATTAATAATTAAATTAGGGTAATTTTTAATATTCATAATAGCTGCACAATGTGCGTTTCTGAAAAACGGAAATTCTGAAAGTTCTGAAAATTGACAGTTCAAATGATTTCAATGTCAAACAATGATAAGTGGTTTTTTGTAATATTTAAAATATTTAGAAAATTAGAAATTTAAAATTTACGCATTCTGGTAAACGTTTCTCTATTTTCCTTACTCTTAGCAACAACATTTACATGTATTTATAGAGTATAAATATTTAAATTATATTGAACGGTAAAAAGATATAATTGAGTAATTTACTAGTTGATTCACTTAGTAATTACTAGTTGATATACTTATTCATGTCGCTCATTTGACGGCAATCTCATAGAAAAATTACGTACATCTGTTGAAATTTATGATATGTAATTAATTAATAGCGAGCAAAATTAATAATAAACGATATAATTACTTTCAGAAAATCAACTTACAGTTTATGTTGAATAAATTTTGTTAGTCAACTATTGTATAATATTGCACAAATAAGAAAAAATAACACACACGTAATTATTACAAATAATTATTTTACTATTGGCCTGATTCGTTTCACTGTAATACAATGCAGTTTTAGATATAATATTACGCCGCGTATAAATTTTCATTAAATTGAGTCAATAAATCAATATTTGGTATTAACTGGATAATTCAATGCAAATTACATGTGCTATCACCTTTCAATATATGAAATATTTTAGAATATAAGTACAGAATAGATTTTTCCATCATCCATTGATTTATTAATTTCAAGTTTTAAATACTAACTATAATTAGTAACTATAATATAAATTATATTCAAAATGGTTTATGCAAAAATGTCTGCTGAATCAGAATTATTCAGAAGAGCTGAATCAGAAGAGGAAGACTCTTTGTCCTTTGTCCTTTGTCCTATGGGATTTGTTAATGAATTAGGGAACTTTCATAATTATTTATAACAGCAGTATTTATATTATCAGAAAAATCATTGTAAAAATGAATTAATTTTTATACATAGCTCATGCAGATGATTCATATTTTTTTCTTTTTCTCTCTTTTTTTTTGTAAAATAAGATAAATATTAGATATGTAGTACAAACAATAAAATGAAACTAGTTGTGTATGGCATCATGCCTTAAGGCAAATTGCTGGAACTCCCTGTACCGTAACATTATATTCGAAAAATATAAGCGAATTAGTAATTTTTTGTGTAAAGTGAAAGAATACTTTTTTTTTTTAATTTTTAAACGAAAAAACTTTTTTTGATTTTTCCAAGAATAATCGTTTCGTCAACGCAAGCAAAAACTATTTTGAATCATTCAAACTGGATGCTTTTTTCTCAAAACTGCCATCTCAGTATCTCCCAAACGGCTGGACCTGTCTGTGCCAATCATCACTTATGCCCATCACCACGAATTGAATATTTTTTGAATCATTCAAATCGGTTATCGCAAAAACGATTTTTCCTTTCTGGACACATTTCTTTGTATCTCGGAATCGGCTGGACCTGCCTTTCCCTTTTGCCTTTAGTAGGAATCGATTACTTTTTGAATCATTCAAGTCGGTTGAGCAGTACTCCCGAAAACTTTGACAAAAAATTGTATCCACACATACATACACACACATCCATATTATCTGAGGTATGACCAGAAACCTTCACTTACCCTACGAGAAGGTAATCCATTGAGTTTTCCTATCAAAAAGCCACTGTTAATTTTTAAACCAATTCCTCAATATCTATCTATGGACCGATTATAATTTATATGTAATTATAATATTTATTCTCGTATAATTTTAACTATCTTGTATGTATGTATAAAATTTGTCTACAAAACAACAAACTGAAATAATATTTGCAGAATAAAAACAGCTAGATCGCAATTTGTCGGGAATTGGATAATGCGCACATAAATAATCGCATGAAAGGAGATTACCCCTATTATATCTCATCCATTAAATAAATAAATCACAACCAATAAAGTGTATTTATACCATAAAATACGGTCGTTTCATATATAAATAGATATGAAAATTATTCTATAAATATGTAAAGTATTTTGAAAACGATATTGTTACGATAAATTAATTAATTGATATTTATTTATTATATGATAATAGGTTGCGATCGTAAATTTTTGCAATTGAAATTAAGTAATCGTTATTGACCTATTTTATTTAGTAAATTGGGTTATTAAATATATGTTATTCATTTTGTGCGAATAATTATTTAAATTTTTCTCCAAAATGCTATTCAGACAGAAAATGTTATAACAAATAATATAATATAAAAGTGTAATGATGGATTTTGGTCTTGTCGTATACAAGTCATTGATCAGTTTTAAAATAATATTTTATATTTTAGGTTTCATTGAACAAGTAAAAATAAAAACTAAATGGTGGCATATATAGTGTCAGAACGTTGAGAATATTTCATCATTTAGTGCTTCTTTATTTTCGATAAAGCATGATTTTTTTCTGTTTTATTTATCATAGCGATCTGTATAAAGAACAAAAGGCTACAAATTTTAAACAATTTTAGAAGATGACGTGTGAAAGAGAACTATCCATTGATATCTCCTTCTATTATATAATTACTGCAGTAAATATTTAATTAATTTCACACAGAAATTTAATAAAATTTTGTTTCTTTAGTCGCTTAGATGGCTTGTCGTAAGATGAAAGTAATATGTGCCTATTTAGTATTGTGTACTTTCATTCTCATGGATTCAATAATTGTTTCCATTTGATCCACGTATTTTTATTTATGTAGTTTTTGGAGTCAAGAAATTGATTACCATGTTGAACTAAAACTCCAGTATCATCTCCAAAGTGAAATCATGGTTTCTGGATTTTTAGGTATATCAGCAATATATGCCCACGACGGACCCAGAACACTGCTTTGTGGTACTCCAGAAGATATATTTCTGGCAGCAGATGACGCATTATTGAACTGACGAAGAAAATATACATTTGTGAAGTAGATAATAGTTGCGCAAAAAATAAGGTATTATATTTACCATAATTAGTTTCAAACAAATTCAAACAAACAAAACGAACAAATATCAATATATGTAAAATTGAAAATAATGTAGGAGACCATCAGGGCAAACCAACTTGATACGTAATTTTTATATGATATACGTATAAATCTCTATATACAATATAAATCTTTTTGCTTATGACCATGAAAATATTTAATTCACTTCGCATGTTTACAATTCGAGTGAGTCTTCGTTCCAGAGAAACTTTTAGTCTCTATGTACACATTTTAATACAGTGATCAATTTCGTCAGAAGTTCTCCTATGTAATTGAATAACGGTGTACAAGGAACAATGTCTTCATAAAGAATTTGCATGTCGTTTGCAAAACTCCTTCCGAAGTATTCGGAATGGCCGCGGGCTGCGGGATGACTCGCTTCTCACTTCGAACGGCGGGCAAACGCTAAGAGGGGAGTCGGTGGGAAATATCGTTTCTGGGGAAAAATTACACATTTGAGGAAAAAAACATAGTTCAGGCGTATAGTTGACTAGCTTTTTTTTTTTTTCATTTTTAACTTCTCCGATTTGCTAATTTTATGTTTTGTAATCGTTTCAAGTCACTCTGGATAGAATGTTACCACTTTTGGAAAAAGTATGTGTGTATGTGAGCCAATATTTGACTTTTTGTCGAAGTTTTCTCCTTCTCAGAAGCGGCTGAACCGATTTTAAAAGTTTAAAAGCCATTTGATAAAAGTTGGTAAACACTCACGTTGGTTAGTTTTTCTGATATCATCGGCTGAGCCGTTTTTTTAAATTAGAAAATAAGTGAAAAATTATATAAGCCGTCTTTTAGCCAAAAATCCTGATCCAGTTTTGAAAATTCATATACGATGCGAAAGATATCATTTGGGAATCGTACTGATCAGTTTTGGTCAAAGATTCACCATACCAGTTTCTTTGTAATTAATTGTTAAAAAAATCTTCATGATCTTGATGATACTTGGTACTTTATAAGTACACTGAAGCATTATTATAGTCTGCATAAAATGGTTCAATTATAACATTTATTAAAATTTAAATTATTGGACTGCTCTTTTACAAAATACTCCGAGTTGTATTAGACACGTGTTAGATTTTCAATTATGGGCAATAGAAAAATTGTACAAAATTGAATAATCTGAACTAGTTTCTCACGTTATGAATCCATAATGCAACTCAAAATACTTATAAATCTTTGATAAATTAGTATATTGATTTTGTATTTATTAAGTCCATTATTAACATACGAGTATATCGGGAGGTTAATGTAATTTTCCTTGAGGCGAAATGCCACTTACAGCTAGTTATAAATGACTTTATTCAGGCGTATAGTTGATTTGTTTATGGTTTATTCATTTTTATGATTAATTTTATTCGGGCGTATAGTTGATTTGTTCAAAGATTTATTGATTTTTATGGTTGATTTGATTCAACTTGATTCGTATACTTGATTTGTTTATATTTTATTGATTTTTATTTTTCTAGATAAATAACAATTGCGTTCGTTCTAATCTGCAGTAATAATATATAATAACTTTGTACTTGGAAACAATTCCATTCTAAAGATAAAATTTTTATGGCAGCAAATATTTGATTATTTGTAATATGTCATATTTCTCATATATACTTCTCCACTAATAAAACATAAGTCATTAGCACTTCAAAAGTATAATTTTTATATGGCGCATTTGGATCAATTGATGAAAGGACTCTAAAAATTGATTATAAGGCTATTCAAGAGGAAAACTATAAACACACACTCAATTCATTTGAAAATAATTATTTTAGTCTGAAGTAACCCTAATATTAGACAATGCTGAACACCTCATTACTATTACGTGTAGACATTACTATAATGGCCTTACCTTCTTACCTGTGTTTGATTTAATTATTCATTTATTTTCCTAACCAATTGTTCAAAAGATAGAAGAAGACAAACCTAAAAACTACATCCAGTAATAATGTTCTTTGCTGTGTTGAAGTATAAACTGACCAAAACATAAAAGAAAAAAAATAAGTTTTTACCTATTATTGGAACTAAATTAATGGGCCGATTCTGTCGCACAACAGAACAATGTTATGGCAAGCTCATGTTACGCCCCAACTTCCATACATTATGCTACTGAATCATACTGAATACTGTCACAATATTATGCATTCGCTGTGAATTCAGACGTTTTGCACATAAACTGAAGCTAACTGGAATTATGAAGCTGGTTCAGAAAGACCTAATTGTTATATAATTGTGATGTTCTAGGTTAGGTATCCTATTTTACAAACTGGATTTAATAGTAGTTATCTAATGTCGTTATAGATGAGTTGGTTGGCGCGTCACTGCAATTTTCGTTTGCGTTAGTAGATCAGATAGTAGTTATCTAATTGTGCGGCGACAACCTGAGAAAAACGCTTGACTGCACAGCAACCACATGGCTTTTGTCAATTTTTAGAACGAATTAGTATGGAAAGTTCTTCAGAATATAGCTTTGCCATTACATTGATTTGTTATGCGGCAGAATCGGTCTATAAGTCATTATTTTATTTTTTCAATGTTCTGTAATGTACTTGATCTAACAACTTTCTTGCTAGGGTATTAGTCTATAGTATCAGCCTGTTACTGTACTTATAAGTATGTTTATGTATATCTTGATAGTGGCTACTCTCAAATATTCACAGAGAAGCCACCTGAAGATATATTTAGGTACATTGACAATTTGCCTAAGTATTTTATTTTAAAATCTTTGCAAAATGTTGGAGTGACCTGGAAATTATGATTGAAAATGTGAATTCATATTCTGAAATCAAACTGGTCACTATTGTTGCTTGAGCTTGGCGACCGGTGGAATATAAATTAATTGACCCCAGTTAATCTACCAATCACAAATTAATCTACCAATTCTGCCGTAAAATAGACCAATGTTATAGCAAAGCTATGTTAAGCTGCGTATGTTTTTTTAAATATTTTTTATATAAAATATTACTAAAAACTGTCAAAATTCTATGTGGTTGCTGTGCAGACGGACGTTTTAGATAGAAGACCTAACCTAGAAAAAGCCCAAGCTTCAAAAAGAGAATTTTATCATAAGTGCATCATTCTGGTAATATAGAGAAGATGTTAGATTTTTTGTGTAGAATGCCTGATCGCACAGCAAGTACATCGCATCTTGACAGTTTTTAGTACCATTTTATATGACGTATCATAGCTTTTCCGAGGCTTTGGTCTATTTTACGGTAGAATTCACCGGCAAGTCTGGCAAAATACTTGATTTGATATTTTACCACTGGCGTTCTCACTAAATATTCTCCGTAGCGGCTAAGCTGTTCTCCCTTTCCTCTTAAGCGATAAAGCCATTCGGAGAACGGCGGTATTACAAGTCATTTTATAGCCATCAGTATTTCGTTGTTTCGCCTTCCCGTGCCGTATTTCACATTTCAATTTACATGCGGCATTTATTTTTCTTTCGCTTTTTTATTCAACGTCTTTTTTACGCTAAGGATTGCTATGAGAAGCGCCGGTTATTAAATCCACATAACACGAACTCCGGGATTGATCATAAATCGAGATTACGTTTTGACGAAATACCCCTTAGTTGAATATAAATTGAACTTGTTTAGGATACTATAGTATATATAAACTAATATCTTCATGTACTTGCTGTTCATGTTTATGGATTAATGGCGTATGTTTCATAATTTTTGTTTCATTCTAATTAAACAGCAATCAGAACATCTAAGATCTTAACTACTACGTCAATTTTTATAGATTTTTTAGCAACCCAAACAGTTGTTACATCTTTGTCTGAATGAATGAATTTTATTAAGATTTCTGTAATAATGATGAATTTCTATTGATACAGCAATGCCGGTTAACGGCATGTTCCACTTGGAAACATTGCAATCTATGTCCATCACAGCTGCTTGACATAAGCTTGTCCAAAGTTGGCATCAAATATGAAGATTCTTAATCTATTTGTTTTAATGGTGTTTCTGATTCGTTTAAGCGACTTTGAGAAAAAGTTAAGGTTTAAAAGGTTTTAGCTATGTTTAATAACTATTTTTATGCAAAAGGAATCGTATATAAATAAATTAATTAATCTACAATTTAAAAATGAATCGCAAAATGTGTTGGTAAGTACATAACTCAACAACGCCTGGACCAATTTGGCCAATTCTTTCTTTAAAATGTTTGTTGAAGTCTTAAGGATGGTTCTTACGGCGAGAAAAAATCGAATAATTGCTGGGAAAACCCTAAAAACAGCCCTTTTCTTTTTCACATACAAACGTTTTCTAACTAAAACGTAGAATCAATTCGAGCTTTAATTTGTTTATAACGCGTAAGTAAATAAGGTGAATTAGAGAATTTATAAAGGTAAACTGGTGGACAGGTAAATAAGGTGAATTAGAGAATTTATAAAGGTAAACTGGTGGACAGGTGAATTGGAGGATATGTAAAATGGTAGAGAGAAGAACTGGTTCATAGACAAATATGTAGACTAATAAACAGGTTGACAGGTTGATAGACATGTAGAACGGGATGACATATAAATTTGTAGGCCGGTAAAATGGTATATTGATAAACAGGTTGATAGGTAAATTCGTAGACAAATTGCTAAACAGGTAAATTTTTCAGTAGGCATATTATTAAACAAGTTGATTTGTAGATATTTAGAACACGCAGGTAAATTGGTTGACAGGTAAAATGGCGTATTGACAAACAGGTCGATAGGTAAATTGATAGACAGGCAAATTGAAGGACAGGTAAATTGGTAGATAAGTAAATTGGTGAAAAGTAATTTGTTGGATAGCTGGTGGTCAGGTAAATTGGAGGATAGGGAAAATAGAGAGAACAAAGTAATAGATAGACAAATAACAAGACGGATAAACAGGTTGACAGGTAAATTGGTAGACATGTGAAACGGGTTGATAGGTAAATAGGTTGACAGGTAAATTGGTGAGCCGGTAAAATGGTAGATTGATTAACAAGTTGATAGGTAAATTCGTAGACAAATTGTTGAATAGGTAAATTGTTGAACAGATAGTAGTAACTTCAAATTAAATGTAACAAATACATATCTTTGTTCAACTTTTTAATTTAAACTAAATCACAGCGAAGCGAGAACGAGTACAGCTAGTTAATAATAAATTTAATGCTCTAAGTATAAATAAATTCAAATTTAAATGGATGTCAGGGCCTAATTTTGAGTCAGATATTACGCTTTTGCTAATTTTATATTTCACCCGAAATATTCACAAAACCCTAGATAATTTGATACAAATTTAACATTTGTTATAAACTTCATACACATTTTCTTGATGTTTGACTCTTGGTTGACTTTAATTTACAAGATTTAATACAATTTTTTATACTTTTCACTTAAATATTTCAAGGTTTATGGGTTTTGACAAGGTTTTCTAATAGATATTAAAAGTGCTGGAATACGAACTATGTTTAATCATGGATTACCTATTAAAGTATTTAATATAACTATATTTATTTTGATCAGCAAATTTTTTTTTCAGAATGTGTGTTATATTATTAGGTCAAAAGTTATATTGAATTCAAATTGGTTCATAGTATATAATTTATAATAAATCAATACTGAATAGCTCAAAGTGCACCACTCCCACAGATCATTTGATCCAATATGAACAATCATTTATTTTATTGATACGATATAGCAGGCTATACTCAAATTTCCAATAACAAAATATCAATCTAATCAATTCGTCAAATAAATATTTTTCAAAAATAAAATGTCAAATCAAGAAAAGCCAGTAGAAGGAGTAACCGCTCGAAGTGAGACTGTGTTCCACACGTTTGGTCACAATTGTGAATTGCAATTAGAAGATGATATTGTATACAGGATAATTCCGGGTTCGAGTAGATATTCAAGATTTCGTCGAGCTTTTCGTCGGTTTTTCATGTTGGACGGTTTTAGCTTGCGTTGCCGAAAACATCTACGAAGCGAAGCCGCCATCAAGAAGGAACGTCTGAGGCACATCACACTGCCCTTCTGTGTGATTCATCCTTTCAGCAGATTTAGGATTTGGTGGGAATGTTTCTACGGTTTATACATCTTGTGTATGACATTTCTTTTGCCTTTCAACATATGCTTGTTACTTATGTTTGCTCAACAGGATTTTCTTTACAATTCGTTGCTGTATTTTGGTGACTTCATCAGCATCATCGATGTTATATTGAAGTTTCTCACCGGGCGTTGCCGGCCTGAAATCAAAAGTCCTATTGATATGAATCTACTGTCAATCGCGCGACAGTATATTGCTTCAACGTTTTTCATAGATTTGATCGCAAGCTGTGCTTATACTGTGGTCGGCATAATTATAATGAACCAATATGAATATGACGTGATAATATTATCGTGGAATCACAAGGTACTGTTGGTTATTGCAGGTTTGGGTATCTTTCGATTCCCAACTGTATTGACTTACCTAAAAAATGCCTCACAGACTTTTGCAATACCATACATTGTATCTTATCACTGTTTATCTATGTTGCGATTTTTAATGTGCATTCATTGGCTTTGTATGGCTCAAGTCATATCATTTAGCGAAACTCCTTGGACTCTGATTGAAAAATTGAGCTCCTTCAGTTTGGCCAATCGATATATTATATGTTTTTATCGAGTGATCCGATTAATGTCCCAGCTGGGAATATTGAACTATGATAAACTTGAAACGTGGGATGTGTATTTTAGCTGGTTTCTAACCATTATTGGTCGATTGCTAATTATTGCTGTTATAGCATTTCTAGTTCAAACAAACAAAGGATCGAAATCCTCGAGCACTAAATATGAGACCATGATGAATCAATTGCGAGTGTACATATGGAAGCGTCAACTACCACCTTCCATAGAACGAAGAATGATCCGCCATTACGAATATAAATTCAGACATAACTTTTTTAACGAAAATCTCATCATCAAAACGGTTGGTGGTCAATTGAGAAGTGATATTACTATGCATAATTGCCGCTGGATGTTGGAGCGAGTTGAATTCTTCAAAATGATGCCAATCGGTCTATTACTCCAAATCACGTCGATGCTGAAAAATGAAATATATTTGGTCAATGAAATGATAGCAAGAGCTGGAAGATATGGGGATTCTATGTTTTTTATTACATCAGGAACTGTGGCGATTTATACCATAGATGGACAAGAGCTGTACCACTTGGAGGACGGTGATTATTTTGGAGAAGTTTCGATGTTGACGAGTGGCAAATTGTATGATACTTCAGCGGTTGCTGCTACTGAATGTAATATTTACACGTTGGAACGTGCTGATTTTGATCAAGCAATTTTGCCGTATCCAGATTTGGTTGAAACTCTTGAAAAAACAGCTAAAGAAAGATCAGAAATATTGAAACGAGCTCAATTTACAAATACACTTGCTACGGTCACACTTTCTGGTGTATAACTATTATTGAGAGTATTAATTATTACAGTGAAATAAAAAATAACTTACAAATATTGAGATTTCATCAAATTTTTTATACTGAATTGGTATATAGAATATATTATATCACAGGTCTTTGTTTATGTTGAAATGTTTAGTGGCTAAGCCAGAGACTTCATACTAATGTAGCATAAGGTTTATGACTTAGGCAAATAAAGTAGTTATGTGCTATATATTTACATGCTATATAGTCAATGTGTAGATTATAATAAAAAATATAGTAAAATTTTGGTTTTTAAAATAATATTTCGTTTTTTGTTGAGCAACTCAAGACTTACTAAATGGATTTTAAATATATACTTTCAAAATATGAATTTGACAACAAATATGCAACAATTTTTTTTTTAATGTATGGTATTTCAAATCATACCAATGAAGCAACTTAGCAAGCATTGCCAATAATTCTTTATCATTTCAAATATTTATTTTGTTAACGAAAATGAACTTAGTTTTACTAATTATTAATTGATTAACTTCGGTGCGCCAATTATGCATGCAATATATTCTATTAGCACAAAATCAGTTAATACCAGATTAGTTTTCAGAACTTATTTTTTTTTATTCAGCCTTGAGCACACTATAGTTAATTATCCCAATAAATATAACCATGACTAGCATTTTGATTAAATATTCTGAAGTGCTCTATTACGTAACATCAAAACAGTTTGCTCATCAGGTAATTATTTAATCATGTTTTTTTCATAATTTAATATTTGCTATTTACAATTGCAGTTATTTATGAATTATTTATCGTCATGCACAAGTGTAAGCGAATGTATTGAATGGTGTTTTGTAATTCAACACAAGCAAGTTTTATCTCGATGTAAATATTATACTAGTGTAATGTAAATAATGACTGCGTTCAATTTCTCAACTTGTTCTAAAAATACCAATCTTGGGTGTTGAATTAAAAGCAGTTTTATTAGGTTAATAACTCATGCATACACACACTTGTTAATTGCTAAATTGTTTTTCTTTTCTAAATTAATTATAAAAAAACATTTTAGTTTTCCACTGAATGACGGTCTCGATGAAGATTGAAACATATAAATTAATAAAGATGATTTCCTAATTGCTTTGGTTTTATATATATATATATATATATATATATATGTATATATATATATATACATATATATATATAAAACTTTAACCACGCTTTAAAACAAAATTTAATAAAATTTGGTTACAGTTTTCATTTTTGTTTAGCGTTATCTTTGTGTAATTACAATGATATTGTTTTATTTTTAACGCATGGATACATTTTGAATGATGAGATGTACACCTGTTTATGGCCTAAATCATTCTGATCTTATCGGCTGCTTATCGATCTTTTTATAATCCACTTGGCCGATTTGTAGCTTGGATGATAACACTTTATCGAACAATATATAATATATTTATTTTGCGATAACTACATTTGTTCTAAATTAATTAATTCCTGTTCTAACACCTGTATGCTGCAAATCAAGGTTATAACAAAAAAACATGTTTTTCTTCTATTTATTGTGATGGAACTTAGTCATTGAACTAATTGGTGAGTGCTAGTGATGATTATGATATCAAAGCTCTCTATTTTGGATTGTTTAGCAAACAAAACATTCATGTAATCTACTAATTATAAGTATTCTGAAGCTTTATCAATTGGTAGTATAAATTGTTCAGATAGATTAACGAGCGTAACTTATATCATAAATTATTACATTTTTTATTTTATAATAAATGTTTTAGAATCACTATATAATTTTATCAGAGAATTGCATAACTGCATTTAACCAGTTAACTGTGACACTCACGTCGAGTCATGACGAGTATATTTGTCAATATGTCTAATATGGGCTTATTTTACAAAATTGAAAAATACTACAATTTTCTTCTTTGTTAACATAATCATATGTTACATACACATTAAACTAAAAACGAATCAAAGTGAATGAAAGGTTATGCGTGTAAATGAGAGAAATTAAGAATAGTTTTTGATGAAAAGTAAAATCAATTCTTATTGATTCAATATAATATTTCCACATTTCGAGAAGTTCATGCAATTTGCTTTTGGGGTAAAACGTTACCTACTTATTTTATAGTCATAGAAAATATTCTAAACAACTTTCAACAATTTTATACCTAGTTGACACGCCGTTGGGTGTTGCTGCTATCTTCTAGTTTATATTGTAAGATATTTATTGTTAGCAATCTCTGCTTAATTTTCACGTAAAACAGATTGCAGAATAAAATCAAATAGAAACAAAAACTTTCAACAATTTTAATTTAAATAGTAAATGCTCATCATTTTATACACTTGACGAATATACTCCTCAATACCCAAAATTCCACCACTCCTATATAACGAGTATATCCGCCAACCACTATAACTGGTTATAACATTTATAACTGGTTAATCATGTCTTTAATAATGAATTATAATACGGCATGTACATATTGAGAACCTTACTACTATTGCATGAATGCATTCTTAGCGTTGTGCACATGACAATAACTGAAGCTGTTATCAACCTTGAAAACAGCTGAATGGAATGATTGAGATCATATGGATGTAGGAGGTGATGTTGATTTTGATGACGACGGTGAAAATAATAATAAAGATGATGATGATTGGATGATGATGATTGGATGATGATTCTGTCAATGTTGATGAAGATTAAAAAATGCTAAATGTGATGATGGGCTCGCCCGTAGGTAAGCGGTTAAGAGCGATGGGACCTGAATCAGAGGTCCCGGGTTCGATACCCACTTCGAGCATCCTGTTGTCAGACAGCAGTGACAACGATTTTCACTTGAAAATATATATAGCAATATGTCTCCTAGTAAAAATAGCCCTCACCCGGCATTGCTGCACCAATAAAATATTCGCCCTAATGTAATACTAATATATAGTACAGAGATGTGTCAGCTGTTTGGGTTGCCATCTATCAAACAGACTAATATTAAGTCGAAATTAGCACAACAGCTTATAAAACTATTAGATTCTGATTGCTGTTCAATAATAACAAAAAATGTTTATGTAGGAGGTAAGGCTGATTTTCATGACGTCGGTGAAAACAATAACACAGATGATGATGATTCTGATAATGATGATGATCTCGTTGGGGGTTCTGTCATTGAAGAACATACATTTATAATATAAATTTATTTTTGATTATTTTATAAAGAATGGTGACGTTCAAAACAATTTCCAAAATGTATAGCTGGTTGATTTTGAAATGTTTTACAATAAAATGTTGTTTGCCACCTTTATCCTGATGCTTTTCTTTAGAACAAACAATACAATCACTTTTTCTTTCTCTCGCATTTAGAATACGCCACTAATTAGTCAGTATATTTGGTCATTTTTTTGTTGCCATAATGGTTTGTTTTTTCTATTATATTGTCTAATAATTCATTTGTAAAATATAAAGTGGAATAAGCTATTGGATGTTTTATATTGCTTGGTATTTGTAGTCGGGGTGTTTGTTGATGTATGTCAAACTCGATTATTTAAGGAGAATCGACACATTCGCTAATGTCTTCCCGCTCTTCATTTATTTAGTCGAACTTCTTCTTCTTGTTGATTGGATAATATCATCATCACATTCATCATTATCATCGGTGCGAATAGTAATTTCGTAAAATTTGTCTGTATGAATGTCTATTTGAAACTCATCTTCACTACTGCTTGATTCACAAAACTCACCAGTCGTTTTGCCATATTTAAAAGCGCTCGGTCGTTTTAAATATTAAAAAAGACTATATAGCAAAGGAAAAGGCTAAAAATAATACTAAAATAACTTAAAATTATTTTCAAAATACAATACTGTTTATCACTGCTATATGTAATTTATTCAACTTTTCGATGCACACTGAGTCATTGTTTATAAAATAGCCTATGCCTCACAGAGCATGTTTGTCCACTGAGGTGGACAGCCGTTCCCAAAGTGTTAATGGCAGTATTGCTTACATGCATTAAGACTGATTTTATCAGTGTTATTTAATCAAAATGTACGTGGTTAGTAAAAATGCGCACTTCTAACAGGTGTATTTAATACAATGGATTTTTACTTGGAACAGATAATATTATGTGTGATTTAGATTTTTGATGATTCATAACTAGATGTGGTATCGATTGACACGTCACACGACACGTCATTATGTAAGATTAATTTGAGTCTGCCTGGTACGTTACTAGTATGGCGTTGTGTATCTCCATAATATATTTGTTGCATATTTGTAAATATGGTGACGAAGTGTACTAATTAGATATTGCTAATTAGATACGGGCATTCCAATAAATTTTTAAGTGTGTTATTTAATTAAAGTGAACATGGTTAGTAGAAAAGAACGTTTCTAATGAGTGTCTCAATTATTTTACTTGCAAGTGCCTACTAGCAAGTCTATCAAAAATTTTACTCCAAGAAATGTATTATTACTGGTAGTAAACCCCTGGCAACTCCGATCCATAATTCAGGTTTATCAATCTTTGTTTACAAACAGATTCGAACCGCATTGCCGGCATTTATTATACTCACACAGATAAAATTTTAAGCAGAGTCACAGTGACTCTGAGTGCACGAAATGTGATTAGTCGTGATGAGGATGTCAGTAAAACTAGTTATAAAACACGGAGACTCTTGCAACCAGTTTTAATGTGTCGTACATTGTCACTTGTAGATTGTGTTCTATGAAGATGAAACTAGTTTGAATGATTATTAGTTTTTGTGGTAATTGATTTGAATATTTATATAGTTTATTAATAATAGTTTGTGTGAATAAATTAATTGTGCTACATACGCAGTGGGTTGAAGATTATTGTTAGGTGAGTTTTTTTTTTCAATGATGTTTACTTTAATCATTGTTTTTAGATAATACACAGTTCAAGGAGGCCACCGCTCAATAGGCTACATGCTCAAAAATATTTTCATTTTATTTATTAATTTTATTTTTATTATTATTTGCTTTTATTTTATATTCAATCATATCATACTACGGATATGATTTTAATGTAAATTCTATCCTTTGTACTCTTATTTATTTAATTTTATGTTATTATTTATCATTATTACTAGGTGTTATATTATTTAACAGTTGTAATAAATATTGTAATTAAAAAAAAATTATACAGATTTACACCATGTTTTCCGAAGGTGAAGTTTTGCGGCAAAAACTAATTTAGCTAATTTTATGTATTCTCGACGTTTCAAGTCATTTTTATTCAAATCAGACCAAAATTGGAAATAATATGTGCGTGTGCGTGTGTTTTTTTTTGCATGTAGTTATTGCCGATTAAAATAATATTATTTTTTAAGACAATATGCTGGTCTTTATGCATTTATTGGAGTTTGTCCCCAATGAGTTATCTCCTTTTTAACTTCTCCTAGGGTAGTTTTAGTAATGGACCGAAAATCGAAATAAAAATTTTTGCATTTCTTTGCGTTTTGAATACCTCAGAAAAATTGATGTGTTTTTGTGTGCGTGTTTTGAATGTCCGCATTTTTTCGTCCACGTTTTCGGGCGCACGGATTAACCGATTTGAATGATTCAAAAAACATTCGATTCCTATTGATAGGAAGATGTGCTGGTTAGTTTTTGGTAAAGGCAGGTCCAGCCGTTACAGAAATACGAAGCAAAGAGTGATGAGAATAGAAACCGAGTTTTTGAGAAAACGAAGTATCCAACTTGAATGATCTAAAAAACACTCAATTTGTAATGATCGGGAAAAGTTGTGTTTTAGTTTGGCGAAGGCAGGTCCATCCGTTTTGGACATACCGAGCTAATTGTGCAAAAAATGGCAGATTTTGAAAGAACTACGCATCCGATTTGGACGATTCAAAAAACTTTCTGCTTGTTTTGAAAAATAATTGCTTTTGGAAAAAAAAAATTTTTTTTTAACTTCCCGTAGGGTAAGTTATAGTAATCGCAAAAAAATCGAAAATGAAAATTTTTATATATCTTTACGTTTCAGAGGTTTCTGAACATTTTGGCATACCTTAGAAAAAATGGATGTATGTGTGTGTGTGTGTGTGTATGTATGTGTGTGTATGTATGTGCGGATACAAATTTTCGTCGACGATTTCGGGAACACGGATCAACCGATTTGAATAATTCAAAAAACATTCGATTTGTACTGATAAGGAGACGTGCTGATTAGTTTTTGGCAAAGTTAGGTCTAGCCGTTCCGAAGATACGGGGCAAAAAGTGCCGAAAACGGTAAGTCAGTTTTTAAGAGAACGGAGCGTCCGATTTGAATAATTCAAAAAACATTTTACTTGTATTGGCAAGATGAAGAGTTGATAAAATTTTCATGAAGGCAGGTCTAGCGGTTTCGGAGATCTAATGAAAAAAGTAAAAAAAAATGCCATTCGGCGGTTAAAAATGATGATTAGACATATGCACATCAAATTATCAGATATTGTATAGAAATTTTAACAATAAGTATAATTTTTTTTACATTTCTATGGGTTCCGTACCAATGTTTATGCGTTAGACGGCGGCGCGGCACTTGCGCTGTGACAATTCGTCTCTATGCAGTTCAAGCACTACGATTGCTTTGAAAAAAAGTTCAGAATTTCCAAATATGTCAAGAAAACATTTTTCTTTTCAAAAAAATAGTTTGTTTTCAAAAAAAAAAATTTTTCTTTTAAAAAAAAAATTTTTTTTCAAAAAAAAGTAATTTTTTGTCATATTCCTAGTTTCTCAATAATTATTTCGAAGTAATTTTTTTTCAAAAATGTTAATCGTTTTTAAAAAAATAATAATTTTTGGTACGGGAAGTTCCCGCAATTTGCCTTAAGGCACGATGCCCTAATTGCCTTAAGACAGAATTCCACTTACAGCTAGTTAAATTTTTTTTTTGTATAGAAAATAATTCAGATTTTAATCTTAATACTGGCTAAAGTTCTAAAGCGCACTTATATACTTTAAGTAAATAATTTTAACTTTGCAATTCAGTTTATATGATTCTTATAAATATTAGACCATGTTATAGTATTTATAATCTATTTGAAAACATTTAGTATTCCTTGAACATTTTGTTACGGTACTGGAAGTTCCAGCAATTTGCCTTAAGGTACGATGCCATACACAACTAGTTTCGTTCATGTTTTATCTCACAGTCCTGAATCGATTTTGAAAAATCAAAAACCGTTGAATGGATCTTGGTTTGGAATTGCTGTTTAGATTTTGTTGAAAATCGGCGTTTTTTTGTAATAACCCTTTGGAAAAAAATTCGTCGATGTTAATTTTTTTTAAATATATTAACCAAGTCTTATAAAACATGATAAAAATTACGACATGCAGTTTAATTTTAAAAATTCATCAAAGTTTGAAAAAATCAGTTTTTTACATTTGTTAAAATTAGACGTTTTTCTTGGTATGGGTATAGAGTATATTGTCTTAATGAACATACTAAAACACTATATTTTTACGAAAACTGGTTCAATTATAAAAATTTATAGAATTTTAAAAATTTGTTCTAAGCAAATACTCAAACTTTGTATTAGACACGTGTTCGCTTTTGAATATTGTGTAATAAATCTACACGGAATACTTACAAATAACTTATAAATTAATTAGTTTATTATAGATTAAGTTGATTATTTACACATATCGTGAAGTTCATGTAACTTGCCTTAAGGCAAAATACCACTTACAACTAGTTTCATCATTTTTTTGAGAATTGATTCACTAGACGTTGATTTGAATCAAGATCGATTATTTTTCTTTATTCGAAATAAATTTATGGATCTTTTTAACAACTCGCCAAAGATTCAGGATCAGTCTTGTGGTCAGAAGTGAGACAAATATTCGTACGAATAAGTACTCTGAAAAATCTTGAAATTTTGAAAATTAGGTCGAGTACAACATGACAATTTTTACTTATCAAAAGCGCCTTATCAAAAAAATTTGCGATTGGCATTAGATGGTTTAGTTAAATCACTGATAATAATGATAAGATTCTTTTTAATTCCAAAGATATTCATCGTTTCATTTAACATAAAATATCATGCGGATACAATTGTGCACGTGTTTATGTTAAAATCCATAACAAGGCGTAAGTGGTATTTTGCCTCAAGGAAAATTGCATGAACTTCCCGATATGTAAATCATAGTTTTAATCTATAAGAAACCATTGTTTAATTTATGAGTGTCTTATAAGAATAGCGAGCAAGTGATTGAGGCAATGTTAAATATACTTTTCATGATTAAAATGTGATTTTATATAAATAAAGGAATATAATTGGTCTTGTAAGATCTTTTAGATCCTACTCTAAATGATGGGCAAATAGCAGTAATACTCGTTTGACGAATTTTGATTCTCTGACATTTTTTATTGTTAGCTTCTTTTCAAGCAAAATATTTTAAAGTTGTGACAATTGCTTATTTTCATAAATATTGTGATTAAAAACTCGATTCTGATGAAATACTCCCTATGGTTTAACCATACCATTTAAGGCCAATGACATTTTTTTTGAATAACTCTATAAGTAAAGAAAATATTAATAGATCATTAGTGATTTTCCATTAGAATATTACCAATACATAATAAAAATATTGCATTTTTATTTAAAATTATTTATTACTGTTGATGATAATCCAATTAAGGATGCATATTATACTATAATTTTTTCAAGCAGAAATTATTTGTACAAAAGTCATTATTTTATTAAATATCGACTTCATTGTGTATTTCAAATTACTATAATATATACTCATTCTGTATAAAGCAATATCAAAAATAGAATAAATTTTAAATCATAAAAACTAATTATTCGTTATTGAATTATAAATGTAATAGTTAGGAATCAATTATTGAATTCAAATCCGAAGTTTGAATTATAATGAATAGTGTGCATGATTTATGAAATATTATAATTTCAATGATATGTTTTGCTAGTAGGAATTTGAATTATATAAATCCGCTAATTGTATCTATTATTAGTCACATCGAATATGTATTAAATATGATATAATTCAGGAATTATTTTCAAAATTTAACTGTTCTACAAAAGATTGCGTGTGTATTATAAGTAATTCTAAATAAAATGTAAAAGTGCAAAATATAATTTTAAGGTATTTTCAAATACTTTTCAACTTAACAGCTAATCAATCAAACATAAAAAATGTAAGTATTTAATTTCATTCTCTATGATAAAACTCAGGAATAGTTTTTTCATGAATATACAGTTAAGTTTTAATAAAATTAAAAAAAAATAATTAGGCACTTTTGCTGGTTATTTATGGTTATGACAATTATATAAATTGATATATTGTTTGTTGAACTATTCTTAGCATTTGGTATAATCAGTGGTGTTGTGCTAATACTTTTTTTGCCGGAACGCTAAAATTTAAAATCCGGTTCATAAACCGGTTCAAAAAATTTGATATATTTCGATAAGAACTCACGAATCTAATATATTGACTTCTTATATAATTAACTCTATTATATACAGCTAGTCAGTCTATAAATTAAATAAACAAGTATGAGGGAATCATTGAGTACATAATTTATATACTTTAATAACATTAATTATATTTATTGTGGTATTATTTGTATTCATTAATACTTACAGGTATTTATTATGATATAAAAGTACTCAAGATTTATTACAATACTTTATAAGACTTAACCTAATAATACGATAGATAACCTATTACCTATCTTACTATACTATATTATTGTATATCATGGGTAGATATCTATTATCAATCATACCGTGATATACCTACACCGTCATTAACTTATTATATACTATGTATTATGCCCTATGTATTATCTCTACCTATCTATTGTCTATACCGGGAATTGAACCCGGGACTTCCGCGTGGCGGTCGCGCACCTTAACCACTACCCTATCGGGTACCCCCAGTAATAATATAATATGGGACGCACTGTTGTTTCCGCGGGTCTTTTTCTAATTAATTAGGTAATTAATACTAAGGTGGCGCGACGACACGCGAAAAAAGACGGTTGATTGTAGCGTTACGGTGGTCTAGTGGATAAGGTTGTTGCGTGCCACGCGGCGGACCCGGGTTCGATTCTCGGTAGGGTTAATGTATCGTGTAAAGAAAATTATAGGTAATAGGATATATAGTAGATATAGGTTAGGTGTATTCGGTATAAAATGTAGGGTATTGAATATCTAAAATATCCAAAATATCCGTTAAGGCATCGATTACACCTTATTGCTGCCTTTGCCGTTATCACTTCATAGGAAATTAATTACTGCACTTTTAAATGATTGTGTGCACTGTGCGACAATAGACATAGAATTATAAATTTTATTAAATGTTTGAGTAACTTGTGCGAGCTGATTTTCTTAAGATGTTCTTAGTCTCGCAACTTACTGAATTCTAAAAATTCTAAATTTAAAAATATAATATAAAAATTATTATACTGCTGTCTGGAAGGGATGGCAATTTATAAATAAACAGATTAATGCATACAGAATTTGGAATTTGTACTAGATCTAAAGAGGGATGCTTATTTACCTAAGCTATGGAAATATATATGGAAAAATTATATGATTTACACATGCATCCTGTGCTCACTTAAACTAAACAATGATCATAATATATTTAACAAATTTTTAACAGTATTTACAAATTACATTCAAATCACCCAAAGCAAGTGGGTTAAAGTCATGTAATTTTTTAATTTGCTTCCCCCCTTTGAATTTAAAAATGGATTTTTCTGTGTGGCGTGTGCCCCACGTTGGGAATTACTAGTCTAGGAGTACAATTTTTCAATTTACTACCAGGTTAATCAATAATTGAGTGATCATCAATTCCACAGCACCTTCATTAGATTTTTAAAAGATCAAAGTTTCTTTGAATATGCATACAAATCTCAAATTGTAGGCCGAAATTTAGACAATAAGTCTATTGAAATATCAGGGTAACTCTTCTGCTATAAATTGTCAACTAATTTACAAATAAATAAATGTCAATAAAACAATGATTGAAAAAAATTACCAATAAATGTTGGATTGTAAAAATTTACAAGCGATCGAACGGCTTATATTTTTGCCTTAGATGGCAAAAAATTCATCCAATTATTAAAATATTACATTTTTTTGTACTTCTTATGCTTTTGTATTTATAGAATTGCTTTTTCTACAATCTACAATCAATTTCCATTATATGAATGTCTTAAATTATTTATTTTATTCGACTAACGGGCATCAGACACTTTTCGGTCTTAAAGTAACATATGTGAAATTTGAAATACACTACTGTATTGTAATTAATATTTCAGTTCATACACCTCAATTTGTAACTAAATTAAAAACGACTTTGATAAAACCAGTGGTGTTGTGCTAATATTTTTTGTCGTACCGCTAAAATTTAAAAACTGGTTCATAAAACGGTTTAAAACCGGTTCTCATGTTTTTTCCGGTTCCGTTCGAAAAGGAAAAAAATAAAAATTATTACAAAACCCATTGTGTGCACATAAATGTATGTTTATTACAATAATAAGAACATTTAATAAAAATTAGTTGAATAATAATTTATAAAATTTACTTATTAAATCATTTTCTGTATGTAGCGATTTTTTTATATTTTTTCTTGCCAGAACGCGTTTCTTCCCAAAAATGATTTGCCGGAACGACGTTCCGGCGCGTTCCGGCTCGACAACACCACTGGGTATAATATTTTATTAATTATATGTTTATTATAATAGTTACAAATGTACGATATAAAAGTTAAATCTCCCAGACGAAACTAATTATATATTTATTTAAATCAAAATGCATGTATTAAAGGTACTCATTTTTTCGAAAGACAGTATTAACAAATCTAAAATTTTGCTATTGATATTATTGCCTATTTTGACAGATTAGCTATTAAAACAGCATCACAACTTTACTCCGACAACATTTTCAATACTATTTAAATAAGCTATAAATTTTATATTTAATTTTGTATTATTGATTTAATTCTTGATTATTTAATTTAATTAATTTAAAATACAATATTCTAATATATATATATATATATATATATATATATACGTGTGTGTTTGTAATATATTACATAAAACTATTTTTTATATTTTTTAAATTAAAAAAAACATTGCACAAACAAAAGTATTTGTGTTTAAACTTTTTAAATCCAGCATCGCAACAATGAATCATCGGTTAAACAATATCCTAATCATTAAATTTAATATAACAATATCTATATCTAATCTCAATTTCCAGATCAAACTCGATTTTAAATATCAAATTCAATTATATGTGATAAATAAATATTTATAGCATGTCTGCGATAATTTTTAACCTTTGATTTTACTTAATTATAAGCGTGATTTTGCAGACAAATTAAATATTTATCTTTTATATGTGAGATTAATCGACGAGTATATTCACGATGATTTTGAGTTTCGTCAATCTTGTGACTTTGCATATATTAATTTACTAACAAATGATATTAATAATTTATGGAAGAATTTGATGAAAAATATCAAAAATATCGTGATAGAGTATACATATATATATCACGTATATTTATATATATATATATATATATATGTGTGTGTGTGTGTGTATTATTTTCAACAGTTATTTAACTATTTTCCGCTTATGATCTTTATAATCTTTAATTTTATGATCACAGATTTAATACTGTATATAATAATATGATAAATATATTTTCCTCAAGTCAAAATGCTACTTGAATATTACCTTCGTATTTCAAAACACAATTTGTAAAATGTAAATAATTTTAAAATGATATTAAAAAATTTATCATATTTCCACTTAAATTTAAATTATAATTATTGTGAAATAACTGCCAGTATTTTTACAAATTTTATACTATTTATTCATTTACAAAATTAATAAATATAGTTAAGTAAAATGTAATCATTGATACATGACTTGTATAATATAAAATATTTGATTGAATTGTCAATACTAATTAAACTTGTGGGATGTATGGCATCGTGCCTTAAGGCAAATTGCTGGAACTTCCCGTACCGTAACGAAATGTTTAAGGAATATTCAATGTTTTCAAATAGATTATTATAAATATTGTAACATTTAACAATTATTTGTTCAAAGTATATTAGAACTTTAGTCAGAATTCAAAATGAAATCTAAATTATTTTCGATATACAAAAAAAAATTTCGAAAAAAAAAATTGAAACTAAATTTTTTTTTCCAAAATCAATTAAAAGCAGAAAGTTTTTTGAATCATTCAAACAGTTTTTTTTTTTTTTTTATTATTTTATTGGCTTTATAAACTGGTACATTAGCCATATACTAAATTACATAATATCTACACTATCTCTTACATATATATCATTGTTTTATGTATATTGCATTTATAATTTTATATTATTAAATTTGATGTAAATGTAAAGAGCTCCATATAATCTTGTATCTGTCATCACTGTTATAAAATTAATTGAAAGGGAGATTTTATGTTTTATTATTTCCTCCCATAGTTTTTGTCTGCCCTTTTCCCAACGTTTACACTCCATGATGATGTGCTCTGCATCCGCCCTAGTCGCTTCGCCCAAACAGTAGCAACTAGGATCGATATCGATCCCAATTCTGCTTAGGCAGAACGGAGCGTAAGAATGATTCAGTCTTAATCTACACAATGTTGCGTAAAACGGCCGACACTCCTTAAATCCGTCATACCATGGTTTGACTGGAATTTTTCCTTGTATCATACCATAAAATTTACCTTTAATTCTAATAGATAACTGGAAATCCAATTGCCAAATGTTCCGTATGTTTGCTCTGTTAAATCTTTTTATGTCTCTATAAGATATTCAAACAGTTAAAAGAAGCAGAAAGTTTTTTGAATCATTCAAATCGGACGCAAAGTTCTCTCGAAAACTGTCATTTTTTTGCACATTTAGCTCTGTATCTTCGAAATGGCTGGGCCTGCCTTTGCCAAAAACTAATAACCGCTTCTCCCAATCATTACCAATTGAATGTTTTTAGATCATTCAAATCGGATGCTCCGTTTTCTCAAAAACTTGTTTTTATTTTTTGCACTCTTTGCTCTTTATCTCCGTAACTGCTGGACCTGCCTATGCTAAAAACTAATGAGCACATCTCCCTATTAATAGGAACCGAATATTTTTGAACCATTCAATTTCGATTTTCGCCCCATTACAATAACTTACCCTACGTGAAGTTAAAAATAACATTTTTGAAAACAAAATAATATCAATAAAATTTACAGAATAAAAATAGCTTTATTATATTTTTAGTATAAGAATAACTACTGATATTAATAAAAAAATAAAAAATAACATTTTAAAAAACTAAATATCAATAAAATTTACAGAATAAAAATAGCTTTATTATATTTTTTAGTATAAGAATAACTATTGCTATAAATATAAAAATAAAAATATAACATTTTTAAAACTAGATAATATCAATAAAATGCTAAATGAATTTGAATTTATGATATAAAAATAATTAGTCTCTACAATAATTTTTATAATGCTTAACATTTATGGTGATTGGAGTTAAAGTATAATAATAATAATTCTGGAATACTTTAGATACTTTATTGCTAAGTGCATTGTAATATTCATAATTATTTAAATTCTAGTAGTTAATTAAAAATAATTAAATTATATTACTGCCCATATTACAATTCTCCATGCGGGTTTTTACTTTACTTTAAAAATCAAGCCATTGGCGGCATGTAAATCGTGTATAAAATATGTCTTTAGAATATCTTATTAGTATATTTAATACTGAGAAAACTAGTGCCTGGTTTTGACTTACATATACTTTTTGTATTTTATTTTACTAATTTTATAAATATTCATTAAAACTCTAATCTAAATATAATACATCTTAATTTATTTACAAATCTGCTCAAAATCGATATATTAGATTTCACGAGTATTATTATTAAATAAATCTATTAATTCCAGTGCTCCTTAAACACATCAGGTGACTATGGACAGAAGCGTAGTATTAGCAGCTTTAGTTGCATTATTGATCTATCCAGTAATCCTGCTGATCCAGGCGTGGATGAGAAGACGTAAATTCATCGAATTAGTCGAAAGACTACCAGGACCGAAGGCGAAGCCTCTGGTCGGAAATACTATGGATTTTAGAGTTCCGAGAGAAGGTAAAGAATAGAAAAGTAATTACATTAATCATAGGATTCTAGTTTTAATTTTGTTAATGAGCAGAATTTGAAATTATAATTGATTATGAATTAATAATAATAATAATAATGTTACAAAATAAGTTTCTTTTGCTTCAATTTTTTATCAGATGGCTCGAGCCATCCAAATTATTCCATGGACCCATGGAATAATTTGGATTCAAAAGTACATGTACTTTTCAATTACATCGTGTATTCTGATCTGATTTGTTTTTGGTAACTATTATCTAATTTAATTTCACACTAGTTTTTTTAATAATTTTACATCCTGCACGCAAATATCTACTGTTTGAATAAAATTTTCTATTGTTTAGTTTATTTTCTAAAAAAATTGCAGCCTGGATGTAGAATTTTTAAAAGTGAAACCATAATTTTGAATCTCGCTTATAATATGAATGCGATTTTGATTTTGTTATCATTTCTTTTGACGCTGAATAAATATTATCTTTACCATAGTACGTAAGCGTTAAGGAAAATTATAAGTTTTTTACGACATTTGGTTACAAACTTCCAAATAACAAAAAAAAACTATTCGCAAAAATACTAAATATATGCGCATTGTTTTTAGAGGATCCAAATGTCAATGATGTACTTTCTTTTTAAATGATTTTTGATTTCTTTAATACCACTACTACCATTTAGAATCACTTAAAACTCTTTTATTTTACAGAGGTGTTCAAAGTTTTCGCCAAAAGAATCAAAGAAAACGGTCCATTATTCAGAGTTTGGGCTGGACCAATTGCTGTTGTAATTATTAGAAAAGCTGAATATTTAGAGGTAAAGATATTTATTTTATTATGATGCTTCATTTTATAATAAGTAATAAATAATTATCAATTTTTTTCTACCAGACCATTATGTCATCTTCAAAGTACATCGACAAGTCGTATGGGTATAAATTTTTGCATCCATGGTTAGGTCTGGGTTTATTGACATCTTCAGGTAAGTATTTTTTTCTAATTTAATAACCATATATATATATATATATATATATATATATATATATATATATTAAAATATAGTGTAAACAATAAAATATTAATAATTCAAATTGGTCAAACCATGTTGAGGTAAGAGACCTAATTAAGTTCAGAAAGCAATTGAACTGAAAGTCTCAAATTAAGCATATCTGATATTCAAACCGAACAGTTAAAAATATTATAGGCATATGAGAAGTGGTTTGATCATAAACATCAAATGAATTTTGAAAGTCCGATTCATAAATAGAAGGTAAAAATTATCAGGTTATTATAAAATAAATATAATAAAAATATTTATGAAACTCTTTGTTGTGTTCAGTCAAATTGATTTGTTTTAAAGTATTATTTT
Source organism: Ctenocephalides felis (assembly GCF_003426905.1). Lineage (NCBI taxonomy): Eukaryota > Metazoa > Arthropoda > Insecta > Siphonaptera > Pulicidae > Ctenocephalides > Ctenocephalides felis. The sequence continues at coordinate 51,981,490 of NW_020536999.1, read as the reverse complement.
TCTGAACTAATCATTTCAAACAAACTGTTTTTTCTCATCTCATCAAAACTGTTTCCATCAATATTTCACTTCAAAATTAATGCTTTCCCAAGTTTACTCATAGTGATCGCTAATACTCCATTAACTTGTAATGAAATGTATTTTTTTTGTTCATAATGCTTCAATATTTATTGGTCGTTGAACTGCGACTATGAAATTCAACCCTGTACAAAATACGTATCTGAATTTTGCGCTCGAACTAAAAGTACCGTTACTCCGATTATAAAAACCAGACAAAACTGAGTTTGTCCTTACACTTCAACAAGGGCATCCAAGCAAACATGTTTTATTTGGCAGTTACTACAATATGTGAAGTTTCGAATATTTTCGTTATTATCATTTGAAAAGTAATCAGAACTGTTTTCAATCTCAAATGCTGCATTCGCGAATCGACTGTAGGTAGGTGGCTAGAACTACTAGACCAGAATTATAGGTCATGTAGTAGTGACAACGGCTTTTATTTGAAAATATGAATAGCAATATGTTTCCAAGTGAAAATAGCTTGATTCAGCATTGCTGCATCAAAAAATATAGACCTTATTGTGGAAATTTTAATAATAATTAATCACACAGAGATGGGAAAACTGTTTGTGTTACCATTTGTAGAACAAGCTAAAGTCAAATTAGTACAATATTAGAGGACCCTTAAGTTTTTACTTCAGTTGTTCAAAAATTTTTTTTCATTCAATACTATATTTACAACTGTCCAGTTAAGGACATTTAGCAATTTTGTTATAAAAAAATGCTGCAGTTAAGTTTGGTCGACAGCTAAGAAAGAAAAACTATTCTTAGTGTTTAGTGAGGTATTGTGATGTATTTGCTACTACTATACTTCATTAGAAGATAATTGAATAATTATAATTTCTGGGAAGAAGTTTCAAATTTTTAAAATTCAAATATATAATTCATTTACGACGTTTTCGGATACTACATATTTCTTTTGTTATTCTCATATATCAACAGCAATCAGAACCTTGTGTCCTATAAGCTGTTGAGCTAGAACTTCACGTTACTTTGTATTTTTAGATGGCAACCCCTATGACTAATCCATCCATAATTCATGATTTTATTATTAGAATTGATCTAATAGGGCTGACTATTATTGATGCAGCAATGCCGGATGAGGGCTATTTTCACTTGGAAACATGTTGCTATGTATATTTCCAAGTGAAAACCGTTATCGCTACTACATATGAATATATTATTTTCTTATTATTGTGATGTAGTAACGAATTTTTATCAGTCCCACAAGTAAATAATTCGTTTCTTAGTTATATCGTTTCAACTTTTTTAGGCTATTTTATTTTTTGGTTTTCAAAGGTTTGTGAACATTTTGGCAAACCTTAGAAAAAAATGGCTATATGTGTGTGTGCGGATATAAATTTACGTCGACGATTTCGTGTACACGGATCAACTATTTGAATAATTCAAAATTAATAATTCGATTCGTATTGATAAGGAGTCGTGTTGATTAGTTTTTGGCGAAGGCAGGTCTAGCCGTTCCGAAGGTACGGGGCAAAAAGTGCCAAAAACGGTAACTCAGAACGGAGCGTCCGATTTTAACGATTCAAAAAACATTTTACTTGTATTAATAAGATGGAGAACTGATCAAATTTTTGGGAAAGCAGGTCTAGCGGTTGTGGACTCGCAATAAAAATAAGTTAAAAAAAATTAATTTGGCGTTCAAAAATGTTTATTGAACTTATGCACATCCAATTATCAGATATTTTATAGTGATTTTAATAATGTGTGAAAAATTTTTGGGGTTCCGTACCAAGATTTTTAATTACGGTACGGGAAGTTCCTGCAATTTTGGCATGGCAGCACGATGCCATGCACCCCACTAGTTTATTTTCTGTTATTACCATATTGTTTACAGATGATCTCTAAACAGCTTATGTTTTTCATTTAGATTTTCATTCCGAGCACAATAGATACACGTATGGGTATGAAAATGTATGTATATCTTCTATATGATATGTGATTCAGAATATTGTGATATACTGAATATCATTCATCGTATCAAAAATCTCGATTCGTTTGTGAAATTGAATGTCACATAGTAATGGCAAACATAGCCGTGTGAATTGATTATAGTAATATCGCCTGGATTTCCACTGATATACATCAATGAACGATCGTTTCAGCTTAATATCGGCCATCGTTCGTCTATTACACATTTTCTATTTGAATAACCGAATATTATTACGATTTTGAATAGAATAATATTTATAGACAGACATATATATATACATGTATATATATATATATACATATATAATTATATATATATATATATATTAGGGTGGTCCTTAATATAGACATTTTCGAATTTCCTTGCTCCTAAGGGCTCAAATGTTTATTTGTTTAGTTTAATGTTATGCCAAATCGATAAAAAAACAATTCTCTGTAAGTTTTAGCTCTTAATATTAACTTTTAGATAGTGCGCAATTCAATTGTATGGAAATAGCATGGAAAAATTTTTGAAAATAAAAAAAAAATTTTAGGTATAGCTTAGCGACAAATGAATTGAAAGTGAAAATTCGTGTCGTTTTTTATTGAAAATTCGACGCTCTGCAGAATTTTAGAAATTTTTCTCATGCTATTTTCATACAAAACTTTGATTGAATTGCGCTCTATCTAAAAGACAAAATCAAGAGCTAAAACTTTCAGAGAATTTTTTTTCAATTTGGAACCATTTGAGCTCTTGAGAGCAAGAAAATTCGAAAATGTCCATATTAAGGACCACCCTAATATATATATATATATATATATATATATATATATACACGTATGTGGAGAGTTTGTGTTAGCTCACGATGGAACTACTGCACCGATTTTAAATTTGATTCATTCAGCGTGTGCATTTATATCCAACTTGGGTCATAGGCTACATTAAAAATTAACCTTTTTTGATTGAATCAATTTTTATTAGATAATATAGATTAAATATTTCGGAGAAAAAATTCTCTGTATTATGTTAGGAACATATATCATCATTATTAAAAAAAATATATATTAAAAATTAATCAAATGATCATACATGGTAAAAAAGTACCAAAACAAGAGCTCATATGACCCTGATTGCTTTTTTTTTTAATTTTTGACACCTGTTTTTTGACAATGTACATCAAGTAAAACGATAGGATTATACAAAATAAATTTAAAAATACAAGATGTTCTGACCATTATCATAGATTTTAAAAATTGACATATATGAATGTAAAATGAACTTCTTTTGCATGTTACATCAATATGTTGTTATTATTCAATAAAAGGCATTAATTACATATTTATTTATATATATATACATTATTTCATATCTCAGACAGACAGAGGTGCCTGGTATGAGAGATCATAAAAACAGTTTTCATATTTTATATATTCATTTCATTTGACAATTTCATTAATATAATATCTATTATAATTGAAATGTCTTTATATAACTCTTCAGTCTTTTCTGTCTTCAATTTCCTTATAATATTTCTTTATTTTTCTTTTAAATTTATCGTCATCATTGGTCATCTTAATATCGTTTGGCAATTCATTATATATTTTACTAGCGCTCCATTTAAAATAATAATCTGTTATTAAAATAAATAAGAAAATGTTTCATGACAAAGTCAAGCATAACAAAAGATACTTTTTTAAAATTTCACAGGAATGTTTTATGATCAAATTAGTGTACACTTGTTTTTAACCCGTATTTATTAACAAAAAAAGTGGAAGAGTGATATATTTAGCGTATTTGTAATGTATTTTATCGTTTTTAATCTCGTATTTTTTGGATGCATATAAATAATAGAATAGTTTTCAATAATGAGAAACTATAAATAATTTTATTATAAATATTCATACTTTATATAGTTTATAACTGTTTCAATAAAATATATTTGATTATTGAATAAATATTCTTAATAGTTATTTCATTCATTCCCAAACATTTACCCTTTATTACTCTTATTTCTTTTACATTTCAGTAAGTTTTATTTCATTTTTCATTTAGCCTCTTGTTTTATATCTAGTCGAACTACAATTTTCATTGACTTGTTAATATTTTATTACAAAAACTTTTTTCAATACAGGTTCAAAATGGTTAAACAGGAGAAAAGTCCTAACTCCAGCGTTCCATTTTGGCACTCTCGAAGGCTTCTTCGACAACATCCAAGTGCAGGCTCGGATTCTTGTTAAACTGTTGAGGAAGCATGCTGTGGACGGTGAAGAATTTAATGTATATCCATATATTACGAGGGCTGCTTTAGATATTATATGCGGTAAGTGGAAATAATCACGAGGTCACTATAATAAACCAGTTATAATAATAATAAATTTCTTGTCAACTATATTCGCCGAGCTATATATGGTATGGTTCATGTGAATATAAGCTATGAATGTTGTATTTAGAACGTATTAAATGTACACTTTATGATTTTAGACGCTTATCATATGCTCAGTTCTGTGGTTTATAATATGTCTAATATTTATAATTTAAGCGGTCAAAATTATCTATTTTTTATTATCATACCAAGTGGATAATAAAAAACATTACGAATCTATTTAAAATTTATTATTCTATCAGTTATATTTTTCATTTTTAGTTTCCATAGGGTAAGTTATTATAATCGACCAAGAATCAAAATTAAAAAAATTTGCATATCTTCACAATTTGAAGGTTTCTGAACATTTAAGCATACCTTAGAAAAAACAGCTGTGTGTATATGTATTTTTTGTCCACGGTTTTGGGCGCATGGATCAACCGATTTAAATGGTTTAAAAAACATTTGATTCCTGTTGGTAGGGAGATGTGCTGATTAGTTTTTGGCTAAAGCAGGTCCACCTCTTTCGGAGATTCGGAGTAAACAATGCAAAAAATAGAAATCGAGTTTCTGAGAGAACGGAGCATCCGAGTCGAATGATTCAAAAAACTTTCTGCTTGTGGTCACAAAAAATCCTTTTGGGCAATTTTTTTGTTTTATTTTTTTTTATTTCCATTTTTTTTTTGAACTAAATTTTATTCTTTGAATATTTTATTATAGTACTGGAAGTTCCAAAAATTCCAGTTTTATATTTTCATTTCACCATATAATTTCCTGTTCTTGGTGGGCATCTAGCAAATATAATAAACAAATGGCAATGGGTCGAATTTAAAATTGGTACTTCTTTTTTAAATACAATTGTGTGAAAGTAAAAAAATATTTTTTATATATTAAAATTAAGCAGAATTTGCAGTTAGTATGTTTTTTAAATATATTTTTGGAATGCTAACAGCCAGAGTGATTTGTTCTAATTGATTAAAATATATAAAAAATTATTTGTTTGTGCATTCTTCACCAACTTAATCAATGAGAATTAAGAGCTACTTAGATCAAAAATCAACTGATATTTCGAAAATAAAATTTTTGCTGTCACTAAAAAATGATCAATACGTTTTCGATTGATGTCTTTCAAACAAATTTATAGGAATTTTGTAATTGTATAAATTAAGTTTTTTTTTATTTAACACATTTTATTTAATCTATTTTGTGTTCTTTTTAATTATATTTAAATGTGGACGTCAACTGTAATCAGTAGCGATCTAGAAAACACCACGGAACAAATTTATGCAAAGATTCATAGTGGCATAGATTCTGGTTAGAATCACTTAAGCGCGCTGCGAAATTGTAAACCTTGGTTAATTTTTATAATTTAACTATAATATTTCATTACGTTATTTTGGATTGCGAAATCTGTTGTTTAACAAAGTTTTATCAAAAACATCAAAAAATAACATTTTTTAAATATTCAATTACCAAGAAACGGTCCGGCCAATCTTTAACAAAAATTAATCAACGCGATTTCCAACCAATACCTTTCGAATAGTTTTTGATTTTTAAAATCGATTCAAGATTGCTAGCCAAAACATGGACAAACATTTTTACAAGCTTTTGTTAATTACAAAGAAACGGCTTCGCCGATCTTCGCACAGGACTAATCACCAATAGTTGTTATCGAACTGCGGTCCAGCCATTTTTGAAAATACATCGACTAAAGGTCGAATCGGCTTTACATACACACACATATTTGTTCCAAATTTAGTCTCATTCGATTCAGAAAGACTTGAAACGTCTAAACAGCATAAATTTACCAATTCGGAATTCTTCTTGAAAACGTAAAGTTTTCCTTCAAAAAGTTAAATGTGTGCTCAAAATGAATAATTTTTGTTTCGTGGTATTATTTTTGAATGTATCTAGCATATGTAGTAAATACTTTCTTATATCACAATTGCATAAAATAAAACTTGGAGATTAAATACCTTCTCCATTATATGGCAAAATGAAAATCATGTAATTTACTACTCATTTATTTTTTCAAATACAAAATCCGTTATAACTAGCCGTATCTCTGATTTACCGTCACCTCTATGCTGGCTGAAAGCTGAATGTGTCCGAAAATATTTATTGCCAGATTTTTTCTTTTAACTCGGACACAATTCACAGAGAGAGCAAGTAGAGAAGGAGATACGTTCGAATGTACCATCGTGGAAAATGTACTTTTTATTCTCATTTCGAAAGCCCGACTTTTCTGGCCTCTTGCGCCACCCGTCACTTTGGAGGTAGTTTTCTCAAACCATTTAAGGACAACTAGAAGTTTGAGTGTGAAAAATTCTAAATGACCCAATTAGAAGAGACATAATAATTTATCAAATTTGCATAGTAATACATACATGATCAAAAGAAATATCTACTACTGAAAAAAGGTATTTTTTGTTTAGCTACAGTTTTACGTACCTCAATATAAAAAGCCCGGAGACAATTTCATGCCATGGGAGCACCATTTTTCTTCGCCTTCCTTCTCTGTATATAATCTATTTATTAACCTTTTTGTTCCATGTGACCTCTGTCACTGCTTTCAATTCTATGTTTTTTTTTAATATTTAATATTTGCATTCTACTTCATCTTAACAATTTTGGTCTTTTGGTATTTTTTGAGACCAGCAATATTTTTTATTATTAGTTGTTTATACTGTTCCTTATTTGCTTCAAAATGGTATCATGTAGTAATTCTAATTTTCTAAATTTTCTTCTAATTCTCACTTGTTGTTTTGAAAATAGTTGCATTTAAAAACTCCATAAAATAGTTTTCCATTTCTTCTTTCAGTGGGTCTATATTCGGTAGGGTGGGGCGGGGTACAAAGGTCCAATTTGACTTTGAGCAATTATATTGTGAAAACCAAACCCATTATTCCACAATAAAACACATAGCAAACGTGACTATGAAACATAACTATCTGACTATGTTCAGTAAAACTCCCAGCTAATTCATTATAGTAGAACTGTGCTTTTTTGTTATTTTTCAAAAATTTGTCACCTATTCTTTTTTACCTTCATAAAATAGATTTTTATTTATTCTTTTAGTGGATCTATATTTAGTAGGATAGGGCGGTGCACAAAGGTCTAATTTAACTGGGTAATCATATTGTGAAAACCAAACCAATTATTTCACAATAAAACACATAACAAACAAATCTGACTATGATCAGTAAAACTCCCAGCTAATTCATGATTGTGTTTGGGTTTTTTTGCTATTTTTTAAAAATTTGTCACCTATTCTTTTTTACCCCATGATTAAAATGGAGGCAATCAGATCCAATGCCTTATTTTTAATTTTGAAGGAATTTTATAAAATAATAGCTACCTTATTCAACAATGCAATATGAATTTTATGAGTACATTTTTTACGTAGATAACACTGTATATGACCTTGATCTAGTATTTCGATAGAAATACTAGATCGTCAGATATTTATTATTATTTATTATTATCAGACATATAATTCATCTCTTGTAAAATTGATTTCTTTAACTAATTAATTGTTTATTTACTATTTTTTATTTTATATTAATTGTTTATACCTCTGCTAAAGTAAGGTTCAGTAGGTCGTTTTTACCCCACCTATGTTTATATTTTTATAGAGGTTATATAAAAAAACTCCTGAATATAATTTAAATTATTAAGTAGTTGAGTATTAGTAATACGTATTATTAAACAATTAAATAACATGCACTTGAAAATTATATTAAGGTTTCGTAAACTAAACAACAGTGCTCCCAACCAAATAGAATAACAACAAAATAATTTTCTTTTGTTATGGATATCCAAAGTTGACATTTATCTCCAGTCGTAAGAATCATGGCGAGTGATGGCTAGATACGTCTTTTACTCTCTACTTTCAAATATTATCATACAATTTACCTAATTGTTCACATGATTCCTAATACTAATATACACACATTCTAAGTACTATCTATCCACTTGCTTTGAAAACTTGTTTTTATCTATATTTGTACCTTTTATATCTAAGTACGAATATATCTAACTAGCTACTTAGATATTTTTCTAGTTATTTCTATATTTATCTTGTTTATATAATTACATTTTGCTCATATGTTGAAGTTACCAATTTTGTATGAACTTATTCATTTATTCATGCATCTGCCAACGTAGACTCTTATCCATGACTATTTACCCCAAATGAGGTGAATTGCCCCAAAATATAGAATGTTTGGGGTAGAAAGTATGTATTTCTATTGATATTTACTGTATTTGCTACGTAGTTGACATATGAGAGTAATCTCTTTTTTCCATGAAGGTAATAACAACAAGGACCAAATAATTTTGGGGTAATGATTAAAAATGTACCCCGACAGCTGATTTAAATATTTACTTGTATTTATCTATCCCCCATTTTCTTAGCTACTGATTTGTCTATATCTTCATTTAATATGAAAAACACAAACTATATTTGAAAAATAATATTTGTTATATACTTATACTATACTCAAGCATTACCATTACGTTACCTGAACCTTACTTTTTAATTGAAGATGGATGAGTTATCATTCAATAAATATGTTTAAGTATTAGTAATTGTATAACGCGGTCTTCTAAGATATTCTTGTCGAAACTAAATATTCGACGCATATTACAATTATATTAAAAAATTAGTTTCCCTTAAAAGTTGCAGTACCAATGATACAAATTTCTTCCCGGGGATGGTGTATGTTCATAGTATCAGTTTGTGGGTTGTGCCCCAGCCAGATTTTTCTCCCGTTCGTGTGAATCTACCAGATAACGGGTGAATTTATGTCGTCGATGAAAAAATTAATCTTTTATCGATATTTGCCAGTGGAAGAGACATTAAGCCTTGCGAGAACGCGGCCCGTGCAACCCTCCGGGGATGCTCGATGGCGCTCAGAAATCGGGTAAAGCGATTAAAACTCTTTGGAAAATAAATCGCCAAGGAAAAAATGAGAGAACGCTTTTGTTTGATCATAAATTCTTAAGCTACGACTTTTTTATTTTTATGGGTATAGAAATGTCTTTGATAGTTACTAACAGGAATGTAAAAAATAACTGAAAATTAAGGGAATAGATTTTACAATCTATTTAAATCTATAATATCACTAAAATAAAGATAAGTTGTCTGTATTGGGTATATGTTTTCCAATGTAGTTTGTACCGCTGAATACAAATTTGAAGTCAAAATTGGGAACCAAAAAGCATGAAATCGAAAAAAATAAAAAAAGACAAAATTGTCGATCCTAATAGTCAATCCAAAAAGTCGATACTAATCAAAATTGGGGGTTAAGTGGCAAATAATTGAAAAAAAAAATCTCCGGTCTAGTAATTCTCCTGTATGATTCTTAAAACCTCACAATTTTTGTCGTTTCCTGACCTTTTCTACATTAAATGATTATTGGGTAATAATTAACTTAAATTTTCAGATATTCAAATTGCAAACATGGTTGCAGATTACTTAGGGCCATTGGGTAAAAAATATGTTTGCAAATTACTGCTGAATTATATAAAAAAGACTTAATAGATCATTTAATTGAAACTTATGTGACTGTGAGTCATTCAAGATAATAAGGGCAGGAAAACGACAAAAATTATGATTTTTTGATTATTATGCAAAAGAAATATGATAGGTAATCTGCAACCATGTTTGCAATTTGAATATCTGAAAATGTGCTGGCAAAATACTGTTGTATTCTACTAAAAAAGTTAATAGATCATCCAAGTGAATACTCAATAGTCATTTAAGGTTCAAAGAGTCAGAAAACGACAAAAATTATAAGATACAAAGTATCACACAGAAGAATTATTATATCGGAGATTTTGTATATATATATATATATATATACATATATATATATATATATATATATATATATATTTGAATAGTCTTGAATTTGATGTTGATATATATGTTTAATTTGAGTTTAATATTCGGGCGTAACATCAATAAAAATATTTTTATTGATGTTACGCCCGAATATTAAACTCAAATTAAACATATATATATATATATATATATATATATATATATTAGGGTGGTCCTTAAAATGGTCATTTTCGAATTTCCTTGCTCCCATGGGCTCAAATGGTTCCAAATTGATAAAAAACAATTCTCTGAAAGTTCTAGCTCTTAATATTAACGTTTAGATAGAGCGCAATTCAATCAAAGTTTGTATGGAAAGAGCATGAGAAAAATTTGAAAATTAAAAAAAAAAATGTTTTAGGTATAACTTAGCGACAAATGAATGAGTTTTATTCATTCATTTGTTTGCTAAATTACATCTAAAAAACATTTTTAAAATTTTTGAAAATTTTTCCATGCTATTTCCATACAAAACTTTGATTGAATTGCGCTCTCTCTAAACGTTAATATTAAGAGCTAAAACTTTCAGAGAATTGTTTTTTATCTATTTGAAACCATTTGAGCCCCTGGGAGCAAAAAAATTCGAAAATGACCATTTTAAGGACCACCCTAATATATATACATATATACATATATTTCATTTTTCTATCATATTGACCCCCAATTTCGACTTCAGGTTTGTGTTCAGCTGAAAAACTACATTGGAAAACATAAGCTATACCAACAACTTTTTTATTTTGTGGTTCTGTGGAATTATTCTAATAAGTTTATGTGCAAATCGTTTTTATCATTAAAATGCAAATTATGTAGAAGTAAGTTCAAGCTATTTTTAAGTTTCAGTTCAGTTTGCGAGAATAGTAGCTATATGATTTTTATGGTAAATATTGATACTATTTAAGCTATTCTATATTTAAATATTAAATGGTTACAATGGAACAAATTCGATTTGATTCACGAGTGTGGTTTTGCTAAATTTTTTTTCTTATTTGCGAATAAAGCGAAGATATACCTGCATATATGTTTAACATCCATTTTATTGTATCTGTTTGTCAATGTCATTAAAAATGGGTATTTGCTTTTTGATCAATTCAACATAATATTGATTAAATAGTATTGTGGGGCAGCAATTTTCGTATAAAAGCTGAATTATCTTTTAATATTACAAATAGAGTTTATAAACCATTAAGACTTAATTTATTTTATTTCGGAATTTAGGGACCGATTCTGCTGCATAAGAGACTAATGTTATGACAAGGCTATGTTATGAAGAACTTTCCATAGAAATTTGTTCTAAATATTGACAAAAGCCATGTGGTTGGTATGCAGTGACGCGAATTTCTCAGGCTGTCAGATAGAAAACCTAACATAGAAACCGCACAATTGTCAAAAAAAAACATGGTAGATAACAGGGTCTTTCTGACTCAAGTTCATAACATACGAATACACAGCAAATACATGATATTTTGACAGTAATCAGTAGCATAATGTATGGCAGTTGGAGCGTAACATGGCTTTTCCATAAAATTTGTCTATTATGCGGCAGAATCGGTCCCTGAGTTTTCAATATCTAAATGCAGTGCAATGTTATACAATCAAATGTATATATTTGAAAAAGAAATTTTGATTGGAATTTCTGTTATTCAAGAGTTTTCTATATTTAACTTGCTTGAGACTTTTTGCAGATACATCAGTTACTATAATTAATTTGATCACTTGCTGAATACTTGGAATAATTCTATGAAGTGTTGGTACTATAATAAATAATAAATAGTCTGCCCGAAGGCAGGCTCATGGTGTGAGAGCCACCACAAGTAAATGATTTCCTTACCCTTCATTCTTTTATCACTATTCCCCTTCTCCATTTTTTTTTATTTTATGTATTTTCCTTTCCAAACTTCTGCTTCCATGCTTCTTGATCCTGTGTCTTGGCTTTCAGTTTCCTGTATTTTCTCTTTTCGCGTAAGTCGTCAATCGTATTCATTCTTCTTCTTTCCATTCCTTTTGTTCCTTATATTTTACCCTTTTCGACGTCGTGCAGAAGGCACTCTCTTTGCAAAAGAGGTCCGATCCAGTTTCCTTTTCTTCTCACAATTATGTTCAGTAGAGTCCTTTATTCTTTAGAGTTCTTTCTTGGAACTATAATACAACATTCAGTATTATTTTGCAATTCATTGAATATATAAACTTTTTGATTATTTCAACTACGTTTCATGTAAAAAGTGGTTGCTAATTATTTATTATATTTTTTTCTTTAAGTATTTATTTAACCGAGAATAGAGTTGTTTCATTAAAATATTCTAGGTGCAGTATACTTTTTTTTGCGTATTTTTGCTTTTTAAAATATAACATTAACATTATGAACATGCCCCAATACTCTATAATAATACCTAAAACCTATTAGGATATTTGACTATTGAGTTTCATAATCGGTTCATAAAAGTTCTATATTGCCAACTAGTATTGAAATATTTGAATAATAATCACCCACAAAACCGATATAGTTTGAATGATGTGATAATCGATGGAATAATTTAACAATGTCATTGATAGAGGATTTAATGAATTCATCAAAGTGGTAAATCGATTGATGAAATTTTAGAATTATAATTTTGCAATTGCTTAGTTCTTTTGCTTCAAAATTTCACGAATTAATGGAAGTAGTAAATATATTGATGAAAATTTGTGATTATACGTTTGCATTTGTTTTCTTTTTTGCATGAAATTATAGTATCATTTATATCAAGGGTGAGCAACCTTTTTAATCCGCGGGCCAATTTAAATTTTAATTTTATGGCGGGCCGCACGTAATTTATATATATATATATATATATATATATATACATAAATATATGGTGTTGTGCTAATATTTTTTTGCCGAAACTCTAAAATTTAAAATCCGGTTCAAAAAATTTGATATATTTCGATAAGAACTCACGAATCTAATATATTGACTTATTATATAATTAACTCTAATATATACACCTAGTCTATAAATTAAATTGTACAAGTATGAGGGAATCATCGAGTACATAATTTATACTATTTAATAACATTAATTATATTTATTGTGGTATTATTTGTGTTCATTAATACTTACAGGTATTTATTACAATACTTTATAAGACTTAACCTATTAATACGATAGATAACCTATTACCTATCTTACTATACTATATTATTTTATATCATAGGTAGATATCTATTATCAATCATACCGTGAGATACCTACACCGTCATTATTATAACTTATTATATAACTATTAACTTATTATTTACTTCTTATAAATATTACTGTCTAATTTATATATTCACCTACATTATATAGGTTTACCTTACGCTATATGTATTATCTCTACCTATCTATTGTCTATACCGGGAATTGAACCCGGGACTTCCGCGTGGCGGTCGCGCACCTTAACCACTACCCTATCGGGTACCCCCATTAATAACATTATTAGAGACGCACTGTTGTTTCCGCGGGTCATTTTCTAATTAATTAGGTAATTAATACTAAAGTGGCGCGACGACACGCAAAAAAAGATGATTGATTGTAGCGTTACAGTGGTGTAGTGGTCAAGGTCGTCGCGTGCCACGCGGCGGACCCGGGTTCGATTCTCGGTAGGGTTAATGTAGCGTGTAAGGAAAATAATAATAGGTAATAGGATATATAGTAGATATAGGTTAGGTGTATTCGGTGTACAATGTAGTAATTTGAGAGTATATGATGAAATATAGCGTATGGTATAGATGTAAGGCGTGTAGTATAGGCATACGTAAGGCTATAAAAATACACGAATAGGAACCTATGATGTAGGTGGTAGCGTATAAGAAATGCGAATGAATATAAGATTTAATTTATAAATATTATTTTTTCTATAAGAATTTTTATCTCGGTATCAAATATATAAAATATCCAAAATATCCGTTAAGACATCGATTACACCTTACTGCTGCCTTTGCCGTTATCACTTCATAGAAATTTTTTTACTGCACTTTTAAACGATTGCGTGCACTGTGCGACAATAGACATAGAATTATAAATTTTATTAAATGTTTGAGTAACTTGTGCGAGCTTATTTTCTTAAGATGTTCTTAGTCTCGCAACTTACTGAATTCTAAAAATTGCTACAATAATAGATAAAGCATAAATATATTAAATTCCAACAATTTTCAAATACAAAATTAAAAATTCTAACGAGCTATGCATATAATCTAAATTTATATTATTAAGTCTCTCTTTTGTTCAATTATAATTTAAATCCTTCTGATATCTCTCGCATCCTGTTACTATAATAAATGGAACTTGTAAAAAACAAAGACCAACAAATTGCGACCCATTAACGGGTTTCCCTTTGTTTCCTGAAGCTGTTCTTTTTTATAAACTTATCTCGACAAAAGAACAAGATAAGTTGCCCCCAATCGTCAATTCATATTTAACCGCAACGTCGCCAGGGTCACTTTGACGTACGTTTTACTAGACTTGGGAAAATATAAAAGGGTGTGGTGTCATATATACGAATATATATATATATATATAATATGAAGGAATTTTTATCAAGATTCTGTCATTTATTGTCCACAGAGACCGCTATGGGTGTTTCGGTTGGCGCTCAAGAAGATGAAAACAACTCTTATGTCAGAGCCATTTCAGAGTGAGTACACGTTTACTATTTCCTTAGCTTCATATTTATTTGGCAACTTAATATCATGCAGTATGGATATCCATTTTACATGAAAATATAAATTTTGCCTCAATGTTGCCTTAAAGTAAATTGCATGAACTTTCTCAAATAGCTAATTAGGCAAGAGGTTCAACTGTTTATTTCCAAAATAAAAGTTTCGCTTTCACTAAAAAATTATCAGTACAATTTCTAATTGATGTCTACCAAATATACTTACAATATCTGTATTAGTATAAATTAAATTTATTTGTTGAGCATATTTCATTTCATTTATTTCGTGGTCTAAAAATCAATTTGGTGTGCCCACGTCAACTGTAGTCAGTAGCTATCCACAAAACACGAAACGTACATATTTCCTCGACATAGATTCTGATTAGAATCGATCAAACGTGTGGCGTGATTCTAAACCATGTTTATTTTTTATAATTCATCCCCATATCGTAGGCCTATAATATTTCAGTATGTTATAGATTACGTAATCCATCAAGTCTAATCAAACAGTACAAAATTTAATCAAAATTGTCAGAATAAATTTACCTACATGAATAAGAAGAACTGTCCAGATTTTTACCACAATCTAATCAAGGCTATTCCCAATAAATATCTTTCGAATAGTTTTTGAAGTTTTTAAATCTATTTAAAATTTTGCTAAGAAACAGGTTGGCTGATCTTTCTTAACAAATTTTACAAGTAATTAATATACTTGCTCATACTTACATATCCTTACTTAAACTTGATATATTCATACCTTATTTATATCAAATGGATACTTCTATTAGTTACTATTATATGAAATATTATCAGAGTCACAATGTGTAATTATATTATTACAGAAATTAAAATAAATAGGCCAAATACAAAAGCATCTTGTATAATTTTGTATTTGGCAGATTTTCGTCTTACAATTTCGAAGGGTTTCCGAGAATCTCTGCAAAAATCATCATAAAAGACTTTTTTAACGTCCCAAAGGAGAAGCTGTAGCCAGAAAATCCGATTTATTAATTTTATGCTTTTCCAACGTTTTAAGTCTTTTTAAATCAAATTTTACACCAAAATTGGATATAGTAAATATACACACACATGAACTATCATACATACATATACTATTTATACATACACAGTGTATGTGTATTATGATTATTTATATTTGAGCGATAATTTCAAGTTATTTATTTTATTGAACTGGATTTACTGTTTAATTTATAATCCTGAATAGGCCAAATACAAAAGCATCTTACTGTACTTGGCAGAAATTCGTCTTGCAATTTCGAAGGGTTACCGAGAAACTATCAAAGACTTTTCTAACTTACCAAAGAAAAAGTTGTTGCCAAAAATCATATTTGCTAATTTTATGCATTCCCAACGTTTTAAGTCAATTTGAATCGTTTGACTTCAAAATTGGATATAGTATATATACACACACATCAACTATCATGCAAATATACTATTTAAACATACCCAGTGTATGTGTATTATTATTATTTATATTTGAGCGAGAAATTCATGTTATTTATTTTATTCAACTGGATTTACTATTTAATTGATAGAAGTTAAAATGTGCAACTAAAATAAAAATGTACTGCTCTTTCATCATCGGCCTGTTTATTTGTACCTAATTATGAATTCCGTAGTTATTTTTGTATTGTAATTTATCATTTTATATATTTTCGTTTTCCAAATAAATTCTATGACGTTAACGTTGAAATACTAATTATATAGGAAAATACTTGCTTATCGTATAGGAAAATATAATACTTCTAAATCCATGAGCATATTATTTTTGTAGTATGGATTAGAGTTCAAGTAATTCAAGAGTATTTTGGTATTTTGGTTTTATTAAATTGATTTCCACTTTAACATTAGTTAAACAGAGTTGGACCAAATGGAATGTTTGTTTTTTTGAAATAAATATTATTTGCATACTACTTATACTTGAATAAATATATCTTTTGTTATTTTGGTGCCAATCTGAAGTTTTAAATTTTTCCCCAAATCAAAATTAACTGGTGGGGAGCATGGCATCGTGCCTTAAGGCAAATTGCTGGAACTTCCCGTACCAAATATTATTATTTTTTTAAAAACGATTAACATTTTTAAAAAAATTTTACTTCGAAAAAATTAGATTTTTGAGAAACTAGGACTTTGACAAAAAATTACTTTTTTTGGAAAAAAAATGTTTTCTTTATTTTGATATATTTTGGAAATTCTAAACTTTTTTTCAAAGCTTTATTTACTGCTTTAACTGCATAGAGACAAAATGTAAAAGCGCGTAAGCGCCGCGTCGTCGTCTAACGGATAAACATTGGTACGGAACCCATAGGAATGCAAACAAAATTTATACTTATTGTTAAAATCTCTATAAAATATCTGATAATTTGATGTATATGATCATATGTCTAATGATCATTTTTGACCGCCAAATGGCATTTTTTTTTACTTTTTTCATTAGATCTCCGAAACCGCTAGACCTGCCTTCATGAAAATTTGAACACTTTTTCATATTGTCAATACAAGTAAAATGATTTTTGAATTATTGAAATCGGACGCTCCGTTCTCTCAAAAACTGAGTTACCGTTTTTGGCACTTTTTGCCCCGTATCTTCGGAACGGCTAGACCTGCCTTCGCCAAAACCTAATCAGCACGTCTCCAAATCGGTTGATCGGTGCACACACGCACACACACACACACACATACATCAATTTTTTCTAAGGTATGCCAAAATGTTCAGAAACCTTTGAAACGTAAAGATTTATAAAAAATTTCATTTTCGATTTTTTTCTAATTACTATAACTTGCCCTACGGGAAGTTAAATATATGGTAGGGCGGTGCACAAAGGTCCAATTTGACTTTCGGCAATAATATTGTGAAAACCTAATCAATTATAAGTATAAGGAAATCATTGAGTACATAATTTATATCCACTAATAATATAAATTGATTTTGATATTAATTTTATTATTTCTCTATCCATACAAATAATCCATTGCAGCTAGATTATTATTTGCTAACTTATTATATATATATATATATATATATATATACACACATATATATATATATACATATGTATATATATATATATATATATACACATATACACATATATATATACATATGTATATATATATATATATATATATATATATACTTATCAGACACCCTACATACCTATATAATATTAATGTGTTATATTTCTACCTTACGCTTTATATATTATTTCTACCTATCTATTGCTCTTACCGGGGATTGAACCCGGTTCCTCTGCGTGACAGTCACGCATCTTAACCACTACTCTATCGGGACCCCCACTGAAAATATATTTGGAACACACTGTTGTTTCTTTGGTACATTTTCTAATTATTTGAGCATTTTCTAATTAATTGTATAACTAATACTAAGGTGACGCGACAACACACGATAAAAGACGATTGATTGTAGCGTTACGGTGGTTGAGTGGTTAAGGTCGTAGCCTGTCACGCGGTGAACCGGGGTTCGATTCCCGCTAAGGGTAAAAATAGTATGTAAGCGAAATTGTAGACGTAAGATAATAAATTTTAGGCGGTTTAGTTATAAGTGTAAGAATTGAGCGTATACGGTGTAGTGGTAAAGGAACGTACGATATAGTAGTTATAAGGCGTATAACCACGTAAAATGTAATGTTTAGGTATGGTTTGGGTATAGGTGATACACATACGCGAAAAGAAATTCATGATATTAGCGGTTATCGTATAAGAATTGCGAATATTATATAGATTTAATTTATAAATATTCTTTCTTCTATACAAATATTTGGTTTGCTGGTTAGTTTTTTGACAACGGCAGGGCAAAAGTGCAAGAAATGTCGATTTAGTTTTTGAGTCAACAGAGCATTTGGTTTAAATGATTCAAAAAACATTTTACATTTGTTTACTGAAAAAAGAAGTGATTAAATTTTTGGGCAGGTCCAATAAAAAAAGTAAAATATTCTCTGTTAAAAATATTAAATGTCGGTACGAAAAGTTCTAGCAATTTGCCTTAAGGCACGCCATGCATCTCTAGTTATATTATAAGAATCATAATTTATATTATAAGTAATATTATAGTCTTATATTATAAGAACAAAAAGTTCAAAACCATCGGAATCGAAAGGTGAAAGTTTTTTAGGTAATTTTGATTATCAATCAACGTTATTTATATAATACTAAAATAATTATTAACTAGTGGGGTAGGTAGCATCGTGCCTTAAGGCAAATTGCTAGAATTTTCCGTAACGTAATGTTCGAGAAATACTGAATGTTTTCAAATAGATTATTATAAATATTGTAACATTGTCTAATATTTATAAGAATTATATAAACTGAATTGCAAAGTTAAAATTATTTGTAAAGTATATTAGAACTATAATCAGAATTAAAATTAAATCTGAATTATTTTCGATATACAAAAAATTTAAAAAAAAGTTGAAACAAATTTTTTTTTTTCCAAAATCAATTATTTTGTTAAGGCAAGCAGAAAGTTCTTTGAATCAATTAAATCGGACGCTTAGTTCTCTTAAAAACTGCCATTTTTTGTACATTTAGCTTCGTATCTTCGAAATGGCTGGGCTTGCCTATACGAAAAACTAATAACCACTTTTCCCAATCATTACTAATTGAATGTTTTTTAGATCATTCAAATCGGATGCTCCGTTCTCTCAAAAACTCGATTTCTATTTTCTGCACTCTTTGCTCTTCATCTCCGTGACTTCTGGACCTGCCGTTGCCAAAACCCAATCAGCACATCTCCTTATCGATAGGAATCGAATGTTTTTTGAACCATTCAAATCGGTTGATCCGTACGCCCGAAAACGTGGACGAAAAATTGTATCCATACATACACACACACACACATCCATTTTTTCTGAGGTATGCCAAAATGTTCAGAAACCTTCCAAACGTCGAGAAATATAAAAATTTTCAATTCCGAATATTACAATAACTTACCCTACGGGAAGTTAAAAACCTCTTAATTTAAGAAATATCGTGTCATCTGACAGTATAAAGCTTAATTTCGCGTTAAAAGGATTTAACATTTCCAATAAACTTAAAACCTTCCTTTATTCATGTTTAAGTTTTATAGAGTTTTGCGCAACAAACACAAGTTAAGATTGAATTTGCTGTAACTTTTAAAAAAAACTTTCAATAATCCAGTTTATTCACCTTAAGCTTTTTCCTCATATCATCAAATTTAGTATTTTTGAATTCAAAATAGATTTAAGTAAATCTCAACACCTCTAAATGGAGAAAATAATTAAAAACTATCTAGAACTTTCTTTACCTGAGTTTAAAAGACATCACGACGTTTACGTTAATTTTATTTGTACGTAAGTAAGTAAGTAAGAAATTCGCTTAGACAAACTCGTATAAAACGAGCATAAATTCCTTTATGTCACATTACTCTTATTTAACCGAGCTATGTTTTCTTAAGAAGATACTTTATTTTTCTTTTCGCTCTGACACATAAAAAATTCGAACACCTATAAAAAGTACGCGAGATGAAAGTAATTAAATTGTGTTATTGTACATTTTATAATCCGAGATGAAATGCAAGTAATGCCAAAGTATAAAAACTTTCTTGTCACGTAGTATTATTTCTGCAATAAAAACTCTAGACGATTCGTTAAGAGAATATCCTCGGTTATCTTTTGCGAAATTTTATATCCCTAATTATTTGTTCAATATGAAGAGATTTGCTACGTTATTAAGTTGATCTCATCCAATCCTGGCAGAATGTAATGTTAATTTTAGGTTTTTATTTTACTCAAAATTTTTCAATAATATACTTTTTGAGTAGGTTGCACAATTTTTTGACAAAACTTGCCAACACATTCCAGTACATTTTTTGGAGCCTCTAAAAGCCGATCGATTTCAAAAAATTTAAAATATGGTTCAACAAAAAGTCGTAATTCTTGAGATTGTAAATAATTGTTTTTGTTTTTTTAATGTGGTCGTAGAAATGTTATTCACGGTTACGATTTTGAAGTTAAACTGAACTTAAATAATAAAAATCAACCACAATTACCCAAAATTGGTTATAATTACATCAAAGCTCTAGGTTGCACTTAAAAGCTCATAATTTTCAATTCGGCTTTACGTTAAGTTTTGGAACACTTTATATATATATATATATATATATACTAGCTGGCCCGGCAAATATTTTTAGAAAAAAAAATTAATATAAAAATCGACTCGCTGATTCTGAATGTAGCAGTATGTGATATATAAGTTAAAGAGGCAGCTAAAATATATTAAATTTATTATGGTTCACCGACTGCAACGCATGCCACATTTGAATGTTCTACGTGCATATTGATAGCTATTGCAAGTGCCTAATTTGAGACTGATTGCCATTTAATTGGCTCATTTGAAGATTTATTGTTTTAATATATTATTACTGCGCGTTTCATTAATTTATTAATTATTAAATTACAGAGCAAAATCCGAATATTCAGTTTTCAAGTGAGATTTTAGAAGATAATATTTTTGTTCATCGGATTATGCAAGAATCGATCGATAATTCTATGTATGCATTTAGTTTTATGGATGTTAACCTTTCGGTTTCCAATATCGATTTTTTTTTTGAAAATCTTTGAGGGGATAGAAGTGATAAAATTAAGCTTTTCTATAAACTCAAAAATTTGGTTCAAAATTTAATGAAAGACAATCACAAAATTCAAATATATATAAAATTCTTCTGTACGGGTGTAAGATTTGATACTTCTCCTAAACGGTTATAATAAGATTTTGATAATTCTTTTTAGAGTTTGTAAAAGAAAATTTTTAAGATTCAATGAACGATAAAACTATAGTAATATTGTAGAAAAAATGACAAAAATTACAAAAAAATACTTATTGTTTGACATTGAAAACATTTGAAAAGTCAATTCACTTGAAATTTGAAATCAGCTGAAATTATGAGCCTAGATAATATTAGAATATAATATACAAGAAAAATGTAAGGTCTACGTTATTATTGCCCAAAAGCAGCTGAGATGTGCCAGAAATTGAAATAATATAAGATCCAGCCAACAGAGTATCTTTGGCAGATGCAATTATATTACTCATTTTAATACAAGTCCAAAATTGCATATACAACTTAATCTTATGCATGTGGCATTTTGTTTTACTTTACTACATTATTTAACAATACAAACAAAGACTTCTACTACTACTTCTACTCTACTTATTAAAAAAAATGATTTAGAATTTTGTTTCATGTTTCAAAAATTCATTTGTTTGGCATTGGATTATGAGTATTTTGCAAGTTGATATTAGATTAAAGAGTTACTAGAGATTAAAGACAACTAGATTTTACAGATTAATTCACCTAAGATTTGAACATAAACCACAATGTTTAATAAATTATTAGTAAGAAAAATGTACTTTAGAAATTATAATTGCTAAAAAGCAACTAATATATCGTACGAGATTATGAAAATTATTGAAGTAATTATGTTGTGTAGTAATGGATAGATAGCGTAATAGATATTAAAAGTGTAGGATAAGACATTAAAAAATTTTGAACTTTTGAATTGTAGAGGTGGATACAGGACAACGTCTGTTGGGTCATCCAGTATAATATTTCAAATGTAGCCAGTATTTGATAATTTTTTATTTCCCTATATTACTCTCATCATAAACATTTACAATCATGTATTAAACCCGAGTTATTAAACGTAATATGACCAATCATTAAATGAACACATTCGAAATTTGCTATTGATGCAATAAATATTTACATAATGAAAAGGCAGTAATTTAACCAGTATCGTTTCCTGGTATATTATAATTCCCAGAATCGGGTAGAGGGGATTGGGTTTAAATCGCCACAGGGTGTACGAGTGAGTATATACAGTTCATAAATTTCCGGGAATATAAAACGGCGTCGGGTTGACATCGAACAGCGAGCGGTCATCACGATAACTCCCGAAATGCGCATGCATCAGGATATCAAATTTGTAAAACGTGTCCAGAATATTCGCATCGCTTAGTCAATGCCTTTGGCGATCTCGGAAAAAGCTGATTCTTCCAAAATAGCACCGACATTTAGACATTTATAAATATATCTACACAAATGGAGTTGGACCGTAGAGATAAAGTTTAAGCACATTTATAGTTGTTGGTGTTTAACATGTCAATTTTTTAATGTTATTTTTGGATATATTTTTTAGAATTTCTTAATAGGTAGAGCGGGGCACAAAGGTCCAATTTGACTTAATGCAATTATATTGAGAAAATCAAACCAATTATATCACCACAAATAGCACATATCAAACAAACAACTATCAGACTATGTTCAGTAAAACTCCCAGATATTTCGTCATTGTAGAAATCTTCTTCGCTGTTTTTTTTCAAAAATTTGTCATCTGGTATTTATAACTATATTTACTCAAGTTGGACCATATCAAATAGAGATAAAGTTGAATCACATTTGAAGTTTGTTGTTGGTGTTTAACATGTCGTAATATTGTTTCTGTATGCTGAGATTTTATAGTTATAGGGCAGGTCATCGATCTATCGCTTTTATGTTAATGAGTTAAAAGTAATTTTTAAAAATTATTGTTTTTGATTAAAATTTGTTCAAGTTATGGATTGAAATTTATAGCAACTATTTGAGTGCAAACTGGTAGGGATAAAGTAAATTATGATAAAAAAATTGAAATTTTAATTATTGATAATGTGCACATAAGTAACTTCCCTAAGGAGAAGTTTGCCGTTTTAACAAAAATGACTAGACCTGTTTCAAAAATTTAAGTCATTCGATGTATCTCGATGAGGATTAGAGTTTATCAATTGCGCGACGATCAGCCAAGCCGTTTCTTTGTAAATAGCAGAAAAGTGAAAAAAAATTATCTACGTTTCAGCCCGCAGTTCTGAATCGATTTTGAAAATTCAAAAACTATTGGAAAAATATAGGTTGGGAATCGTGCTGATTAGTTTTTGGCAAAGATCGGTCGGGACGTTTTCTTGTAATACAGTGTTAAAAGTTTTTTAGACCATTCTTATGATTTTTGACGGTAGATATCAACGTCTTATAGATCATACTAAAATATTACGGTCCTACGACAAGTCGTTTAATTTTAAAAATTCATCAAAGTTTGAGAAAATGAGCAGTTTTTTTTACCTTTGTTAAAATTAAAATTAGACGATTTACTTGGTATAACGATAGAACACTTGGTCTTAATGAACATACTAAAGCATTAAAGTCTTACGGAAACTGGCTCAATTGTAAAAATTGTTGTTTTTTGACAATTTGCTTTTAGGAAATACTCCGAGTAGATGTGTACGTTCGTTTTCAATTAAGTGTAATAAATCCACTCGGAATACTTTTAATCACTCATAAATTAATTTATTTTTCTTTTATTAAGTCGATTATTTACACATAGCGGGAAGTTCGTGTAACTTGCCCCAAGGTAAAGTACTAATACCAACTAGTTTATATATTCATTCATGGTAATAGTTAGTTATAGTAAATTTCAGTAAGTGATTTAATTTTGATAATGATTGTTAAAGTTATGGAATAATAATCAAAGATTAGACCAAAGTCTAATTTGACTTTGAGCAATTATATTGTGAAAACCAAACCAATTATATATTTCCAATTATAGCGCAACAAGTATCACATATCAAATAAACACCTATCTGACTAATTTCATTAAAACTTAAAGGTAATTCGTCATTGTAGAAATGTTTTTTTCGTCATTTTTTTTCAAAAATTTGTAACCATGTTCTTTTGACCTCATAGGCGGGGTGAAATAGTTGGACCAGGGGGCAAAAAAATTCAATGTTTTACTCTTACATATAAAGGGATTTAACGCTACATTAATTTATGGGTATAGTTTTTACAGAGATAAGATAAGATAACTGTATATAACTTTGATCTGGTATTTCGTCAAAAACAATCATCACGATGGTTAGAGTATCTAATTATATCTATCCAGAGAAAAATACTTTATTTTTACGGAATTCCAGACATATCCATTCATTTCTAGATATCGTTGTCAAAGAAATAACGGTGATTGTTATACATCCTTTTTCCTCTATTTTCAAATACTGCTAAAAAATTCGTAATTATTCATGTTTTTGATATATGGGTGGTGGACTTTTAAGCCCTGTTCTGCCCTTTATATTTTTTTATTTTTATTTAATAATTTTCATAAATTTATTTCCCTAATGATAATAATACATAACTTTATACTAAATGATTCCACTAACTTACATTTGTTGATTATCTTTTATCAAATGTAGTTTAGTTAGAAAGAAGAAACACCCAGTTTTTGTTATGAAGGTGTCTGAGAAGTCATACTTATATTCCTCAATAGTGTAAAAAAACGAATTCTATATTATATATTCTAAAAAATTCTATATTATATATTCTATATTATATAGTCTAAAAAAACTAATTCTATATTATATATTCCCTGAAAATGTTAAGTAATGTAAAAATGAAATCTAATTCTTAATTCTCCGATACTTAATGACATTATCGTTTCAATCTTAATTACGTATTGGTTGCGGATTCGATATTTTTCTAGGCCATTTTAGACTATTGATCTAAAATATGATAGGTTAAAATGAGGTCACTGCTGCCAAAAATATTAGAAAATCTGTTCGTGGGATGACACCTCGGTTGGTCTCTTTTAACACTAATTCACTTCACAAGCCCATAGAAGTTATACATATATAGAATATATAAGTAGTTCTGATTGTTATACGATTAACCAATTTTATATCGATTTTGAATAATTACAAGAGCTATATTAGTATTGTTTAATATTAGTTTAAATTTAGTAGCAATTTAATTGTAATGGTCCTTTCAAAATAACATACACTTTTATATTTGCCTTCTAGTTTGCAAATGTTTTCAATGTTTTTACATATCCCCAAAATCATAAATTATCCTCGGTCGTGTTCTCCGTTGTATTAATCTATGGGCTGAACAAAAAAATATTATAAAATTGTTTCCATCAAAAGTTGTATGAATCAACATTTTGATTTCCCCTCGAATGATATATAGTCTACAATGTACACAAAATATAACTCGCAATCTTTCATTTCTGTTCCGGCGGAGTGCTTGGATCATTAAGCGGCAGAGGAGGAGAACCTGGGTGGGCTGCCATCACCATCACCTCGGCTCTTTTGCTAAAGAATAAAAATGTGCGCAGTATTTATTAGGATTACGGTGAAGTGAGATACATGATAAAAAATGAGATTTAGCGGTGTTGCTTGCTATCATCTTACAAATAAAAGATAATATTTTAGTGCGGCAAATAAGGGATTTGTCATTGCTTGCAGGAAAAAATTCTAAGAGGGCAAGTGATAATCTTGGAGGAGTTTATCATAATTTGTGCAAAGAGAAAAAAATATACATATATATATATATAGTATACGAGTATATACTAGATGACCGGACAGATGGTGTCCTGTATCCAACTCTACAATTCAAGTTCCAAATTTTTTAATATTCTTTCCTATACTTTATAATATCCTATTTAATGTCCTTCCATTTATGGCCTTAGCATAAGCTTTTAGTATTGGAAATTGCAGTTTTTTGATCAGTATAAGAAGCTCAAAAAATATAAATATAGTCTTTATTCTTTCCACCCGATATCTATAATTTAGTCTATAATTTTCATAATCGACTACTATATATTAGATGCTTTTTGGCAATTACAATTTCTAAATTACATTTTTTACTAATAGTTTAATAAACATTATTGCTTACGTTCAAATCTTGGATGATTTGTACACGTAAATTTGAATATTAATACATTTATTGTAATTTATTTCTTGTAGAAAGGCTTTTTTAAACTGAATTTAAATTAATTAATTACTACTAGGAACCAAAATATCTCTACATTTATTAAATGCTAAATTATTTAAATATTACATTTTTTTGTTTTCACTATAAGCATACTGGATTGTTCTACATTGGAGCAATTCGATCCATATGTACTTTATGTTACGTAGTTATAAAATTTATTAAAACTTTCCTTCGATAATTCAGGTTGTTGGTTTATAATTTAACCCTTGTAGCTGTGGACTGTATTAAACACTGATTTGTTTGTATATTATGTATTTGTTGCAGTTCTAATTACAATCACTGATTTGTTACTAAGTTATAATGAAAGAAGATATATATTTATTTTTATTGGTTATTTACATATTGTTAAGTGGACTTTACTTTTAGAACTGAACAACTAGTTCAATTAAAACACTCCACTACCCCCTCTACCAGGGGTAGCAACCATTCCATGTAAAGCTTAATGCCCTGAAGTTTGTCATCTTCATGGCCAATATAATACAATGAAAAAACGTCCGAACACCATAATATATAAATTATTGAAATAAAAATTGTACAGTCATGCTCAATACAACAAAAGTCCTCTTTATTAATATAGTTGAGACTTCTTAAAAAATCTGATAAGTATACTAATATAAATATATAGAAAGTTACGCATCCTAATTAATTTTCGAGACAAATTATTTTATTGTTCTCCATATTTCTAAATAAAACAATTTTTATTGTCTTAATTGCACTAAAGCGTTTATTAAACGGTTAAAAAATCATATACTACCATTGTTTAGTAAAATGACCATTCGGTTTGAATGGCCAAAAAGGTATTTGTTGAGATAGGTTCAAAGTGTTTAAGAAGTTCGTGATCTATCTGGATGCTGCCGAACTCTATTGAACACTTGCACTTTGCCGAAGGACCAGATATATTTAGTTGTTGGCTATATCAGACCGTTTGAAAAGATAATATGAATAAAAGATGTTGAATAAAAGTTTAATTATTGTGTATTTGTAATATTAAGACTTATAGATGATTAGATAGAGGTTTGAATTAGATGTTTTGAATTTGAGTGTTAATTTACGACTGCTCTTAGCTATATGAAATTTTGGTTGATACTAAATTATGTAGATTTTATAATTTTATATATTTTTCTGATTGGCCCATTTTGTGGAGTTAAGGACACCCCATTACAATTTTGGAACCAATCAGTGGTTATTACATTTATCAACCGAACAGGTATTGGTTGATAAATTGCATGATACGAAGAATTTAAACTGGATACAGGTAGTGCGAATTTCTTGGAAATATAAGGATGATTGTATGATGTAGTCAGGGACAGGTGATAAAAATTCTAGGAAAAATGGATTACTGATTTTGCGACAGGACGCGTAACAATGAAAGGGATGAATGAGGGTTTATTGTCGCTATCCTGCATGGAGATAATAAAATATAATTATTATACCAGGGTTGGCAATGACGCGTTAACAACCATAAAACATGTGAGTTAAGTGACTGGCCTAGAGATTTACTAAAGTTACAAATTGACTATTAAATTTTCAATTACTCTGGTAATAAAAGTTCTACGATAGTCAAATATTACTTTACAAAAATTTATTAACCATATTTATACTAAATTTTCACATAAAAATAAGTTATAATGAAAGATAAAATTTATTACATCGCGAATGAAGTAAATGACTTCTTTATGATCTCATGCAATAACAAGAGTCATTGAGAATTTAATTGCTACTTGAAGTAGATTTTCTCATATTATGGATGTAAAACGTGATTAATTAAGTGCCAGAGTATAATAAAAATATAAAAAATAAGAATTATGTCATCATCATTTATTTCCTTTGAATTTATAGTTCATTTTTAAATAAATTCGTTAAATGGAATTCATTTCTATGATTTTCTAATTGATTTCACATTGGCTTCTTATTGGAATGGCAATAGAATTAAAATCGAGCTATAATGTTAATTATTTGCGGTACTTCAGTATAAGCAATTGAGACAATAAATACTTTATATAAATAAATAAATATTAAACTTAGGTATATTTTGCTAACCAAAATATTTTAATTTTTTTCCTTTTCTATTCAATAAATTTTATTACAAAATGTATGAGTACTGCAAAAGTCACTCAGCAAGAAGTCACAAAAATATGTATTATTTTATCAAAGTAATTTCAAATGTGTTTCATCGCAGACCACCACTTAATATAATATCTCACAACCTGCATTATTAAGATTAAAGACTCAAATCTTTTGTTTTTTTGTATTTTACTATTTTACAATCATGAAACTTTTGATGGAACTTGCCAACTCACTTTATTGCATTTGTTCGAGAGAAGGGACTCTGAAACAAATCAATAAAAAATTAATTAGTAATATAATAGTAACTCTCAATATAATATCATAACCTCTATTATTAAGGTTAAATACTAAAATCTTTTGTTTTAAGTATTTTAACATTTTACAATCTTGATTAAATGTTCCAGCTTTTGATGGAACTTGCCAATACACTTTAATGCATTAGTTCAAAGTCAACCAAATTTAAAATTTCAAATTCATAGTTCAACAAAAAATACTAAATATAATAAAAAATATAATAAAAAATTGGGGCATTAGTGTCATTATTTTGGACTGTAGCCATAGAAATATTATTTACGATTACATATACAAAGTTTAAATGAACGAAATTAATAAAAATTAACCACAATAACTAAAAATTATCATATTTTTTCCAAAGCTCTAGGTTGCACTTAAAAGCTCACAATTTTCATATATTAGGTTGTCAAATATCTCCCTTCCGCCTTTTTGTAATATAAACCAATAGCAAAAAAGCGGAAGGGAGATATTTGACAACCTAATATATGTTTTGTATATTCATACAATTGATAGAAATAATCTGCGAGGATGTGCAGAACTATTTTGTAGGTATACAATTATCAGAAATCCATTTTTAACTTCCCGTAGGGTAATTACCCTGCCTTTGCCAAGAACTAATCACTAATTCTCCCCATCATTACGAATTGAATGTCTTCTGGATCATTCAAACCGGATGCTCAGTTTTCTCAAAAACTCGATTTCTATTTTCTGCACTCTTTGCTCCATATCTCCGAAAGGGATGGAACTGCCTCTGCAAAAAACTAATTAGCACATTTTCCTATCAATAGGAATCGAATGTTTTTGAACCATTCAAATCGGTTAATCCGTGCGCACGAAAACGTGGACGCACAAACACACACAAACACATCAATTGTATGCCAAAATGTTCAAAAACTTTAAAAACGTGAAGAAATGTGAAACTGAACATTTTGGCATACCTTAGAAAAAAATTATGTGTTTTTGAGTGTTTGTGTGTCTGTGCGTACACGTTTTCGGGCTCACGGATTAACCGGTTCGAGTGGTTCAAAAACATTCGATTTCTATTGATAGAAAGATGTGCTAATTCGTTTTCGGGCAAAGGAAGATCCAGCCGTTTCGGTGATATGGAGCAAAGAGTGCAGCAAATCAAAATCGGGATTTTAAGAGGACTGAGCATCCGGTTTGAACGATCCAAAAAACATTTAATTCGTTATAATGGGGAGAATTAGTGATTAGTTTTTGGCAAAGGCAGGCTTAGACATTTTGGAGATACAGAGCTAAATGTGCAACAAATGAAAGTTTTTTGAGAGAACTAAGCATCGGATTTGAATGAATTAAAAAACTTGCTGGTTGTATTGATAAAACAATTGCTTTTGGGTACTTTTTGTATTTCAAAATAAAAAAAACTAGTGGGATGTATAGTATCTTAAGTATGCCTTAAGGCAAATTGCTGGAACTTTCCGTACCGTAACGGTATGTTAGAGGAATACTGAATGTTTTCAAATAGATTATTATAAATATTGTAACATTGTCTAATATTTATAAGAATTTATAAACTGAATTGCAAAGTTGAAATTATTTGTTTAAGGTATATTAAACTTTAGTCAGAATGAAAAATAAAATCTGATTTATTTTCGATACACAATAAAATTTATTTTTGAAAATAAAACAAAATTGAAAAGAAATTATTTTGAAACATTTTTTTTTCCAAAATCAATTATTTTGTTAAAATAAGCAGAAAGTTCTTTGAATCATTTAAATCGGACGCTTAGTTCTCTCAAAAACTGCCATTTTTTTAACATTTAGCTCTGTATCTTCGAAATGGCTGGACCTGCCTTTGCCAAAAACTAATCAGCACATCTCCTCATCAAGAGGAATCGAATGTTTTTTGAACCATTCAAATCTGTTGATCCGTGCGCCCGAAAACGTGACCGAAAAATTGTATCCATACATACATACATACACACACACACATCCATTTTTTCTGAGGTATGCCAAAATGTTCAGAAACTTTCAAAACGTCGAGAAATGTAGAAATTTTCAATTTCGATTTTTGGACGATTGCAATAACTTACCCTACGGGTAGTTAATAATAAAAATGTGTTGTTTTGTATATCAAAAATAATTTGGATTTTAATTTTAATTCTGGCTAAAGTTCTTAATCTCACTTATAGACTTTAAATAAATAATTTTTACTTTGCTATTCAGTTTATATAATTCTTATAAACCGATTGATTAACTTTTGTTTATTTACTTTCCTGTAATACATATAAACGCCCTAGTCCAATTCATAAGCTTTTATATTTTGTCTATCAAATAAGTTTCGATACGGTTTAAAGTTCTAGCAATTTACCTTAAGGCACGAAGCCATACACCACTAGTTTGTATAAATATCTTTATAATCAAATGTTTCTTTCTGGTATATTTCAATTACATTTGGTGTCACGTGTAAAATATTTGAATACATAAATACGAACAATAAAATAAACTCGTGCGTACACTGGCTCGAACCCATATATCATAAATCAATCTTCGATTTCGAAAATAAAACGGCGTTATGTTCTAGGATAGAGATCAAGTTTCACAAGGAGTAGTGTCGGTTCTTTTGAAGTTTTCTTCCTTGTTCTGTGTTGTAGGTTATAGGTTGGATTGTATCCGCGGGGATATATAAAAGTTGATCCTTGGTGAAACGTGCCAGGAATCCGTTGGTAATTCAAGGTAACTCCGAGCTCACATGCGTATATGAGAAAATGTATGCTCTTATATGAAAATGGACCGAGATGGAACGACATGACTGATATCTTTATATACGTATAAATGTGTCTGCAAATATTTTTTTTTTTGTTTTTGAGCTGAAGTATACTGCTATTAGTTTCTGAGTTTGATACAATATGAATAATTAATTTTTGGGACAAGCATGTTATTTTGTGTGTTTGCTGACCATCTGCCCAGATTTTGTGTTACATATATAACTGATAGCATATTTATAATTATATAATCTATAGAATTATATTACAGTAATACCCCGCTTAACGAGGGGGTTACGTTCCATCAAAGTAGAACGTAAAGCGAAACAGCGCTAAATGAAGCTTTATCTTTGTATGGAATTAGTGAGTTTAGGGAAATATGGTTTAATGGTATATTACGGTCAATTTCTTCGTCAATTCATATAGATAGTCGTTGTACATTTTCTCTATGTTATTACTTCTAGAATAAGTAAATCCAGTTGTAGAGCTTGACTTGAATGAAAGAGCGCTAAACGAAACCGCTTTAAGCAGGGTATTACTGTAATATAATTCTATAGATTATAACCCAGTTACTGATAATTTTCGTTTCCATGAGATTATTATTTACCTGCCGTTCTTTTATTGTAATGCTTAGAAAGGCTATTTTAAATCAAATTTTGGATATAGTTCCAAGTCAAAACTGATATATTTATATTTATACAAAATTATACAGTTATATATATTAATGGTACATAACTTAAATTAATATATAACTAATTGGTATTGGTATTTTACCTTGAGGCAAGTTACATGAACGTCCGATAGGTGTAAATAAACGACTTAATCAATAAAAAATAAAATAATTTATAAGTGATTAAAAGTATTCCAAGTGGATATATAAGACATAATTAGACGTTAACTTGGTGTATTTTCTAAACGCAAATGTTCAAAAATCAATAATTTTTATAATTAAATCAGTTTCCATAAGACTTTAATGGTTTAGTATGTTCAATAAGACCAAGTACTCTATCTTTATATCAAGTAATTTGTCTAATTTCAATTTCAACAAACGTAAAAAAAACTATTACTTTTCTCCAACTTTAAATTTTTAAAATTAAACTACTTGTCGTAATGCCGTAATATTTCAGTAAGTTCTATAAGACCATGATATCTATAAAATCAATTCGGTAGTATGAGCTTAAATGTGGACGAAACGTTTAACACTTTTTTCCAAATGACAAAGAAACGGCTCGGCAGTTCGTCGCACAAAACTGAAAGACGATAGTCCTCATCGAGATAGAACCAGTGATTGCTTACAGGACCATGTTCTTACTACGAAACCATCAAAAGCTCGAACATATTACTAATATATAAAGGGGCACAACTAGTGTAACCGCCTAAAAAAGATGATTTTTGGGAATTTATATTAAAAAAAACTACTCTATCAATCATTCTAAAATTTTAGGAATATAATCATACATGTTTTAAAAATACACAACAAAATTTTTGAAGAAAAATATTAAATATCTCCATCGGCTCGACAAAAAAGGCCCTTCACTGCTGCAGTGATTCCGGCCTTCTACGTGGATGAAATTTAAAAAAAAAAAACTCGGTAAACTAGATAATATTGTCTGTAAAATGAACTACGATGAAGAAATAATTGACAAAATGACTGCGTTTTTTGAAAAAAAGTCGAATTTTACACAAAATTTTGG
Source organism: Ctenocephalides felis (assembly GCF_003426905.1). NCBI lineage: Eukaryota > Metazoa > Arthropoda > Insecta > Siphonaptera > Pulicidae > Ctenocephalides > Ctenocephalides felis. Next base: position 51,947,946 of record NW_020536999.1, on the reverse strand, counting down.
TCGTTTTTGGACTGCCAAAATTCTATTTTTTAGAATTTCAATAAAAAAATCAATAGTTCATTTTACGGATAACTATATAAAGTAAATATATGGTAGGGCGGGGCACAGAGGTCCAATTTGACTTTGGGCAATAATATTGTGAAAACCTAATCAATTATAAGTATAAGTAAATCATTGAGTACATAATTTATATCCACAAATATCATAAATTGATTTTGATATTAATTTTATTAATACCTACGCTTATTTATTATGATATAAAACTTATTGTAATATAAGACTAAATTTGGGATATGATAATCTTACTATTATCATACTATTATATTATACTATACTATTATATATCATAGATAATTTAACTTTTATCTATTATACCGTGAGATAAGATACCTATGCCATCAATTTCTCTATCCATACAAATAATCTATTACAGCTAGATTATTATTTGCTAACTAACTTATTATATTATATATATATATATATATATATATATATATATATATATATATATGTATGTATATATATATGTATATGTGTATATATATAAGTATAAGTAAATCATTGAGTACATAATTTATATCCACAAATATCATAAATTGATTTTGATATTAATTTTATTAATACCTACACTTATTTATTATGATATAAAACTTATTGTAATATAAGACTAAATTTGGGATATGATAATCTTACTATTATCATACTATTATATTATACTATACTATTATATATCATAGATAATTTAACTTTTATCTATTATACCGTGAGATAAGATACCTATGCCATCAATTTCTCTATCCATACAAATAATCTATTACAGCTAGATTATTATTTGCTAACTAACTTATTATATTTATATATATATATATATATATATATATATGTATATATATGTATATGTGTATATATATAAGTATAAGTAAATCATTGAGTACATAATTTATATCCACAAATATCATAAATTGATTTTGATATTAATTTTATTAATACCTACACTTATTTATTATGATATAAAACTTATTGTAATATAAGACTAAATTTGGGACATGATAATCTTACTATTATCATACTATTATATTATACTATACTATTATATAGTATGATAATAGTAAGATTATCATATCCCAAATTTAGTCTTATATTACAATAAGTTTTATATCATAATAAATAAGTGTAGGTATTAATAAAATTAATATCAAAATCAATTTATGATATTTGTGAGATAAGATACCTATGCCATCAATTTCTCTATCCATACAAATAATCTATTACAGCTAGATTATTATTTGCTAACTAACTTATTATATTTATATATATATATATATATATATATATATGTATGTATATATATGTATATGTGTATATATATAAGTATAAGTAAATCATTGAGTACATAATTTATATCCACAAATATCATAAATTGATTTTGATATTAATTTTATTAATACCTACACTTATTTATTATGATATAAAACTTATTGTAATATAAGACTAAATTTGGGATATGATAATCTTACTATTATCATACTATTATATTATACTATACTATTATATATCATAGATAATTTAACTATTATCTATTATACCGTGAGATACCTATGCCATCAATTTCTCTATCCATACAAATAATCTATTACAGCTAGATTATTATTTGCTAACTAACTTATTATATTTATATATATATATATTTATATATATATATATATATATATGTGTGTGTGTGTTTATATATATATATATATATATATATATTATATGTATATATATATATATACATATCAGACACCCTACATACCTATTTAATATTATTGTGTTATATTTCTACCTTACGCCCTATGTATTGTATCTACCTATCTATTGCCTATACCGGGGATTGAACCCGGTTCCTCTGCGTGACAGTCACGCATCTTAACCACTACTCTATCGGATCCCCCTACTAAAAATATATTATGGAACACCCTGTTGTTTCATTGGTTCACTTTCTAATTAATTGAGTAACTAATACTAAGTTGACGCGACAACACACGAAAAAAGACGGTTGATTGTAGCGTTACGGTGGTCGAGTGGTTAAGGTCGTAGTCTGTCACGCGGCGGACCGGGGTTCGATTCCCGGTAAGGGTGAAAATAGTATGTAAGCGAAATTGTAGACGTAAGATAATAAATGTTAGGCGGTTTAGATATAAGTGTAAGGATTGAGCGTATACGGTGGTAAAAGGAATAATAGTAGTTATAAGGCGTATAACCACGTAAAATGTAATGTTTAGGTATGGTTTAGGTATAGGTGATACACATATGCGAAAAGAAATTCATGACATTAGGGGTTATCGTATAAGAATTACGAATGTTATATAGATTTAATTTATAAATATTCTTTCTTCTATACAAATATATAGTTTGCTGGTTAGTTTTTTGACAAAGGCAGGGCAAAAGTGCAAGAAATGTCGATTTAGTTTTTGAGTCAACAGTGCATGTGGTTTAAATGATTCAAAAAACATTTTACATTTATTTACTGAAGGAAGAAGTGATTAAATTTTTGGGCAGCTTCAATAAAAAAAGTAAAATATTCAATTTGCCTTAAGGCACGCCATGCATCTCTAGTTTAGTCTTATATTATAAGAACAAAAAGTTCAAAACCATCGGAATCGAAAGGTGAAAGTTTTTCAGGTAAATTTGATTATCAATCAACTTTATTTATACTAAAATAATTATTAACTAGTGGGGTGGGTGGCATCGTGCCTCAAGGCAAATTGCTGGAATTTTCCGTACCGAAAAATGTTCGAGGAATACTGAATGTTTTCAAATAGATTATTATAAATATTGTAACATTGTCTAATATTTATAAGAATTATATAAACTGAATTGCAAAGTTGAAATTATTTGTAAAGTATATTAGAAGTATAATCAGAATTAAAACAAAATCTAAATTATTTTCGATATACAAAAAACAAAAAACCCGAAAACGTGGGCAAAAATTGTATCCATACATACATACACACATACATCCATTTTTCTGTGGTAAGCCAAAATGTTCAGAAACCTTCAAAACGTGAAGAAATGTAAAAAGTGAATAGTAGAAGTTGAGAATACGTAAAAATTGTTAGAGTTGAACCAAACTTTATTTAAATAAAAATACTTAGTTTTTTCATTATGGACAACAAAAATCTTACACTGCCACGTTTGGCCATATTTTTTTTACCTGAAATTGAGAACTTAAGTATAGAAGTATAACATCCCACGTTGCACATCTAATTTCCTGTACAAACAAACTTCAGAAACATATTTCAAAAGCCTTCTGAATATACATCAATGCATTATTATATTTTCCACAAAATGAATATATTTATTTCCATATGCGTGCCACACAAAGTTTATAGTTAGATTTTTGATCAATAATATTTTACCATAAAAAAACTTGACATATTTTAATCTCGTCGTGTGCAACTTTTGCGCTTTACATATTCATGAAAGTTTCAAACTGTTGACGAGGAATTTATTCGAAAACGAACAGCAGCATGTTCCGAACCTGATGCCGTTGTACAATATTCCATTTAAAAACAAGTACAATTTAATAGCACGAGATTTCACTAAAAGCGGCTTCATATCGCTCGTTCGGCTTGATATTTTAATTAAAAAAGAATTAGTACTGCGATATCCTTTCGAAATCTTCTGTTACTCTTTTTTATATTAATTTAACGCACGGAAAATCTTTGGAGAATAATCTTGCTTTGACTATACGGGTATTGAAGAAAACTTTTTTTTCAAGCTGACGACGTAGCTGGAAAATTAAAGTAAGTATAAGAAATAATATTAAAAAAAATTGGATCAATTCGTAATAATTAGGTAATGAATAGTCGTAATAAGGTTTTGTGTATATAGAGGGTAGAGCGGGGCTTAAAGTTTCGCGGGTAACAAGGTCTACCAACAATATCTCAAAAACCAGTAAAGTCGAGAATTTGTCAACAACAATATTTGAAAGTAGAAGGGAAAACATATATAACCATCAACTTGATTCTTAAAATATTGCTATATGAAGAAAAACGTCAATGTTTAAAAATTCATAACAACCGTATTTTATTAACTTCGTAAATGAACAAAAATCAATAAAAATTAACCACAATAACTGAAAAGGATCACATTTTCACCAAAGCTCTAGTTTGCACTTAAAAGTTCGTAATTGTTCTCGCCCAAAAATTTAAATCGAAAGTTTCACATTTCTTCACATTTTGAAGGTTTCTGAACATTTTGACGTACCTCAGAAAAAATGTATGTAAATATATATATATATATGTATGTATGGATACAATTCTTTATCTACGTTTTTGGGCGCACAGATGAATCAATTTGAACGGTTCAAAAAGCATTCGATTCCTATTGACAGGAAAATATGCTGACTAGTTTTTGGCAAAGGTAGGTTTAGCCGTTTCGGAGATACGGAGCAAAGAGTGCAGAAAATAGAAATCGATTTTTGAGAGAACGGAGCATCTGATTTGAATGGTCCAAAAAACATTCAATTTGTTATGACGGGTAAAATTGGTGATTAGTTTTCAGCAAAGGCAGGTTCAGCTGTTTCGGAGATACCAAGCTAAATCCTCAAAATATGGCAGTTTTTGACAGAACTAAGCATCCGATTTGAATGATTCAAAAAACTTTCTGCTTGTTTTCACAAAAGAATTGCTTTTGAAAAAAAAACTACAATTTTTTTTGCTATTTTTTTCCTCAATTGCAATTTTTTGCATATCGAAAATGATTTAGATTTTAATTATAATTCTGACTAAAGTTCTAATATACTTTAAACAAATAATTTCAACTTTGCAATTATTCAGTTTATATAGTTCTTATAAATATTAGACATTGTTACACTATTTATAATAATCTATTTGAAAACATTTAATATTCTTCGAACATTTCGTTACGGTACTGGAAGTTCCAGCAATTTGCCTTAAGACACGATGCCATACACGACTAGTTTCAATTAAGCCTCCAGGAGCAAAATAATTATATATCATGTTGAAAAGCTAGTTCGATAAAAAAAATGTTTTTGATTTTTTAACAAATATCCGCACTTACTTAGTTGCCAATCTAATATATTACTGATTCACAAACCCATAAATATTTTTAACTTCCCGAAGGAGAAGTTTATGTTTACATAAAAAAATCCGACCCGCAAATTTTATGTTTTCTCAACGTTTCGGCCGGGCCGTTTTTTTTTTTTTGTAAATTTCAGAAAAGTGCAAAATATTTCATCCACGTTTTAGCCTGCAATTCTGAATCGATTTTGAAAATTCAAAAACCGTTCGAAAGATATTAATTGGGAATCGTGCTGATTAGTTTTTGGTAAAGATCGGCCGGTCCGTTTTCTTGTAATAAAGTTTTAAAAAAAATAGACGATTTTTATGATTTTTTTAAATGTAGATACCATAGTCTTGTAGATCATACTCAAATATTACTGCCTTTCGACAAGTCGTTTAATTTCAAAAATTCTTCAAAGTTTGCAAAAATTAGTATCGTTTTTTGGCATTTGTCAAAATTTAGTACTTTTATCGACGTTATCTCAAAAACGCTTGAACCGATTTCAGAAATTTGATGTATTTCAACTAGGACTATCGTTTGTTAGTTTTGTGAGACGATCTGTCAAGCCGTTTCTATGTAATTTGAAAAAAAGTGTTAAACTGTTTGTCCACATTTAAGCTCATACTACCGAATCGATTTAAAAAAATCAAAAACTGTTCGAAAGATATTAGTTGGTAATGATACTGATTGGTTTTAGGTGATAATCTACCGAGCCGTTTACATGTAATTAATTGTTAAAAAAAAATTAAGCCGATTTTTATGGAAATTTTTCTGGCGATATTTATCATAGTCTTATAGAACTTACTGAAATATTGCGGCCTTACGACAAGTAGTTTAATTTTAAAAATTCATCGAAATTCATCGAGTAGTTTTTTTGACATTTGGTGAAATTAAAATTAGACTTTTACTTGGTATAACGATAGAGTACTTGGTCTTAATTAACCATTAACCATTAAAGTCCTACAAAAACTGGTTCAATTATAAAAATAATTGATTTTTGAAAATTTGCTTTTAGAAAATATTCCGAGTTAACGTGTTCGTGGGTTTTCAATTATGTGTAATAAATCCACACGGAATACTTTTAATCACTCATAAATTAATTTATTTTTTATTGATTAAGTCGATTATTACACATATCGGAAAGTTCATGTAACTTGTTAATACCAACCAATATCAAGGCAAAATACCAATACCTACTATTTTTTTCTCGAGATTCAATGACAATCTGTTTTTAAAATACAAACAAAAACATTTGGTAATTATGAATGACAATATGTAATGTTATGACTAAAATAGAGTGGAGCGATTTGCTGCTCCAATGTATAAAAATGCAATAAACGTACAAGCACAAAGTTATTTGCTTCATACAGGGCAATAAAAAACATTTACCCAAAAATATTAGGTATTGTTTTCAGTACAAGTTTAAGCGTCAATAAGAAAGGACATAAGAAAAGTATCCGCGTAACTCGCGAAACCAGTTAAAATTAAAGCAAAATAAGTTATGTAAATCCAAATCATAAGTAAATAAATTAGTGAAACTGAAATAAGTCAACAAGTGTTTCATTATAAACCCAATTTTACATTTATGTCAAATGTCCCATAGAGAAATAAACATCTACAAATATGATCTACAAATTATGCGTTTCACACAATGCTTTATTAGTAATACCCCAGACTGCTCATTGAATCAGTTCTCTGATTAATTTCACTTGAACACCAATCGAAACCTAATACTACTAATATAATATAACGATTCCCGAACTCGAGGCAGACCCCGGCCTGATACTCGGCCAATATTTCAAACGGCAGCCGGTGCATGGGTGCCGCCACACGTCGACCGCGGAGCTGATACCTTCCCTGGATTAATAGCGTAGCGGCCTGATAAAACTATTCATTCTGTTTCTTATTACTTTGTTATGTTTTTCCATATTCTTTTCAAATGTTTCTTTATTATTCTTTTAATAAAAGTTAACCGTATAGCGTGTTTATTCAGCGAGATACTAATGTTGATGTATGAATGTAATTCCGCGGATTCTACATCAGTGGGTAAAGGTTAGAAATAATTTTTAAATCGAATATTTTATAAATATAGCTATTTTTATATTAGGTACAGTTTTATATCTGTACAAGTTTAAAATACGTTATAATGATATCATATATTATCTAAATACTATAATAATAAATAAAATTTCTGAATAATGTATATAATACTAGAAAAACAATAAAGTGGAATAAATACAATAAGTGACAGATAATAATAAATATAACAAAATAACAAAATTAGAAATAATAAGATAATAATATAATAATAGTAATAATAATAATAGCACTGTTAGCCCAATATTAATATCACTGTTAGCGTTTACAAATGGCTATTTATCAAATCATTGGGAATTTTTTATTTCAGCCTGGTTGGGCGCGTTTCTCAAATTACTTTCTGCCAAGCAATTTGGTTGTTCAATTCTTCTCTTATAGTTTTCTGATTTTTGTCGAATTTCTTCATTTACTGTTATCATGTTGCTGTCCTGGTGAATCAACCAGTTGAGATTCTAATTATAATAATAGTAAAAATGGTTGATCCAAAATGATATTTCGTAGCCTAATTCCCAACGCCATAAAGTTATATAGAATTAATTAAATTGAAATAAGTTTAAATAAAAACGTTCAAAAAAAAAACTTCCGTTTATCTCTGATACTTAGCATGTACTACAAACCAATATTTTAAGTAGATGATGCCGGTAGATACATTGTTTGACAGCTTCTCATTTCCTTTTAAAATATAAAACAAAAAAAATTCTTCATCTTTCTCACGAAACCATCTGGTGGCGACGCAGAGTTCGCTGGGTTTTGTAGTCATTAATAAAATATATTTCTGGTATAATATGACACTATTAATATTATTAATTTTTTTACCAATTATGGAATTTTGCAAAGATCGAAATAGAATTTCTTTTTTAAATATTGTTAGATCAGAACCGCACGGTTGATGTGGTAAAATATATCCCAACCAAGCCCCAAACTTTACAAGTTGCCAAATATGTGTGTGGCCATGAATTATTTTTATGCAACATCTTTTCCATTCTTTTCAATTCGAGACGCTTTTCTTCAACTGTATTGTCTAATTTCCTTAGCTGTTTAATGTAGACATTAAAATTATTGATTCTGTTCGGCGATATAAAAAAAAATTAAAGATGAAAAAATAAATATGAAGAAAATTCCTTTGCAATATCACCAAAGTGATGACAAAATCTTATTTTGATAACTATCAGCTCTTGATGTTGTTTGACCTAGTCAAAAAAAATCATTTCTATTACTATATTTTTCTATTCTATACGTGTTTTCAGCAAATTGCAGCTGCAATTATATAATAAATGAAACTCAAAACATCAAGTTCACATTATGTTGTATTTTGTATATTAAAAAATCTCAAAATGGAATAATTTAAATGTTAAACTCGTAGTGCATGGTAACATGCCTTAAGGCAAATTTTTGGAACTTGCCGTATTGTTTAAAATTTTAAAAGCTCTGAAAAGAAAAACTAGATTTTTTTGAAAAATTTAAATATTGAAAAAAATGCCTTTATTTCAAAATACTGATATTTTACGAAAATATTTGAATTTTTTTTTAAATGTTTTGAATTTGTTTTCTTCGAAAATTTTGTAAGTTTTAAAATTTCTTGAAAGTTTACGATACCCATTTATGTTAATTCAAATAAATAAATAATAATAAATTACGAAATAGCTGTTTTTTGATCGCCAAATGGCATTTATTTTAACTTTTTTCTGGGCCTGTCTTTGCAAATATTCAATCAATTCTTCATTATGTCAATACAAGTGGAATGTTGTTTGAATCATCTAATTCAGATACTCTGTTCTCGCATAAACTTCATTGTCATTTTCTGCACTCCCTGCTTTGTATCTCCGAAACGGTTGGACCAACTTTTGTCAAAAACTAATCAGCACGTCACCTTAGGAATCGAATGCTGAATTCAAATTGATTGCGCGGTGCTTTCAAAAAAGTCGACGAAAAATTTAACTTACCCTACGGGTAGTTAATGTGGATATTTGGATTATGGGCCACGCTATTTATATTACTAGAATGTGAGAACATTCACAACTCATACAAAAATAGGCTTTATATTACAAAGTATAAATAATTTTGCTTCTATTACTGTTGGATGTTAATTAGTTTCGGATAAGTTAGTAGAGAATTTAGATTTTGAACAAAGCCATCTCTAATAATGTCTTTGTATGCATAATAGCTTAATATAAATTACTTGACAATCATCTACGCGTAAACAGATCCTCGATTATCAAGTTTCATCCGAAGTTCTTAGCGAATTCGCTCGCAAGTTTGCTTTCAAGTTTAGAAACCTAGTTGCTAATGGGATGCCGCGTTGCCTATACTCCTACTAGACATCTTCTGTTATCCGAGCGTTTATAGACTACCTTGTATATATGCGGCCACTAATTACGCGTGCGTAGCCCGACTTGGTTTATTTAAAACCCTCGGCCTGCTGGTTCTCCAGGGCGAACTTGGCGCTAGTTTCAATATTATATCAAAACAGTCTGCGAACAACCTGTACGAGGGGTTTTACACGCTATATTAAATTAGGCAGCCGTTATTTGGGCATCCAGAGGTGAGTCGGAACCGCGCTTCAACCGGGCGGATGCGATAAGTTTGTGTTTATGATTTTCGAAACCTCACACCGCTTGGTTATTTGATAACCGGCTTGCTTGCTTGGTATTGTATTCTGTTTTATGTTAATGTGATCTCGTTTGTTATGAGCAAGTAAATTTGAAATAGTGGATTCTTAGTTACTAGTAATGCGATTTGAACATCTACCAGAACATCTACCAGATAAAGATTTTATGAATCTTTTTTTGCTGTATTATTGTGTAATAATGCAATTCGTGCGGCTTTGATAAATAATCAAAGTACATGGCCAGAGCTCGAATGCGGAAGTGCACATATATCACGTTCTATACCTAATAAATAGATTAGAGATCGTCTATCGAATTTAGTGAGAAAGACTAGAGTATGTCTTAACACGAATTTGTTATTACACAATAGTATATTCTAGCAAACTAAAACTGATCATTGGTATGCAAAAATCTAAATTGTATTACATTGTACTCAAGACCATTTTAGCAATAACAACATATATGCGCCTAGGAATGTTCCAGTTGTCACACAGTTTACAAATATTCTTAACTTTACAATTTATTTTGAAAGTTTTTTTTTCCTATTTTACTACTTTGTATTAAATTAAAATAAAGTACTAGTTTATGTACACCTACACTATTGTCACCAATTTTTAACTTTCTAAAGGAAAAGCTTATGTTTTCGCCAAAAAATCCGAGTCACTAATTTTGTTTTCTCGACGTTTCAAGCCATTCTGAGTCGAATGAGACCTAATATAAAGAAAGTATGTGTGCATGTGTGTATATGTGTATTAGAGCTGACTTTTTATCTCTCGTCGACGTTTTCTCAAAAACTTCAACCGATTTCAAACATTTAAAAGCCATTCGATGTATCTCTATAGAGACTATCATTTATCTGTTTTGCGCGACGATTGGCCGAGCCGTTTCATTGTAATTGGCAAAAAAGTGTAAAAATTTTCGTCCACGTTCTTGCTCACAATCCTAAATCAATTTCGTAAATACAAAAACTGTTCAAAAGATTGGTTGGGAATCATGCTGATTAGTTTTTGGTGAAGATCGACCTGATGGTCGTTTCCTGGTAATTAACTGTCGGAAAAATCGTTGCTTTATGTAAAACTTTTTTTGAATATAAATATCATGTTTTATAAAATATACATGATATATAAAAATCTATTTATCTATTATTGATTATGTAAAGGCGCGAAGCTTAAAAATTACTTCGACGTCTAACTGGGTGTTGTCGTTTTACTTTTCCTAACCACTACACTTTTAAATTTGTTCTATAATTGAACTACTGATGTGGCTGTAACTGTTCCTCTACCGAATCAATTAAATATAATACCACAAATTTAGTTTGTAATTTTACTATTAACCCATTTCTGGAAAAACCAGTAGGTGCCACAACATACCCCCTATTTAAAACTAGTTGTAACATCTACCGGAACAAGTAGTAACTACAATAATATTCCTGATAATTTATTCTTAACTCATTTTTAAGAAACTTCTAGTTAGTTTTAGAATTCTAAGTAATTACTTTATCCATCAAAACAAACTATTTTTAATACAAATAAAATATATAGTGCCACATGTAAAAGGCATTCTTATCAAGGTAAACTTCAATTAATACAAATAAAAGATATAGTATCTGTGTGACACAATTTACATATGCTCACTTCTCATTATTGCCTTAGTATATCATTCTTGTGAGTTACAACTTGTCCCAAGGTTTTGTTTCAACTAACCCCAGGTGTTCTTAACATTAATCAGGATAACAATGTAAATAACTTAGGAATCACAAAAATTATTTGCCATTATTTGCACATTTTGCTCTGTATCTCCGAAATGGCTAGACCTGTCTTTGCCTAAAACTAAGCACTACTTCTTCACATTATTATGTATTGATTGTTGTTTGGATCATTCCAATAGGATGCAAAATTCCATCCGGTTCTCTTAAAAGCTCGATTTCTATTCTCTGCACTCTTTGCTTCGCAACTCCAAAACGACAGGACCGACAAAATTAATCAGCATATCTCCCTATTAATAGGAATTAAATTTTGACTCATTCAAATCGGTTGAACCGTGCGCACGAAAACGTGGATGCAAAATTGTGCATATACACGCACATCCATTTTTTTCTAAGGTATGCAAAAATGTTCAGAAACCTTCAAAACGTGAAGATATGCAAAAATTATTAATTTCGATTAGGACGAATAACTTACTCTACGGGAAGTTAATAAGATATATGAAATTTTAAGTTAGTTGAAAATAATAATTCAAACCGAAATTTCATGATAAATCAATTGTACATTACCTGTCAAAAATGAGGGACCTGCACAGTTTTGTTTTAATTTTTTAATATTGGTAAGATTTTACTGAAAAACGTTATGTATAGCTCTCCTACTTAAAAAAACATCAGAAAATTCTTTCAAAAAGACTTAACCCTTCTTTGCATGATTTTTTCTATTTTAATAAAATAAATCAGTGTGATGTAATTAATGCTCTAGTTTGAAGAAACAATATTTAAAAAAAAATCCCAATGTAAATAGAAGTATGTATTATGTAAAAAACAATATGATGGAAATTTGCATCATCATGCATTGTCACATATCTAGCTCAGAACTATATAAAATATATTGTTTACTCAATCTTCTTTCTTTCTTTATAATAATTTTAAAAAAATCATTATTTTTATTTAGGCACAAATTGATACCACATCTACTGAATTGGCCCATTGTAAGCAGACTCTTTTTACGTTCACCTCTTTCTTGGGCATTTTTCAAATAGATAAAAAAACGTGCAAATACCACTTTCAGACATCTTTGTTTTATGATTTCTGCCCAAAAAGCTATCCATGAGATATACTTCTCCTATATGTTTATTGTTCGAACTTTGGCGACCAGTACGATCTTGTGCTAGGAATGTTGATTACTGACATGTAGAATAATATACCCAAAAACTTATACAAATCATAATCTATTTTTTCCAAAAACAACACAAAAAACATTTACAAAAAAATCTTTGCCATACATTACAAGTGGAACTACTGCATAGTGATGTAAATTTCCACCACATAGTTTTGAAAACTTTATTCACAGTGTTTTGATATTAATTGTACATAAAATAACAAACACATGAAAACAAACCCTTTTCTTACTCATTTTCACTTTTACTGTATTTTATATCTTCGTTTACTTCCTTATAACAAACTAAGAACCAGCTCCTTTTTTCCAGTCACAACAAACAGCGAAATGACAAGTTCTAGTCCTGGTATAACAGTGACTTTTGCTATTTTTTTTAAAAAAATTGCATTTTGTTGTAAGCAAAAGTCGTGTAAAATGTTGCCAGCAACAACAAATTTACAGTACAAGGGTTTTTAGTACTTTTTTGTTGACTAAATATTAGGATTGAAATTTCCATCGCCATGCAAAGAAGGATTAAGGTGTATGGTACAAATTCATATATTCATACAAAAGCAATTTTGTATAATGAAACCAGTAGATGCACACACGAAGATTGACAAATTTCAAACTCAGTTTATCATTAACTCTTTAATATCTGAAGAACACGTGGCAAGACATCAACTGGCAAATTCCTTTAATGCCGTCTTCGCTTATTATCTCTGCGGATGGATACGGCAGCGGTTTTACATTAAGTTGAGCATAAGCATTTCATTTTAGCATGAAAGCGCCATTAATAAGCAAATGATATGAATTCTGTGTCATATATTAGGATGGGAGTGACACATAATGTTTGGGATTCGGTGTATACGCGGCGCGGATTCTCTCGAGGAACTTTAGGCTTAGACGTTAATCGGCCACGGGAGTAATTAAATTATAATGAACGCGTATGAATCTCACCAACGGGAAATATTTTAATATCAAATATAACTCACGAATGATGTGTTGAGTGATATTTCTAATTATGTCACTTGGAATTCATGTACTGATAAGTGATATTAAATATTACGATGCATTTGTTTGTATCTACTCAAGTATTTTCATTTTCATGACGTAGCAAGAGTCAGACAAAACGCTTAGAAACTTTTCATACTTACAGTGTATTCATTTCACACGCTTTTGATCTTACACGTTTTTTTGAATATATTTTTTTCAACAAAATTCATCAAATTTAGAGTTTTTCCATATAAGAGTGAATTTATTAAGTTACAAAATTCTTTTTTGGAACCTATCTTCAGTTTAAATCTTATGGAATAAGTAAATTTCATTACACAAGTCCACAAAATAAAAAAAGTTGTCTGTATTGGCTGTGCGGCATATGTTTTCCAATGTAGTTTTTACCGCTGATCACAAATCTAAAATCAAATTTGAAGCTCAAATTGCAAGTGATTCAAAAAAAAAAATAAAAAAGGACAAAATCTCCGATCTAGTAAATCTTCTGCATTATAATCTTGTAACAAATCTTATACTTTCTGTCGTTTTCTGGCTATTTTTTCCTTAGTTTAGTTCTTTTGTATAGTTCAGCAGTAATTTGCAAACATATTTTCTCTTCATTGCACCTGGATAAATCTGCAATCATGTTTGCAACTATTATGATAATGTGTTGGCAAAACACTGCTGCATTCAATAAAAAAAACTTCATAGATCATTTAAATAGATACTCAATAGTCATTTAATGTAGAAAGGCCCAAAAAACGACAAAAATTATAGGATTTTAAGTATATTGCGAAAGAGTTACTAGATCGGAGATACTGTCGTTTTTTATTCAATTTTTTGACATTTGACCACAATTTTCACTTTAGATTCATGTTCAGCTGTAAAAACATTGGAAAACACATACCGCGCATTGGGTGTGACAAATTTTTATTTTGTGGACCTGTGTATTAATAATGACATTTTATCTCAATTTTTTGGTAAATGTTATTAAAAACTTCCATTACTACTTTACTAGTTTATTTAAAATTTATTAAATCTGTTGAAATCGTATGCCTTACAAAATAACATATATTCTGTTTTTGATGACTTCTCAATTCATTTCTTTGGTAAGTTGTTTTAAACTCATTTATTCTTACTTTTCGGGATATTTGTTTTTTGGTAATTTGCCTAAAAATATTTTTGAACTAGTTGAAAGTAGCATTTTGCTTTAAGGCCAGTTGCAAAAACTTCTCGATAGGTGTAATAATTGACTCAAACAATCAAAATTGAGATTTAGATATTTTGATAAAATTTTCAGCTGTTTCTTTCAGAAATCTATTTTAACTTTCCGTAGTTGTAAGGGCCAAAAATCGAAATTGAAAATTTTTACATTTCTCGGCGTTTTAAAGGTTTCTGAACATTTTGGCATACCTCAGAAAAAATGGATGCGTGTGTGTATGGATACAATTTTTCAGTCACGTTTTCGGGCGCACGGATCAACCGATTTGAATGGTTTAAAAATCATTCGATTCCTCTTGATAGGGAGATGTGCTGACTAGTTTTTGGCAAAGGCAGGTCCAGCCGTTACGGAGATAAAGAGCAAAAAATTTTTGAGAGAACGGAGCATCCGATTTACATGATATGTTCGCGCCAATCAAAGCATGCGCGTATATGCGAAATAAAAAACAAAAAATCATCAATCGATTTATTATAAAATTAAACTCAAATCATTCAACACTTAATAAAACCATATTAAATTATCATAAATACGATGTAATTTATGTAATTAAAGTAAAATAAATATTACTAGTTACAAAATCAAAGTATTTACAATCGGTCCTTCGAAAAGCAAAATTCAATTCAAGCAACACCCTAAAAAACATGATATAAAAAAAACATTCAAATTAGTAATGATTGGGAGAAGTGGATATTAGTTTTTGGCAAAGGCAGGCCCAGCCATTTCGAAGATACAGAGCTAAATGTGCAAAAAATGGCATTTTTTGAGAGAAAAAAGCGTCCAAATTGGATGATTCAAAAAACTTTTTGCTTGTGTTGACAAAACAATTGCTTTTCGGGGGAAAAATTGTAATTTTTGTGTATATTTAGTTTAATAATTCAGATTTCAATTTTAATTGTGGCTAAAGTTTTAAGCTCACTTATATACTTTAAATAAATAACTTTGACTTTGTAATTCAGTTTATATAATTCTTATAAATATTATACAATATTACAATATATTTCAAAGCATTTAATATTCCTCGAACATTTCGTTACGGTACGGGAAGTTCCAGCAATTTGCCTTAAGGCACGATGCCATGCGCCCCACTAGTTATTTACTGTAATATATGTATTCTAATATGTAAATGTTATTACAAAATTTTACCTAAATTCTTATTACTATTGTAATAAAACAAAACCAATATCAACCGCGAGATGCATTTTTAAAAATTATTCCTCCCGGTATTCTACTTCTGATGCAAATGTTTATTTAATAATTGAGTATACACTAGCAAACAGAATTGCGCACTACAGAAAAATAACTGTTATGAAGCAAAGCTTTCAGAATATAATCGTGTAAACAGAGAGAGCTTTTTAATTAAGTACCGAACCGTAATTACTGTTTCATGTAATCTCTTGTACAATGTATTATCTTTACAAGATTGTGCCGCCGCGTTATTTTGCGTCGCTCGGCGTTATTCCGATATGAATATTGAATAATCCCGCGAAGCAGATAAGCATCGGAAAATTATTAAAAGCTTCGACCGAAAGGGTTTAGAGGACTTGCCTGTATCGTGTCTCGGAATATTTAGGAGCACTCAGTCGTATATAAAGTAGAAAAGTTTTCAAAAGATTTTACAACAAGATTATTCATACTGAAACGAGCTTTGGTTTTGATTACGGAAAAATTAGTTAACTTTATAAGGATTTACTTGAGACGAAAAATTTCATTAATTTTGGCAACATTTGATAATAAAAGTTGATCAAATACATATTCAGAGTTGATAGTTGTGATAGTTGTATACTATTATATCAGTAAAATTTTCATTTTTATGGTTTCATCTCTTTATGTTTTATGAACACTGTATTACTCTTACTGCATTATTTGTTCACAATATCATATCATCAACTTTCCGTTCCATAATGAAATATGCGAAGAATAGTAAATGTTTCCAAATACATTATTATAAATAATGTAACTTTCATTATTTAAATTTTATAGTCGATTACGTATATAAATATAAGACATATAGGAATAAAAAACCGTATCTCATATTTACAAGGAAAACATAAACTGAATTGCAAAGTTAATTTTTTTATCACAAGTATATAAGTGAGAGCTAGAGTTAAAATTAAGACCCGAATTATTTTTGGTGAGGATCACTTGATTAATTAGATATTACGCAGACTATAAATTATAAATATTCAAGATATGTAAATAAAACCAAAAGATATGTGAATAAAACCACTATTTAGTTTATGATATGTATATGTATATGATATGTATATCTTCACTCTACAACCTTCTTCTGTCGTACTTTTGCAAGTCTCTCTTATTATTATAAATTACAGGTATTTATACTCATACAATTGTGTCCCCTACCTCGAAGGGTCCCGGGTCAAATAGGGAAAGCCCTGGTCAAATCTTGACCAATTTTCGATGTCCAAAAAAATTTTTTTGGAAAACGACCTACTTGATTGCCTTTCAGAATTCAAACTTTAGGACCGTTTTTATCATTTCTTATATTCTGAAAACACAAGCTGATAACACGTAAAAAATATATAGTTAGTGCCTCTTTTACAGTCTTTCAAAAATCGCATCAAATGTTTTTTTTGTCATAAATAGGTTTATTATTTACTGATTTTTTGTTTCTCTATATTTGATATTTTTAGGCCGGAGTAAATGAAAATTTGGTCTATAGACGGTTGATATAATATATCTATATATCATTTAAATAATTCATTAAATTATATTTTAATAATTTTTTAATGTTGATATGCTGCAAATAATATATAGTCTATTGTGGAATTATTTATTATAGTTTTGATCTTCGTCATAAAAAACTATAACAAATTCATAATAATAATAGTAATATTAGAAATATGTACTATTGTTAACTACTTCTAAAACTTAAAATAAGGGACATCTTTAACTTCCAGTAGGGTAAGTTATTGTAATCGTCCAAAAATCGGAATTGAAAATTTTTACGTTTCTCGACGTTTTGAAGGTTTCTGAACATTTTGGCATACCTCAGAAAAAAATGGATGTGTGTGTGCGTGTTTGTATGTATGGATACAATTTTTCCGTCACGTTTTCGGGCGCACGGATCAAGCGATTTGAATGGTTGAAAAAACATTTGATTCCTATTGATAGGGAGATGTGCGGATTAGTTTTTGGCAAAGGCAGGTCCAGCAGTTACGGAGATAAAGAGCAAAGAGTGCAGAAAATAGAAATTGAGTTTTTGAGAGAACGGAGTATCCGATTTGAATGATCTAAAAAACATTCTATTAGTAATGATTGGGAGAAGTGGTTATTAGTTTTTGGCAAAGGTAGGCCCAGCCATTTCGAAGATACAGAGCTAAATGTTAAAAAATGACACTTTTTGAGAGAAATAAGGGTCCGATTTAAATGATTCAAAAAACTTTCTGCTTGTTTTAACAAAATAATTGAATTTGGAAGAAAAAAATTTAGTTTCAAAATAATTTTGTTTAATTTTTTTTTTCAAAGAAATTTTTTTCATATCGAAAATAAATCAGATTTTATTTTTGATTCTGACTAAAGTTTTAATATACTTTAAACAAATAATTTTAACTTTGGAATTCAGTATATATAATTTTTATAAATATTAAACAATGTTACAATATTTTTAATGATCTATTTGAAAACATTCAGTATTCTTCAAACATTTTGTTACGGTACCGGAAGTTCCAGTAATTTGCCTCAAGGCACGATGCCATACACCCCACTAGTTCTATTTTGCTCCAATCGTTGTAAATGGTTGTTTATATTACTTAGACAGCGATAATGTTTTTTTCTAATGATACGTGCTTCTCTGTATAAAATTTTCAAACATTGTCTGCACTCTTTGTTCTCTAATACAGTCACTAAAATTATAATGTAAAACAATATGTTACAATTTTCTGTCTATTGTATCTCTGATTTTTATTCTGTATCTAGTGTATAAAAGCCTACAAGATCATTTTCCCTGATTTTCTGCGATAAGTATCAATGGCCGTAGCAGTTCTCCCTAATAAAATAATGAAGAAATCACCCGGCGGTTTCGAACGATTGCGCTCACCATCCGCTTCTTACGTAAGAGGCAATTCGTATACGTGCGGTGGAGCCTCCGCCACGGTCTCCGGAGCTCCTCTCGGCGCCCGATTAAAGCGCCTATTACGGTACTATGGTCAGCCTGTTCGGGGGCCATATAACCTATATATAAGTTGTCTAATAACGACGCGGTACACTAATTGCCTAAACCACGGAACGACCTCGGCGGTATGGGTACAGGCACTTAGATGTTAACAATATAGTTAAAGCAGATTATGATCGTTATCCGAACTTGCGCGATAATTGTTGAAACGGTTGATATTGTATGCAGAAGTCGAATTTGCTGAGATTTAGCAAAAAGGTATATTATATGCACTGCTAAATCTATTAAATTAGAAGTTGTGATTCTGCAACAACATTCTTTTATCAGTTGCGTATATTGCTTAGACTTTGAATATTCGAGCTTTCATTTTATTTTGTATTAAATTTGTATATATCTTGTTTTTATGAGAGAACATCTAGTACATTAAACTACAAACTTGAAAACCCTAATAAATTTTTCAGTGTTTGTGATACTATCATTTGCAAATACAATGAAAAGATATTATTCGATTATTCATCACGGAGAGAATGTCAATTCCTTCTAAAGTCCAAGTTAATTCAAAGCATTCTAACAAGGAATTTTCTTCAAAAACGTATGCAGAAGTCGAATATGCTGAGATTTAGCAAGTAGGGTAAATCATTATATAGTGCATATATTATATGCACTGCTAAATTAATTCAATAAAAAGTTCTTATTCTAGAACACAATTTTTTACTGTAACACATTTTTTTTTAATTTTGTATATGCGAATTTTTTGACAACAGGTTTACTGAACTGTAAATTTTAAAAACTTAATAAAATTTACAGAGTTTGTGATACTAATATTTGCAAATCGTATGAAGAGATTAGGGGGCGTCCATTAATCACGTGATCATTTTTTTTTAAGGATTTTTAAGGATTCAAAGAAACATCACATCATTTTTAATTACGAGAAAAAATTGTAATTTTAACTTCCCGTAGGGTAAGTTATTGTAATCGTCCAAAAATCGAAATTGAAAATTTTTGCATTTCTCGACGTTTTGATGGTTTCTGAACATTTTGGCATAGCTAAAAAAAATGGATGTGTGTGTGTGTGTTTTGTGTGGCCGCATTTTTTCGTTCACGTTTTCGGGCGCACGGATCAACCGATTTGAATGGTTCAAAAAACATTCGATTCCTATCGATAGGGAGATGTGTTGATTAGGTTTTGGCAAAGGCAGGTCCAGAAGTTACGGAGATAAAAAGCAAAGAGTGCAGAAAATAGAAATCGAGTTTTTGAGAGAACGGAGCATCCGATTTGAATGACCTTAAAAACATTCAATTAGTAATGATAGGGAGAAGTGGTTATTAGTTTTTGGCAGAGGCAGGCCCAGCCATTTCGAAGATACAGAGCTAAAAGTGCAATAAATGTCAGTTTTTGAGAGAACTAAGCGTCCGTTTTGAATAATCAAAGAACTTTATTCTTGTTTCAACAAAATAATTAAATTTGGAAAAAAAAAGTTGTTTTGAATTTTTTTTTTTAATTTTTTTTTTCAAAAAATTTTTTTGTATATCGAAAATAATTCAGATTTTATTTTTAATTCTGACTAAATTTCTAATATACTTTAAACAAATAATTTCAACTTTGCGATTCAGTTTATATAATTCTTATAAATATTTAACAATATTACAGAATTTATAATAATCTGTGTGAAAACATTTAATATTCCTCAAACATTTAAAGCGTATAAAAGCATCGCCTTAAAGCACGATGCCATGCGCCATTAGTTTTTGTATTTTTTTTGCAAGTGCTTCGATATTAAAAAAAAATCAGGTAAAAAGTAAATACAATACACGTGATATTTTACTATACCCCTCCCTCTCTCAAGTAATATTTTGTAATTTTTCGTCAATTCAATTTCATCCAAAAACCAAATTTTACTGAAGTCCAAGTTCAAATTAATTCAGAGCATTCAAAAAAAGTCTTTTCTTTTCTTTCTTTTTTAAAATTAGTCTAAATGTACAATTTTCTCCATATCACATGAACAAAGAACGTCTTAAAATTTATTTAATATAAAGTTACGTATTATTATGTTTCCCGCTCTGGAAAACCTGATATCGTGCAGTACCGAAGTCGATTTTCACTGAAAACCGGTCATAACAAGAATTTTTATTTTTTTATTTTTTCAAGGTTTCGAATTTGTCTCCCTCCCAATTTACAGAAAAGCAAAAATTAAGATTACATCAATTGATAGCAAAAGAATTAATAAAAAGTCAGGTCATATCAATTTTCATTATCTCGGTGCTTAGTTTACCGATGTGATTCTAATCTTCAAACAGTTATATCTGACCAAAATTTTGTGATTATTTTATGATTGATGGTGATGAGGATCACTCTGATTAGATATTAGGTGGACTGTGAATTATAAATATTTCGTCATCATAAGAAAAGTGAATAAAACAACTATTTGCTTTACGATATATATTGATCTGCAAACTACAATCGAAAATAAGACAATAGGGAAGATACAAATTGTACGCTAAATGCACCAAATACGGAATGAAGTAAATTTTTTGATTATATAGTAATGTTAAATGTTTTATTTGCAAATTTATATTATGGCATTATTTATCCCTGGTATAAATATTATTATAATAGTATTAATATAATAATATTAGCTTTGTTGGTTTCTCAACCACAAAGTTCCTGGTTCAATCTTATTTGAAAACATAAATCTAAATATGATCTGAAGTGAAAATAGCTGATATCGCTATTCGAAATATCTAATAACAATCTCATGACAACTAATATGGACATCCATCACTGAGTTGCATTTCATTAATACTGACATTGAGTTAAGTTATAGATTTCAATCACGATATGCTCTTAAGATATATAAGTATAATCCTGGTTCCTGAAAATAATAAGAATTTATATCATCATGTATTATTTAAAAATAATTTTATTTTTATTTTTCAGTGTTGCTACCTTGTTGACACGACGATTCCTCTCGCCTTGGTTATTCCCAGACTTCAGTTTCAAAATCTCCAGTCAAGGGCAACAGTTTTTCAAACAACTTCAAGTATTACATGGATTCACTCATAAGGTATTTATTGAATCATTCAATAAGTCATCAACATTTTGAATGATTACTATAATATTCATAGATTATTTAGTAGTTTTTTTATAAAATATTTATTTAGATTTATAGAATACATATATTAGTATTCAGTAAGTTAGTATCATATTTGTAAAAATATGTGCAGAACATAATTAAAACTTTAGATCAGATATGATAAGTTGCACAAATCTTGAAATCAGTTATCCTTATCTAACAAGCAAGAGTTCAAGATTATCAATATAGGGATTCTGCCGATTATACCGCATAACAGACAAATGTTATGGCAAGGCCATATTACGAGCTAAGTTCCATATATTATACTGAATGCTGTCAAAAGTTTATGTATTTGCTGTGCATTCAGGCGTTTTACACGTAAACTGCAATGTCACTCGTATGTTATAAAGCCGAGTCAGAAAGATTCTGTTACCAAGCATCCTTTTTTTATGCGGTTTAAAGGTTAGATTTTCTATCTGACAACCTGAAAAATACGCTGACTGCACACCAACAATATGGCTTTTGTCAATATTTGGAACGAATTTGTATGGAAAGTTCATCACATAGCCTTGCCATAACATTTGTCTGTTATGCGGCAGCATCAGTCCCATAGACTTTTGTTATAAGGTACTTATCAACAGGGTTTTTGAATTGGGTCTGCAATCATATAACTAATTTAAAATAAGATAAATCTAAAAAATTGAAAAAAGAAAAACTTTGTTGCCATAATTTTTACTTAATAATTAATAATAATATTCGCAATTGTTTTGGAACTGTTAAAAACGGTGACAATCGTACGCATGTAAAATACTTTAATATTGATTTTCAGATATTTTTGCCTCATTGATTAGAAAGTTATTGCTTCTTGCTTAACACGTTAATTGCCAAAATAATATTAAAAAAATTATTACATAAGCCATAGTAATTGAATTAGATAATTTAATTGAAAATGTGTCTAGAAAACGTATCAAAGCCAAAGATAAAGGAAGTTCCTGGGGAACACTATTTTTTATGGCATGCATATATGACTGACATGGCACGTTGTATTTTTTTAAACTTTTCTTTATTAATTTTAATTTTATTTTCAATAGCAATCAGAATACATGACAATTCTATGAGCTATTTGGCTTATGTCATTCACCCGCACTCATACACACACACTTTCAAACACACATAAATTAATCTGATAAAAATTATATTGTTAGAGAATCACTTCAATAATTGATTCTACTATTTTGTTCATATAAGGTTGGTTGTGGTAGTTTGATGCACCTTGTATATGAAAACTTTTTCCATTCTACCAAATTGATTGTGTAAGACATATAATATATTGTGTGAGACATGACATGGCAACAAACGTGTTAAGGACGAAATATATTCTGTATAAACAAAATCTTACTCAGACTAGTTATATTACCTTAATATTCGGTTGGGGAAAAAGAAATCCATTATTTTTGGATTAAAAATTTTGGTTCAAAGCTGTTTTATGGTCGATTTTTAGCTCCTGGGCGATGTTTCGACTGCTAATATACCGATCAACCTTCCTTTTTATCATTTTTCCGATTTTATAGACATATTTGACGACCGGCCTTACCTTCTTCAACATCAAAAATATCTGAGCGGAATCTATGAAACCAAAATTGCACATGATTGGCTATTACAGTATAGGACCCATAAACACCATTCAGAATTTTAGCCGCCTTGTATTATCGTTCTCGTCAAAGAAAATCTGTAAAATGTACCGAATTTTCTCTTTGTTTACTTTTATTTTTAACACCCTGTAACTCAAGATTGAATGCACCAAACAAAAAAGGAAATTTTTTAATGAAAAATGTCACCTTTCCAATAAATCCATCTGAAGACCATAAATCTGAAATTGTTTGATCGATACTTTACAAGAAATCTATTAATACCGCCATCTATCGAAAAAATAATGAATTTATTTTTCCTTAATCTATTATAACACATTTTAATATGATATTTGCAGGTGATAGCAGAGCGCAAAGAAAGCCGCAAAAATGCCGGAACCCAAGTAGAAACCGAAGATATTCCCGGTATGTATTTAAACCGAAGATATTCCCGGTATTGTAAAATTTAGTATAGAATTTCTTCTGTGTTTTAACTTATTTTAAATTTTAAATTGGAATCCGGGTCGGGGCTCCGGTTTCCTCGCTAACCGGGCTTGTTAAGTCGTAAAAGTTTTTATATGCGCGCAGTTACGTT
The DNA here is from genome assembly GCF_003426905.1 of Ctenocephalides felis. Classification (NCBI taxonomy): domain Eukaryota; kingdom Metazoa; phylum Arthropoda; class Insecta; order Siphonaptera; family Pulicidae; genus Ctenocephalides; species Ctenocephalides felis. The sequence continues at coordinate 51,923,671 of NW_020536999.1, read as the reverse complement.
CATCCCGGACTATTACTGGGGGCAATACGAAACATACTTTGTCTTTGCGTTAGTTGGCTTTTAGTTTCAGCGGTTTTCACTGTCGAAGTGGATTAAGATTAGTCATAAACCTTCGGCAATAAGATAAGTCGGCGTGCGTGAGGGCGGTTGAGTTTTCATCCTAACAAGTTTATACGGTCGGACGTAAAATCGAGTTTTATAGGCGAGCACTTGTGCAACAAACCCCTTCGAGACGAACAGACGGATAACATAACATTTTATATAAAACGACTCAACAATAACAATATTAGTAATGTTCAAGGTTCAACTTTCATGGAAACTATCTAATTATATGCTACGGTTTAGGCACTGATCCGCGTCTTATACAAGGAGGAGCACTATACATGCATATATTTGACAAACCATGAGGGGGTATCAAAGACATTATTAAATCTATAATATGATTGAATCGCAAAATGTGTTGGTAAGCGCATAACTCAACGCCTGGACCAATTTGGCCAATTCTTTTTTTTAAATGTTTGTTGAAGTCCGTTGAAAATCGAATAATTGCCGGGATAACCCTAAAAACAGCCCTTATCTTTTTCACATACAAACGTTAGTATTTTCATATTATTGTTTGAGCGTTTTGGGTCTGAATTTTTTTACTGTGCTCCAATTCGTATGAAATTTTGAAATTGGGTTTATCTTACTCTCGAGTTCAAAAGTGAAAATAATTTAGACTCCTTTGCTATTTCCCTAGGATGACTTTCCTCTCAGTGATGTTTTTTTTTAAAATAACGTCGGATATCGATAAAAGAACTAATTATAAGAAAAAAATGTTTTATGTTTTTCAAAAAAGCAATTATTCATCATTTTATTCAAAGCAGTTTTACATTTAAGATCTATATGAGTGGATTCATATACATTTTGGTATAGACTGTAGTGTAAAAAACATGATCAATTTCTAACTAATTGGTAATTATTAGTATGGGCTATTAAAAAAAATTGAACTTTTGAATTGTAAACATAACTGCAGGACGTCTGTCGGGTCATCTAGTATTCAATATAAGCTTATTTACTACTATATACCTATATTTTACAATATAAAGAACAAATACTTCTTGGCTCGCGTGTGCATTGATATATATTTTGTTAACTTTCCGAAGAAGTTTCTTTTCATCAGAAAATACGATTTGCTAGTTTTATGTTTTCTCGATTTTTTAAGTTTTTCTGAATCATATGAGACCAACTTTGAAAAAAGCACGTGCGTGTAAGTGAGCCGGTTGTCAGTATTTTGTCGACGTTTTCTCAAAAACGTTCAAATCGATTTTAAAAATTTAAAAGCAGTTCGATGTAACCTGAAAACTCATCAAAGCTTGGAAAAACTGTTGAAGTTACTTTTATGGTATTATGAGTCAAAATTTGACGTGTGTCAATGTTTTCTCAAAACATGGCTTCAAAAATTTAAATGTAGTTCGAAAAGGAGTATTTTTAAATTGGTTAGAGTCTACGATCGACTAAGTCCTTTCTTTGGTATTAGCAGAAAGGTTTCGTCCACGTATTTGCAAAAAATCACATGTTTATTTTGAAACTTAAAAAATAGTTCGTTACGATATCATTTGAGAATCGTGATGATTAGTTTTTTGGCAAGACGACAGAGTTCATGCATTCAACAACCACCTTAAAAAAATTAGTCTACTTAAAATTGTTTGAATTATATAAATTTATCAAAATTGGGGATAATGCGCTGCGCCCATCCTTAAAATAACGGATATTATAAGTTGTGTGAAGCTTAAATGAAAGTTGCATTAATTATTTTTTTTAGCAAAAGTAAAAAAAATATTTTTGAAATAATAAAAAGCTATATCTCATGTCTATTATTTCTCATATCAGGCTGTTCATGCAACTTGCATCAAAGCGAAATGCCTCCTACACCTAGTTTGTAACTAATATTCCAAGTCAAACAACAAACTTACTGGAGAATTAATATGCGGTTTAATAACAATATTGAACAGTGTTAATATTTTTAGCAAAAAGATTAAAAGTATTTTTGCAATCATACTAATTTTTATGATAGGTCTCTATGACTACAATTTTTAATGCACTTATCAATAATAATATTAATATACTGCTGCAACAAGTTTATATTTAATCTAGTAGTGAAAATCTAGTAAATCAAGTACAAGTGAAAAATCACTTATTTGTATAGTATACCTAAAGTCGATTGATGTTTTAAATTTAAAATTTTGTATTATTAAATTTATTATTTATTTTATTCACATATATACATTATTTTCATATCTCAGTCAGACAGAGGTGCCTGGTATTATTAAATTGCAATTTAAGTTTTATTGTATTTGTATTGTATTGTATTGTATTGTGAACGAGTTTTTAAAGATTTTTAGACCCCCCCTCCCCCTTGGTGATATTTGGTGATATTCAAAATTACCCACCCCCTCCCCAACCAAACATCACGTGTATTTTTAGTTATGTGAAAAAACTGTAAAATTATTGATTTTTTTTTTTAAATTAGTTAAAAAATAAATACACAATGATATCTTACTATAGCCCTCCCTCCCACATGTGATATTTCGTATTGAAGTTGAAGTTTAAGTTTTATTTGTATTTTGATTGTATTTTAATATATTCAGAACATAGATTCATGCAAATTTTGAATGAAAAAAACTACTAGCAAGGAAAAATTTATACGATTGAAGTAAATAATATATAATTTTCCAATTTTTTATGTAAATCTGGAATACCGTTTCCCCGATTTTTATCGTAAATGTTGATTTCTCAAACAGCTCACATATAAAAAAAACTAAAAATATGCTTCTAGTTTATGTACTATACCTTTTACAGTATTTGTTACTGCATTAATATTTAAAAAAAATATTTTAAACAACAATAATACAGTGATCAACTCTGTTTATATTCTATTTAATGCAAACGTTTATTTTCGAATCAAGGTATTTTATATTTGCTCATTTTTGTAAACAACTTTCAGAAAAGTTCTACGTCGGTAAATATAAAGTTTGTGAATGCTTGAGTGCAGACGCCTAGTTTACTTCGTTGGTCTTATTTCTGAATATTAACACCTCTTATATAAAAGTTGTTTAAGAATGTGCAATCAACCCCCTGGTCGGAAAGGGGTTAATGAAGACCTACAAAGGAATATAAATGATCCTGCTGCTCCCTCACTATTGCTTTCAGGACTTTTACGAGACCTCTACCGTTTTACTGATGCCTGGTGGCTGCGTATATCAAAAATGGCTTATTAAATGAACTTTCTTGTATCCGACCCTTTTATTTCGATGTTTTTCGTATGATTTTTAGGACGGCGCGTCGACGAGTAACGTTTTTGTTATGCTCGTCTATGTTATTTTTAGAAGAACAATATTTTTTGCCCGAGGTTATGATCGCTGAATATTTCATGTGGTCTATGAGCGATGCATGGAACTCGGCTTCGTAGAAACGTGCTACTTTGTTTAATGATTCAAAAGGTTTTTCTTGCTGAAAGCAAAAGTTTATAGACACACACTAGATAGAATCATAGCTTACACATATTAGGCGATATAAATTATTCAAATTAATGTAATAAAAAGAACTAATTTGAAGTTGGATCAATTACAGTCCCAACATTAGCTATGGAAAATAGTGATCACTTGCAACATAATAAATACAAATTAAATAATTAATAATATATTCTCATATGCTGTATACAAACGTGCCTAATGACCAAATATTAGCTTTGATTTCTTTAATTTATTATTTTATATATAAATGAACTTCATATTGTAAATCAATCTAACTCAATGACGTATTTGATAATGACGTGAGTCTATGATCGATAATATACAATGTATATTATACATAATTGTAATTTTAGTGCTTATTAGGTAATTATGAATAATTTCGTTTCTAGGGTTACCATATACGTCAAGATTTAAAAAAATGTTTTTTTTTATATAATGTAATAGATAAGTTCATGAATGAGGTGATAAATTCATGACTAAAGTTTGTGTCAATTGTACTAAAAATAAAGTAGAAATGCGGGTTACGTTTGTTAAATAGTGGACTTATTATTTGATTAATTAGTTCTGTAATATTTTCATCACCAAATAGTGAGTTTACTTTTTACTTAAAAATATATACACTAGGTCGGTCCTTAATATGGACATTTTCGAATTTCCTTGCTCCCAAGGGCTCAAATGATTCCAAATTGATAAAAAAACAATTCTCTGAAAGATTTAGCTCTTAATATCATCTTTTAGATATTAAGGACCGCCCTAATATACACATACAGTCTTTATATAGATATTAAAAAATGTGTTATAGGCTCGTGTATAATGTACTCGTAAATTTATGGAACCTTTACAAAACGATCTGAATAATTTCACATTATCTTACAGGTGTTAAAAAGAGGCGTCCTTTCCTAGATTTATTATTGGATTTGCAAGAGCAAGGAGGTGGTCTTACCGATCAAGATTTGCGGGAAGAAGTGGATACATTTATGTTTGAGGTAAATTTATACAAATATATATATATATATATATATATATATATAAATAAATAAATATATATATATATAAATATATATATATATATACATATATATATAATAATTCATATCTTGAGATTTTTGATCATGAGAAAATAATTGACCGAGTTGTATTATTGCTTCGACATTTTTCGGACCTTCAAATCCAACAGACAAATAGATTCCATTATTATTTTTATCACAAATCTAAATACACTAAAGATCAAGATAATTGAGTAAAGATTAACCCTTTCCACTCGCGAATAGCGAAATTTATATGATTTTTGGCATCCGAGTCGAAAGGGTTATAATCTATAATTATATTAGGAAGGAAGATGTAGTGCTGCTAGTTTAAGAGGCGATTTTAATACATTGCTGTATTCAATTTAAACTAAATGAAATCATTTTTTATGATAGTACATCGTTTTTAAAAGTTTATTCAATAAATTACGTAGCCATTCACTCAATTATTTCCACTCTATTACTATTATTAATAGATTTAGTATATATTTGAAGTGTCTTTAAGTCTTTACCTCTATCCTTTCTATTTCACTTCCTTCTATATGTTAATGAAATGATTTCAAATCTATTAAAGAGATCTGAAGTGAAGAATCAATATGCAGTAAAACTTTTACGAGAAATTTGAAACTCTAGTAAAGAAACAAGTAATTGATACATTTTGATAACAAGGTGTAATGTTTAATTTGCCATGTTTTAAAATCGGTATAATAAAAAAAATTCTAATTCTATAGACATTATCCATTTAATTAGTCTATTTTTGAGCATTATGTAGAAAAATCCTGACAGAACTTTTTGCTAACTCATAACATCCAGATTTGAATACGAAGTCCTGACTCTAAAATTTTTTTTCTTGAAATAATTTATAAATTTTTTTTTGAAGAATTCTTTCAATAAGAAACTCGTTAATTGATTTCTGTAGAGATAGAATGCAAAACCAATAGGAATGTAAACAAAATTTCTACTTATTATTAAAATTTTGCCCATGTGCATAATGATAATTAATGACCGCCAAATCGCATTTTTATTGGATCTCCAAAACCACTGGACCTGCCTTCACAATAATTCAACCAGTTCTTCATTCCATCAATTCAAGTCGAATGTTTCTCAAATCATTCAAATCAGACTCTCCGCTCTACGAAAAACTGAATCGCCATATCTGCACCGTAACTTCGTAACTGCTGGACTTACCTTTGCCAAAAACTAATCAGCATGTCTCTCAGTCAATAGATCAATTGGATTATACTCACGTAACCATAATTTGAATTGTGAAGAGAAAGATATTTCATAAACGATGTAATATTAACTTGCCGATGGAGAAGTTTATGTTTTTATTAAAAAATCCGATTCGCTAATTTTGTTATCTCGACGTTTCAAGCAATTCTGAATCGAATGAGACCAAACTTGGAGAAAGTATGTGTGTGTGTATGTGAACATATCTTTTGCCATAAATTGACGTTTTCTCAACAACGACTGGACCGATTTCAAAAATTTAAAAGCCGTTCGATGTATCTCGATGAGGACTAGCGTTTATCAATTTTGCGCTACGATCAGCCAAGCCGTTTCTTTGTAAATCGTAGAAAAGTGAAAAAAATTTCGTCCATTTTTTAGCCCTCAATTCTGAATCGATTTTGAAAATTCAAAAACATGTCAAAATTAGACCTTTCATCGACGTTTACTCAAAAACGCCTGTACCGATTTCAGAAATTTAAGTTATTTGATGTATCTCAATGAGGACTATCGTTTATCAGTTCTGTGCGACAATCTACCAAGCCGTTTCTTTGTCATTTGAAAAAAGTGTTAACTTTTCGTTCACAATTAAGCTCATACTACCAAATCGATTTTAAAGAATCAAAAACTGTTTGAAAGATTTTATTTGGGAATGATACTGATTAGTTTTAGGTGAAAATCTACCGAGCCGTTTTCTTGTAATTAACTGTTGAAAAAAAAATTCAAGCCGTTTTTATGGAACTTTTTTTGGCGATGTATATCATGGTTTTATAAAGCTCACTGAGATATTACGGCCTTACGACAAGTAGTTTCATTTTAAAAATTCATCGAAGCTTGAGAAAATGAGTAGTTTTTTTTGACATTTGTTTGAATTCAAATTAGTCGATTTTGTCGATTAGTCGACTTGGTCTTCATGAACATACTATTGAAGTCCTACGGAAACTGGTTCAATTTAATCATTGATTTGTGAAAATTTGCTTTTAGAAAATACTCCGAGTTAAACAAGTTTGCTCATTTTCAAATATGTGTAATATATCTATTCGGAATACTTCTAATCACAAATAAATTATTTTATTTTTTATTGATTAAGTCGATTATTTACATCGGGTAGTTCATGTAACTTGCCTCAAGGCAAAATACCAATACCAACTAGCATTGTATAGAACAAATTTTAACGAAACTTTTTGCTAACTTATAACAGCTAGGTTTTTCTGGAAAAAAGTCTTCTTGGAAGGAACATTTTCTTGAAAGGAATTTAAAGATTTTTTTTGAAAGACCTATATAAATAAGAAACTTGTTAATTTCTGTAGAAATATAATGAAGAACATTTGAACTCATTATTAAGTTTATTAAATATGTAATTATTTGATGTGCATATGCATAATGATCCGCCAATTTGCATATTTTTATTGGATCTCCAAAACCGCTGGGCCCGCCTTCACAGCAATTTAACAAGTTATTCATTCTATTAATACCAGTGTAATATTTATTAAATAATTGGAATCGAAAGCTCCGTTCTCTCAAAATCTGAATTGCCATTTTTGCACCGTAACTTCCAAACTGCTGGACTTATCTTGCCAAAAACTAATCAACACATCTCCCAGTCAATATTAACACTTTCGGGACGGCACCGATTTCAAAACAATCTACTTCAACGGCCTTAAACTTGATTTCGTTGTGTATGTTACGCAATTTGTTTGATAAAAATTTGTGGTCATTGAAGGACATACATTTATAATATTAATTTATTTTTAATCATATTATAAAGAATGGTGGCGTTCAAAACAATTTCCAAAATGCATAGCTGGTTGATTTTGACATGTTTTACAATAAAATGTTGTTCGCCGCCTACCTCCTGGTGCTTTTCTGTCAGAACAGACAATACAATCCCTTTTTCTTTCACTCTCATTTAGAATATGCCACTGATTAGTTAGTATATTTGGTCTTTTTTTTTTTGCTACCATAATGGTTAATTTTTTCTATTATATTGTCTAATAATTCATTTGTAAAATATAAAGTAAAATAATCTATTGAATGTCTTATATTGCTTGGTATTTGTAGTCGGGGTGTTTGTTGATGTATGTCCAATTCGGTTATTGAAGGAGAATCGGCACATTCGCTAATGTCTTCCTGCTCTTCATTTATTTTATCGAACTTCTTCTTCTTTTTGTTGGTTGGATAATATCATTACACATTCATCACTATCATCGGTGCGAATAGTAATTTCGTAAAATTTGTCTGTATGAATGCCTATTTGAAACTCATCTTCACTACTGCTTAATTCACAAAATTTACCAGTTTTGCCATATTTGAAAGCGCTCGGTCGTTTTAAATACTAAAAAAAGACCATATAGCAAAGAAAAAGGCTAAAAATACTACTAAAATAACTTAAAATTATTTTCAAAATACAATATTGTTTTTGCTATATGTAATTTATTCAACTTTTCGATGCAAACTGAGTCATTGTTTATAAAATAGCCTGTGCCTCACAGAGTATGTTTATCCACTGAGGTGGACAGCCGTCCCCAAAGTGTTAATAGGTCAATAGGTTTATACTCACCTAACCATAATTTTTATCGCAAAGAGAAAGGTATTTCACAAACGATGCAATAATTCATTAAATTATCAATTAATTGTCATATTATTAACTTTGATGTGGAATTCGTAATTTCGCAACTGTGATATGTATAGCAGGTATACTCTCGTACTGTTATCATGGCAAATATGCCGTGATCGCCTAATAATGCATGTAATGCGCTCCATATCGCACGCATTTCACAAGTCGACGGTATACGTAATATTCTCGGCGCTATCTGTGTGTGCTTTTGAAGTCGAATCCAATATTGGGAAATCTGGCATTGATGAAATTGCTATCGGCTACCAACTGGGCCACGTATGCATATATGTATTCTGTATTCGGATATTGGAGCAAGTTTCATATGCTCCAATGTCTGTCTGCACTGGCAAAAGTAATACGTCATACTAGGATTATTTAGTGGGAACGGTTTGAAGATGCAAATTAGTTTTGTAGCAGTTTGACTTTATTGACTTGAAAACAAGATTTAGTTGTTTAGCTAATATTTACAAATACATTATAGAGTTATTCTCGGTTTAGCACTTTTCTTGTAGCATGTGTATCAGTTAATATTACAGTATCAAAATGTAATATAATTAAATCCAAAAAACGTTTTATATAATTTTATAATGTAAGATATTTCAAAAAGATATAACCGTACAATGAGCTTCACAGTTCAGCCTTATATTTCATATATCGTTTAAATATGTATATAAACATATTTTTGATAAATTTAGGGCGGGTCGATTTAAAGATCACTTAGGCACATATGATTTTCGGATTCTAGGGACCAAAATATGATACTTTGCTGAAGAAACTATACCTTTAAAATGAATTTTGATGTCCCGTGCATTGACCCAAAAATAAGGGTTAACGCAATTGAAGCACTCTCTAAATGGGTCAAAATGGAATTTTTCAAATTTCAACCCTTATCTATGGGTCAATGCACAGGACATAAGAATTCATTTTAGAGGTACAGTTTTTGACCCATACAAATCGACCCGCTGTATTATACATACATTACATTCAAATCAAAATTATAAAAATTTAACATACATTACATTATACATTTATGACTACTAATATATTCTAACTATAAAAGCCCTATAAACTAATAATTTAAAACTTTTATTATTATAGTATCAATATTTAGGTTACAATGTTTTTAACTTTCCGTAGGGTAAGTTATAGTAATCGCAAAAAAAGTCGAAAATGAAACTTTTCGCATATCTTTACGTTTCAAAGGTTTCTGAACATTTTGGCATAATACAAAAATGGATGTATGTGTGTGTGCAGTTTGTATGTTTGAATACAATTTTTCGTCTACGAGTTCGGACGAACAAATCATCCGTTTTGAATGGTTCAAAAAACATTCGATTCCTATTGATAAGAAGACGTGCTGATCAGTTTTTGGTGGAAACAGAATGCACAGGAATTCGGAGATATGGGGCAAAAAGTGCCAAAAACGGTAATTCAGTTTTTGAGAGAACGGAGTACCCCATTTGAATGATTCAGAAAGCATTTTACTTGCAATGACAAAATGAATAATTGATAAAATTTTTGGTGAAGCCGGTTTAGCGGTTTCGGAGATACAGAGAAAAACGTAACAAAAAAACGAACATTAAACGTGCACACGTCAAAATATCAGATATTTGATTAAGTTTTTATGAGTACTAATTTTTCGTTACTATTTTGTTGGGTTCCATACCAAGAATTTTAACTTTTAAAGTTTACTTATACGGTTCAAGCAAATTTCAACATTTTCCGAAAAAAAACGAATTCAAAAATATACTAAGTTTTATACTTCAAATATGAAATTTAAATTTACAATTCAATGCATTATTAAGTAAGAATTATGTCCTCAGATGGATTCATTCGGCACCTCTTGCTAATGTAAACTATCTCAAGTGCTTTGAGCGATAAGATCGTCACTGTATATTTTCGATAAAATATGTAGTAATTATAATTATCTATTTGAAAATGTATAAAACAATTGTTGTAAATCATTGATCATTTTTTATTGTTTACTGATTTTTTTCTTCGAATATAATACTGGTACGGGAAGTTTCTGCAATTTGTCTTAAGGCACGATGCCATACACTTCTAGTTTCATATTTGACTTGAACGAATTTTTATCTTGATGTCGTGGAAAGTAATGAGCAAATATATTGAAATTAGATGTTATGAAGTAATGCTATAGATATTAACGTATTGCAGATTTTTCATGCAAAAAATTTTATAAAAAAAATAAAGAAAACATCATTGGAATAGTTTTATACCAATCTCTTTGTACTATTAACTATATTTCATCTGTTTCTTATTCAGGCTTCATATAATTAAATGTTGCGACTACATAATAGCATTTTTATGTTTTCCGGCTATAATAAATATAAATATATTTAGATAAAAATAAATATATTTACATAACATTCGATACGAAGTAGAAATTTATTTAAGAAATACTTTAGTAAACACTATTGCAATACTAGTTTACGATTGAGTCTCCTTTTACTCTTAATTATATTTCATCTCTATTTCATTTGAGCTTCATATATGCACCGAATAAATATGTAGTTTGTAATTAAATGTGGCATTTGGAAGTAAATTTGTGCTTACATAATTCATAATTCCATCATACTAATTAAATATTTAATTTACCGCCAGTGTACGCTAATTGACAAATTTAATAAAATAATTAAAACGAAGAATTGATTGCTGAAAATTCATTTTGCAATTACTCTAATTGTCTTTTATGTTTTAATTTGCATTTATGTAGATAAATGAGATTTATTGAGGTCAAATTAAAATAGAAATAATAGGAAACTAGTGCTCCTGCATAGGTGTAACAACAAATATTTCTTAATAAAATTCGTGATTTGTAATTCATTACTATTAGTACACACTTACTATTGGACACCCCATTATCTAATAAAAACACGCAAGCAACCAATATACTTACTATCTGCAGGAATAAATAAACTAGGTGTGAGTCGCATTTTGCCTTAAGGAAAAATGAATGAATTTTCCGGTATGTACACATAATAAAGTTAATCAATAAGAATTGAGATTCAGATAGTCAGACATGTTCATTTGAAAATAATCACGTAAATGTTATTTTCAAAATAGAATTTTTGCTTTCACTGAGAAATAATCAATTCGATTTCCAATTGATGTCTTTCAAACAAACTTAGATCTGTGAATTATAAATTACAGACTATTATGAATTACTTATAATAAATTAAAATAATAGGTTTTAAACATAGGACTTCATCTATTCTGAATACTAAAAGTGTATTTTATTCAAGTGTAAACGTAAACTGTGGTCATATATAAATATATATACTCAGAATCAGAATGTATATAGATGTTAGGTATATATTCTGATTTGAATTAATTAATTTAAAATATATGATTTTATTCATTTTGGATACTAGAAATTATTTTATTTAAATGTAAGCGTAAACTGTGATCAGTAGCTACCTACGAAACTCGGAACGTATATATAGATTCTCGGAATAGATTCTTATTAGAATCTCTTAAGCACACGGCGAAATTCTAAACTTTGATGAACTTTTATAATTCAATCGCTTATGGAAGACCTATAATATTTCAATATGTTATTTTAGACTAAAAAATCTATAGTTACACAAAGCTTCATCAAAATCGTTCAAAAAATTAATGAACTTCCACTCAACATCCGAAATTTGGGCAATAAAAAATTCCATGCTATCTCTGTACAGAAACCCCATTACAGAATTTTCTCGATTTGATTTCAATAACTATTTTCTTACGTAATTTTTATTCTTTATCAATGTAATCTGACAATCTTATCTCTTGCACAATCATATTTTTTTTAATTGTTTGCATGATAATTATTAATTATTTAATGTCGCTAGTTTCTCATTGCTTTTTATGGTTTTAAATCAGTATAAGTTTTAACCTTGTGCAAGAATTTTGGTGTTGACTGGTGGTCTAATGATGAACTTGATGATGGATGAACATTGTATTTAATGTTCGAATGATTTATTCAGCTTTTTTTTCAGAAGCGAAAAACGTGTAGCTACTTTGAATATTTTAAAAGTACTTTCTTTTAAGTATTAACTATGAAAAAGCTTGACAAGTGCCTGAAATAATATTCATTATTATTGATTACGGCTTGCTTATGAATAAATAAACTAGTGGTGTATGGCATCGTGCCTTAAGGCAAATTGCTGGAATTTCCCGCTCTGTAATGAAATATTCGAGGAATATTAAATGTTTTCAAATAGATTATTATAAATACTATAACTTATATATCTTTACAGAAAAGTAAATAAACATAATTTAAGAAATCGAATTTGAAATTAAAAATATTGCCTGATATTAATAAGAATTATATAAACTGAATATCGAAGTTGAAATTATTTATTTAAAGTATATAAGTGAGCTTTAGAGCTTCAGCTAGAATTAAAATTAAAATTCGAATTATTTTCAATATCCAAAACAAATTATTCGAGAATATATAAAAAATTTAAAAAAAAATATTTACCGAAAAGCAATCGTTGCGTCAACACAAACAGAAAGTTTTTTTAACCATTCAAATCGCATGCTTTGTTTTCTCAAAAACTGCCATTTTTTGTACGTTTTGCTCTGTATCTCCAAAACTGCTTGATTTGCCTTTGCCAAAAATTAGTAATCACTTCTCTTCATCATTACGAATTGAATGTTTTTTTGGATCTTTCAAATCAGATACTGCGTTCTGTGAAAAACTCGATTTTTATTTTTTTGCATTCTTTGCTTCGTATCTTTGAAATGACTGGTCTTGCCTTTGCCAAAAACTAATCAGTACATCTTCCTATCGAGGAGATGTGCTAATTAGTTTCGAAGAAATCGAATGTTTTTTAAACCATTCAAATTGATTGATTCGTGCGCTTGAAAACGTGGACAAAAAAATGCTCAGAAACCTTCAAAATGTGCAAAAAAAATCAATTTTGATTTTTGGACGATTTCAATAACTTACTCTACGGGAAGTTAATAAATAAATAAAATATTTTTGAAAACGTCGACAAAAGGTCAAAAATTGACTCAACACAAACACACTTATACTTTTACCAAAAAAAATAAAAATTCATTTTAATGGAATGACATAAAAACTATTTATTAGAATGCTTGCAAATTTTAACTCATTCGTAAACTATCAATAGGCTAAGAAAATAACGTTGAATAAGTATTACAACGGCAGCTTCATTGCTCGGTTACTCTAATTCAACCTTAAGAATAGTTGATATTTAATTTCCGCATAATTGTGTCCGCATAAATGAAATTCATTGTGGTATAATTGAGATAAATTAAATGTAAACTAGTGCCCTTGCACAGGTGTAACAACAGATATTTAGCGTGCGATATAATAAATCTCTTGAGTGCGACCTTTTGTCATTAATTTCGGGCGCATCGCGTACTGAACGCCGTTCAACATTGAGGTCAAACACGATCTAGACCCTGGTTCGCATCCCGCCGTCCTACGTCCTCCCTGCCACCGTTTGATTTATTATAGCGACTAATGACCATATGCGGCGATACGCCGGAATTTTAATTAAAAATTTTAAATTCACTCGCTACGGAAATATCTACCTGGACGACGAGAAAATCTTTCCGAAGCATTATGTGCGAAGCTTCAAATATGCTCGCTATGAATTTTAAATCGACCGACCGGGTATTTCATATGTTTTACAATATATTTCATTTTTACAATACCAATACATTCAATTAATTTTGTACTTATATCTATTTTTTTTAATGTTTGTTTTAAAAAATTTCAAAATTCTCAAAAATCCTATTTTTTCAGTTTCCAAAAAAAATTTAGTTTTCTTTAAATTTTAATTTTAGGCACAAGTAGTTCCAGCAATTTGCCTTAAAGTATGATGCTATGTTCCACTAGTTATCATTTATAACTTTACCAGTGTAAATTTTAGTTGGTTCTTTTTACCCCACCCGCATCTACGATTGTATAGAGATTACATATATAACAACTATTGAATATAACATAAAAATAACAATACACCCGCGGATTTTAACAAATAAGATTTTTACCACTCAGATAATAAAAGATTAACATCATAGTCAGAGCTTGAATTTTTCTTAAAGCATAAAACATACAAATTATTTGAAAAATAAAAACAAACAAAAACCTGTGACAGCAATTAAATTACTTTATTAGTAGCCATATCTGTGAAAAAGAAATATTTTTAATTTTAAACATTAAATTAAGTGAAAACTACCTTAAGTACTGAAATTAACTGTGAAACTCATTTGTAATTTTTTCTTTACACACTCAAGAATGATCAAAACGTATGGGAAACAAATCATACTTTAGTTTTGATTTTTCAATATCTAGGTGGGTTACATGATGTTTCTTTGAATTAATATGTTTTTCTTACATGCTTTTAAGTGGTTTTTAAATTTTTATGCAATATATGACGCTGCTTATCGAGAACTAATAACATTCTTAAAGTAATTATGGTTTTAATGTATTGTATACGTAAACTAGTGGGGCGCATGGCATCGTGCTTTAAGGCAAATTGCTGGAACTTCCTGTACCATTTTTTTTTTTTTAAGATTAACATTTTTGAAAAAAAATTACTCTGAAAACCGAAAAAATTAGTGTTTTCTTTATTTTGACATATTTTGGAAATTCTGAACTTTTTTTCAAAGCAATCGTACTGCTTTAACTGTATAGAGACAAAATGTAAAAGCGCGTAAGCGCCGCGTCTAACGAATAAACATTGGTACGGAAACACATAGGAATGCAAACAAAATTTATACTTATTGTTAAAATCACTATAAAATATGTGATAATTCGATGTGCATATGTCTAATGATCATTTTTGACCGCAAAATGACATTTTTTTTACTTTTTTTATTAGATCTCCGAAACCGCTAGACCTGCCTTTATGAAAATCTGATCAGTTCTTCATCTTGTCAATACAAGTAAAATGATTATTCAATTATTAAAATCGGACGCTCCGTTCTCTCAAAAACTGAGTTACTGTTTTTGGCACTTTTTGCCCCGTATCTTCGGAACGGCTAGTCCTGCCTTCGCCAAAACCTAATCAGCACGTCTCCATATCAATATGAATCTAAAGTTTTTTGAATTATTTAAATCGGTTGATCGGTATTCCCGAAATCGTCGACGAAAATTTGTTATCCGCACACAAACACGCACACACACACACACACACACACACCCGCACATACATCCATTTTTTCTAACTAAGTAAGGTATGCCAAAATGTTTAGAAACCTGTGAAACGTAAAGAAAGAAAAACTTTCATTTTCGATTTTTTTGCTATTACTATAACTTGCCCTACGGGAAGTTAAATATATGGTAGGGCGGGGCACAAAGGTCCAATTTGACTTTGGGCAATAATATTGTGAAAACCTAATCAATTATAAGTATATGGAAATCATTGAGTACATAATTTATATCTACTAATAACATAAATTGATTTTGATATTAATTTTATTAATACCTACGCTTACTTATTATAATATATGACTAAATTTGGGATATGATAATCTTACTATTATCATACTATTATATTATACTATACTATTATATATCATAGATAATTTAACTATTATCTATTATACCGTGAGATACCTATGCCATCAATTTCTCTATCTATACAAATAATCTATATAATAATCTATATATATAACTATATATATAACTAGCTATATATTCATATATATATATATATATATATATATATATATATATAACTAGCTATATATATATATATCAATATATATATATATATATATATATATATATATATATATATGTGTGTGTGTGTGTGTGTGTTTATATATATATGTATGTATGTACTTATGTATATATATATGTACTTATTATATTAACTGTGTGTATATATATATATATATATATATGTATATATATATATATATATATACTATTTTATATTAATGTGTTATATTTCTACCTTACGCCCTATGTATTATCTCTACCTATCTATTGCCTATACCGGGGATTGAACCCGGTTCCTCTGCGTGACAGTCACGCATCTTAACCACTACTCTATCGGGTCCCCCCACTGAAATATATATATAACGGAACACACTGTTGTTTCTTTGGTTAATTTTCTAATTAATTTAGCATTTTCTAATTGAGTAACTAATACTAAGATGACGCGACAACACACGTAAAAAGACGGTTGATTGTAGCGTTACAGTGGTCGAGTGGTTAAGGTCGTAGCCTGTCACGCGGCGGACCGGGGTTCGAATCCCGGTAAGGGTGAAAATAGTATGTAAGCGAAATCGTAGGCGTAAGATAATAAATGTTAGGCGGTTTAGATATAAGTGTAAGGATTGAGCGTATACGGTGTGGTGGTAAAGGAACGTACGATAAAGTAGTTATAAGGCGTATAACCACGTAAAATGTAATGTTTAGGTATGGTTTAGGTATAGGTGATACACATACGCGAAAATAAATTTGATATTAGGGGTTATCGTATAAGAATTGCGAATGTTATATAGATTTAATTTATAAATATTCTTTCTTCTATGCAAATATTTAGTTGCTGGTTAGTTTTTTGACAAAGGCAGGGCAAAAGTGCAAGAAATGTCGATTTAGTTTTTTAGTCAACGGAGCATCTGGTTTAAATGATTCAAAAAACATTTTACATTTATTTACTGAAGGAAGAAGGGATTAAATTTTTGGGCAGGTCGAATAAAAAAAGTAAAATATTCTCTGTTAAAAATATTAAATATCGGTACGAAAAGTTCTAGCAATTTGCCTCAAGGCGCGCCATGCACCACTAGTTTAGTCTTATATTACAAGAACAAAAAGTTCAAAACCATCGGAATCGAAAGGTGAAAGTTTTTTAGGTAAATTTGATTATCAATCAACTTTATTTATACTAAAATAATTATTAGTTAGTGAAGTGGGTGGCATCGTGCCTTAAGGCAAATTGCTAAAATTTCGCGTACCGTAACAAAATGTTCGAGGAATACTGAATGTTTTCAAATAGATTATTATAAATATTGTAACATTGTCTAATATTTATAAGAATTATATAAACTGAATTGCAAAGTTGAAATTATTTGTAAAGTATATTAGAACTATAGTCAGAATTAAAATTAAATCTGAATTATTTTCGATATACAAAAAATTTAAAAAAAAAAAAAAGTTGAACAAATTTTTTTTTCCAATATCAATTATTTTATTAAGATAAGCAGAAAATTCTTTGAATCAATTAAATCGGACGCTTAGTTCTCTCAAAAACTGCCATTTTTTGTACATTTAGCTTCGTATCTTCAAAATGGCTGGGCCTGCCTATGCGAAAAACTATTAACCACTTCTCCCAATCATTACTAATTGAATGTTTTTTAGATCATTCAAATCGGATTCTCCGTTCTCTCAAAAACTCGATTTCTATTTTCTGCACTCTTTGCTCTTTAACTCTGTAACTGCTGGACCTGCCTTTGCCAAAACCTAATCAGCACATTTCCTTATCGATAGGAATCTAATGTTTTTTGAACCATTCAAATCGATTGATCCGTACGCCCGAAAACGTGAACGAAAAAAATGCAGACATACAAAACACACATCCATTTTTCTGAGGTATGCCAAAATGTTCAGAAACTTTCAAAACGTCGAAAAATGCAAAAATTTTCATTTTCGATTTTCGGCCCATCACTATAACTACCCTACGGGAAGTTGATTAAATTGAATTAAGCAATTTTGCAAGATACAAATTAAATAAATAGTTATTCCAACTCTGCTGATAAATATTTTTGAAAATATATCACATCAAGGTTAATTAAAGCGTTATCTCTGTAAAAAATGCACCCATTATATTTTGCATTGGCTAAATAATTTAGCTAGTATTTTGTAAAATTCCTTCAAAATCAAAATAAGATATTGGACCTGTTTGCTCTCTGACCTTCTCTAACTATCCCGCCTATGGAGCAAAAAGGACCAGGTTACAAATTTTTAAAAAACATCAACAAAAAACAAAATTTTTAATAAACAAAGCACATTTCTACAATTATTAATTCGTTGGGATTTTACTGAACATAGTCAGATACTTGTTGGATTGATATATATTATTTGTTGTGATATGGTTTAAAATAAAAATGATCGAAGTCAACCTACCTTATATAAGCTCACAAAATGCTGAGATTTTTTTATAAAATTCTTAATTTTTTTATTATAAAACAAAATTTGAAAATAACTGTAGTATGTTTCTTGCATTTGGTCTATGTAGTAGCACGTTACGTTCTCTAGACATAAAGCACCCCTTGTGTCGATTTACGATAACCTTTCAATGTATTTTATTCCAACGTCACATTGTGTCGCCCCAGTACATACATAACACAATTTTCACATTAAACATATGTCCATTATATGCACAGTATGGAAATAGTCCATTATACCTATGGTGGGCGCGTGTCTGTGAGAAACCGGCTTTCGATCTGGTTTAGGTATTTCATGTAAAATATTATGCGGACGTGTCGAACAGAACGTTTTTGAAAAGCTGAGTTATGCTAACATCACCAGAAGGCTCTATGGACATAGTGGGAAATATAAAAGGAGCAAAAACCGAAGGTGAGAATGTCGAACGCCTTTACAAAAGCCATGGGCTGACACAATAACATTTCGCTTGCTGAAACTTCGATATCTTCGGAGTGTGCGAATTTCAATTCCATGTCAACGGCAGATAGTGTGCGAAACTGAATACTTTTTCAAGTAACATATTGAATGTGACGATTATATAGAAATAGTAAAGAAATAATACTAAACTATTTTATATAAAGATATGATAGTTTAGAGTTATCATTTAAATCCAAAATATAAATTTTCGTAACTTACTGATTTTTATAACATTCTTTTCTAATAATATCGTTAATGAAGGGTGCTGACTCAATGTAATGATGGAAACATGTTCAAACAAACATACTTCATCTTTCTCTCTTTGAACCATATCTCATAAACAGTATGGTTTAGCTGTTATGAAGACTGTCACTACCGCAACCTGGCCCAATCTTATCCATTCTCCTGTATTTAAAACTTTTGTTAGCTGCTAATAAAAGTTGGTCACAATATTGTAAAACATTTCTCTAATTTTTGTTTCAAGTCTATTTATTTTTAGTTTTTGTTTAATTAATTGAACGCATTCAATTTTCTTTTGGCAAATGATTACAATGCAAGTTACAAATACACACTGTAGCTTCTGAAAGTATCTTATTGCAGAAGCTATAAAATTATATTTTTATTAAACTTCTCGAAAGATGAGTTCCCAAAGAAAAATGTTTTTTTTTTACATCTGTACGTTGCAAAGGTTTCTGAACAATATGGCATACCTTAGACAAAAATGAATGTGTGTGTATGCATGTATTTTTGTAGTGAGTATGTATGTGCGGATACAATTTTTGCCGACGTTTTTGAGAACATGGATCAACCGATTTGAATAATTCGGAAAATATTCGATCACTATTCACTATTAATTGAAAGTAATTAATCAATTTTCAATTTATAGCTAACTTTGTTATATGTATGTTCATGTTCATATACGAGTATATGTGTTTGACTAAAATTGCACATTAAATCCATGTGGGCTGTTCTATAATATTTATTCATCATGAAATCAAGATAATAATTTGAGTTTCAAATATCACCAATTAAATAACGATTTTGCTGCAAAATTAATCTTTGATTCCATGATGAATATGATTTAATTAGAGGTTAAGTGGTTAATAAATATTCTTATGTGTCATAATATTTGAGTTTACGAATACTATCACAGATGGTCCAAGAATTTTCTTAATGACTTATGTTAATAACAAATATAAGAAACTTTTAATTGGAGTGCGCTCTATCTAAATGTTAATATTAAGAGCTGAAACTATTTGAGATTCATTTTTTATTAATTTGAAAGCATTTGCGACCTTTGGGAGCAAATAAATTTGAAAATGTTCTTATATATACATATATATATATATATAGACACATTTATAAGCTTGAAGATGACGAACATGAACAACTATCTGAGTAGTAATTATAATTTTCAATCTATATTAATTGAATGGTATTTGAATATTCAAAATTACTTTGCTTCTAAGTGAATGCCTTGAAATAATGATTTCTCAATAACAATTGTAAATGAATCTTCATAAAAAACTATTTAGTACAATTTGCAATAAAATATATTTATAAAGTTTATGTTATTTAAAATCGGCTCCAAGTTTTTCGATACTACTTGGTCAAATCATTGTTTCTTCAAGTAAAAATAATTATTATTGTATTGATGATTATTATTATATTGATCATTGATGGTTTCGATGTCGAAGTTTTTATCATTAGCTATTTTATAATTATATCCATATTAAAATAATTCAAATTAGATTTTTGTTACCATTGTTGATAAGATATGTATGTAGGTACAAGTAACTGGTGGTCCATATAGTGGTTCTATAGGTTCTAGTGATATTACTGTTTAGATATTTCTGTAAAAAAAATATATAAAGTATTATACATCGTTAGAAAGGTATCAAAATTCTTAGTATTTTTCCCATATATCGCAACTTCGAATTCCGAACGGTGTGTTGCTATCGTAAAATTTCAGGAAAATCGTTTTTTTTCGTTTTTTTCGTATCTTTTACGGTTTAGATAGTATAGAGCAATATGTGTACATGTTAACTTGTCAAAATGCAAAGTGCGGTTAGGTTAGAGCAACACTCCTCACGATTCGATATTTCTGTAAAGAAAACATATAAAGTATTATACATCGTTAGAAAGGTCTCAAAATTCTTAGTTTTTTTCCCATATATCGCAACTTCGAATTCCGAGCGGTGTGGCTTACAGGCAAGTTGCTATCGATAAATTCCAATATTTAAATGGGTTACATAAAGAAAATTCGATGATTTTATTATCTCTATGTTTTCTACTCTAAAGGCTTGTAATTGTAAATAAATTGTACTAAGACTATTTCTTGTACTAAGACTAATTTCTTGTATAATTCAGATATAAAATGTCATAAGAAGTAAATCTGGCAGTTGATGTAAATTAGCAAGGCTACATAACTTAAATATGCTGTATAGATATCCTTATTCTCAATCCCTTAATTTTAATCAATTTCTTGTAAGACAACAAATAACGTGTAATAACTTTTTTAAAATCTTTGATAACTACGGTTTTTATTTTTTATTTATTTATGGATTAATTTAATAATAATAAGATTTCCTCAATGCTTAATTCATTTATTCTAGGGTCATGACACGACGACTTCAGGTATCTGTTGGACATTGCACGTATTAGGATTACATCCTGATGTACAGGTAATAATGCAAATATCCTGGTAAACTGCACTGGTTTAATAGCAATAGGATAATGACTTATATTGGTATAATTATTTTCCTACAGAAAAAAGTTCATGAAGAACTGGACGAAGTTCTCGGTCCCGTGACTGATGAACTGATCACCACTCGAGAGTTGTCCCAACTGCGATACTTGGAAATGGTCATAAAGGAAAGCATGCGTCTGTATCCCCCAGTGCCTGGAATTAGCAGAGAGATTACTGAAGATGTTAAAGTTGGTAAGTGAAATTTATTTATTTGCTCTGGGGTTTCTTTGTTTACATGCTGAGGGAGTTGATTTATACCTTCAATATATCACTATTTTGTTGATTTTATATTCTATTATATGATTTTTTTTTTACTTTTTTATATTATAAAACTACGAACGTTTCGGAGATTTTTTTTGAAAAATTTCTTCACAAAAATTGGTTCATTATAACTCAATATTTACTTTCAATATCCAACACTGTCCTCAACTATTCAAGATGAATATCACAATACTGATTTTATTTTTCAACATGTGAAGACCTGCAACATTATGTAGGTTTCGTTGTCCTTTACTAAATGAAAAACGTTTTTCATACACGATTGATCCGGAATTTTTCACCGATTTATATTTGAATTTGAATCTAAATAAGAACTCTTTTTAAAAGTAATATTTTGGTTAGGTTTTTTATCATATATATATTGTTAACCAACTGTTAATTACTATAGTCTTCATTAATAACAACCGAGCTAATTGATCAATATAAAATATCCATGCTTTAATATAAATAAAAAATGACTCTACTCTGTTTTATATAATAAATACATGCAACCTTAATTTATATTAAACTTATGGTAACGTTATATTATAATATAATAGCTAATATTATGATATATTACAATATAATAATAATGACAATATACGCCCTACAATATATATTTTGTCAATATATATATATATTCTTTATTTACATTTGTGAATTACAATATGTCGTTTTTATACAACATTCATTAATTTTGATGGTTTAATAAATAAAGGAAAAATGTCGAAAGGTCACCTATTGGTGCCCGATTCGATGTTGGATATGTTTAGCTTATAGATGTAGTCCTGTTGTGAAAATATTTAATTGAGACTACAAGTTATTGTACTTATTATAGGATTTCTAAAGAATGTCAAAAAGGGGCCGTTTTCTTCTGAGCCGTTCAATGCCATGGTTTTTATTAAGTTTTTGGCCATGATGTTAGGGTGGTTCTGTATTTTATCCTTGTATCTCAGACAGAACTTTTCAATTTTTTCCTTAACAGTGTTAATGCTCAAATCTGTGTGAACCAACCAATTTGGGACATACTTGGGTGCGTTTATAATTTCTTCCAAAATCTTGTTTTGAAATCTTTGTATTATGGCGATGTTGGATTTGCGTCCCGTTCCCCAAAGCTATATTCCGTTTGCTAATATATATATTTTGAAACATTGTCGTAATATAATGGTTAAAACTTGAAATTTAAAATAATAATTAAATATGTATGATTACTTAATTATACCAGTTTTGACACTCGATGTTTATCATCATTTAGCCAATATAATACAAAAGTTGAATACAGTAACACATAATAAGACTTGAATAAAAAGGGTAAGAGGATTAGAAACAATTTGGTTTTACGATTTGTAACAAATTTCCTAGATCTACTTCTATTAATCATAGTCAAGATGTATTATCTAGTGTTGCAATTAATTTTTTTTACAAATACTTTAGCTAAAAGCTCACATCTATTATCGAAACTAGTACATTTGAATTTGAAATATTTTTTATTTCCAAAAGCAATTGTTTTGTCAAAACAAGCGGAAAGTTTTTTGAATTATTCAAGTCAGATGCTTCGTTCTCTCAAAAACTGCCATTTTTTGCACATTTAGCTTGGTATCTCTGAAACGGCTGGACCTGCCTTTGCCAAAATCTAATCACCACTTCTCCTCGTCACTACGAATTGAATGTTTTTAGATAATTCACATCGGATGCTCTGTTCTCTCAAAAATTCGTTTTTTATTTTCTGCACTCTTTGCTCCGTATCTACGAAACGACTGGACCTGTCTGTGCCTAATCAGCACATCTCCCTATCTATAGGAATCGAACCGATTGAACCATTCAAATCGGCTGATCCGTGGGCCCGAAAACGTGGACGAAAAATTGTATCCAAACATACATATACACACATTCATACACACACATCCATTATTTCTGAGGTACGCCAGAA
The DNA here is from genome assembly GCF_003426905.1 of Ctenocephalides felis. Taxonomy (NCBI): domain Eukaryota; kingdom Metazoa; phylum Arthropoda; class Insecta; order Siphonaptera; family Pulicidae; genus Ctenocephalides; species Ctenocephalides felis. The sequence continues at coordinate 51,899,738 of NW_020536999.1, read as the reverse complement.
TTTTCAGAAACCTTTAAAACGTGAAGAAATGTAAAAATTTTCAATTTCGATTTTTGGACGATTACAATAACTTACCCTACGGGAAGTTAATAAACAGTGTTTCATAACTGAAATAGATGTATTCTTGTAATCGTTGAGTAAAACATTTCATCTAATCTAATTTCATCTAAATTTGGGAATAAATGAAAGTCTTGAATCTTATAGAATATATAATCGTAAATAATTCTTAACTTTTATGATTTATAATAAAACCATAAAAATGTCTCATATTTGGGGTTTTTAAAACTAATTTTTTACGTATCAGCCATTTTCATTACAATTTTAATCTAAATTGAAACCTAGTGGTGTATGGCATCGTGCCTTACGGTAAATTGCTATTACTTCCCGTTCCGTAATGTTATCAAATATATTATTATAAAATCTGTAACTTTTTTTATTCATATTTTATAGACAAAATAGAAGGAAGGAAGATTGTCTCATTAATAGGAATCGAATGGTTTTTGATTAATTCAAATCGGTTGACCGGTGCTCTCGAAAACATCGACTAAATATTGTATCCATACATTATATACGTACTACATACAACCATGTACATGCACATCTATTTTTTTAGGTATGCCAAATTGTTCGGAAACCTCCAAATCGTTAAGATAAGCAAAAAAAATTATTTTGGATTTTTGGTCGATTACTATCCTACGATTGCCCTACAGGAAGTTAATAAATATAAACTAAATGCATTTATAATTTGTATAGCTTCATTAAATTTGATTCTAGTATATAACAATGAGAACCTCATCGAATTGGAACCGTAAAATCAGGTAAAGTGATTGATAAAACCAATTTCCATCGTCACTCTGTTAAAATTGTTTGTGTAACTTAGATTAAATAAATTCGTTACGTGCGGTGACTTTATGAGATTCAGAAATTACAATCTACCTGCGCGCATATCACCTTTGGAAATTAGTGGTGCTCCGGGCCGTGATCTCGACAATCAAGCTATGCAAATGTGCGAAATTGCGACGGCGGCGCTTTCATTACACACCTAATTGTTGAAGGGATGATAAATCCACACTTTGTTAACAGACAAACAAGAAAACAAACATGCTGGATGTATGTTTACAGAATTTTAAGAGGGAACTCGTTATGGAAATGGATTATATTTTTATATTACTTTTGCGTTGATCAAACGAAAATAATTTTTATGTTACGCTTTGGTACGATACACGATTTTTTTGGAAATTGTAGTTGTAGTTTTTTTGTAATTTGTAGAATTAATTCTCTTTGGATTTAATTAGTTGATAATTTCTCAAAAGTAAATCTAAAGTGCACTACGAATTACATTATTTACAGTTAATTACATATTAAGTTTAGATGGGTTCCATTAGAAATGAGTTAGTGGGTATTAATCAGAATTCAGAGTTATAATTGAGATTTACTGCAGAATAGTCAAAAAGATTATATTATTTTCTTTTTGTCATGATTACATTAAACTGCTGCATCATTGGACTTGTAGTTTTCGGATTTCTTCTGCTTTATGAAGTATACAATAAAACATTGTCTGTATTATTAAAAAATTAACAAAAATCTTAATTTATTATTAAACGATTTTTCAATTATACAAATCGGTTATTCCATACTGTCGAAAATGTCGAGAAACCATATAAATAAACTTCAAAATTAAAAATCTTGGTACGGAACCTAAAAAAAAAATGCACAAATGTGTACACAATATTACAATCTCTATAAAATATCTGAAAAATTAAACGATATGTTCATTTCGTCAATACAAGTACAATGTTTTTTGAATTATTAAAATCGGACGCTCCGTTTTCTTAAAAACTGAGTTATCATTTTTGGCACTTTTCGCCCCGTATCTTTGGAACGGCTAGACGCCCCGTATCTTTGGAACGCCAAAACCTAATCAGCACGTCTCCTTATCAATACGAATAGAATGTTTTTTTAATTATTCAAATCGGTTGATCGGTGTTCCCAAAATCGTCGACGAAAATTTGTATCCGCACACACACACGCATGCACACACGCACACGCACGCACACGCACGCACACATGCACACACCGAAATGCCAAAATATTCAGAAGCCTTTGAAACGTAAAGATATGTAAAAATTTTCATTTTCGATTTTTTTGAGATTACTATAGCTAGCTATACGGGAAGTTAATAACTTGCCTATTATAATGCTTGATATTCTATGATAAACAGAATATATAAATACAAAAAATAATTAATATAATAATAAAGTTAAAATTAATTAAAAGCTTCTCAAATTATTCACTTTTATTCTTGATTTCTCTCAGGGAATCCATTACCTCAAATATAAGCTGCTTGTGAACTTTAATACATTGTTGCTGTTATGAAAGATGTTTTAAATTATTCACCACGCTTCGAGCTGTTCAAACAAAATCGATTGGGCGGAATGAAGTAATGTATTTGAATTCTGAATTAAAAAGTTCAGGACTCCTTTATTTAATAAAATTGAATGCATTCCAAGCCAAGGCAAAGACTAAGGATGTTTTAATAATGCATATCCATGGCTTCTGAAAATCCTACTCGCGATACGAAAAGAGACGTGTCTTATTAACCTCCAGAAGGAGATGTTTATGTTTTTATCGAAAATTGCTAATTTTATGTTTTTTCGACGTTTCAAGACATTCTGAATCGAATGAGACCAAATTTGGAAGAACTATATGTGTGTGTGCGTATGTGAACAGATTTTTTTTCGTAAATTGACGTTTTCTCAAAAACGACTGGACCGATTTCAAGCTATTAGATGTATCTCGATGAAGACTATTGTTTCTCAGTTTTGTGCGAAGATCGGCCAAGCCGTTTCTTTGTGAATAGTAGAAAACTAAAAATAATTGTCCACATTTTAGCCCGCAATTCTGAATCGATTTTAAAATTCAAAAACTGTTCGAAAGATATTGGTTCGGAAAGATACTGATTAGTTTTTTTCCACGATTTTTACGATTTTTTTTTTGACTGTAGATACCACTGTCTTATAAATCGTACTAAAATACTACAACCCTACGGCAACTCGTTTAGCTTTAAAAATTATTCAAAGTTTGCAAAAATTAGTATGGTCTTCTTGGCATTTGTCAAAACCTGAATTTGCCTGAACCGATTTCAGAAATTTAAAAACCACATGATGTATCTCGATGGGGATTATCGTTTCTCAGTTTTGTGCGATGATCGACCGAGACGTTTCTTTGTAATTTGAAAAAAAGTGTTAAACTTTTCGTCCACATTTAAGCTCATACTACCGAATCGATTTTAAAAAATCAAAAACTGTTTGAAAGATATTAGTTCGGAATGATACTGATTAGTTTTAGGTGAAAATCTACCGAGCCGTTTTTTTGTAATTAACTGTTGAAAAAAAAATGTAAGTCGATTTTTATCGAACTTTTTTGGCGATATATATCATGGTCTTATAGAACTTACTGAAATATTACGGCCTTAGGACATGTAGTTTAATTTTAAAAATTTATCAAAGTTTGAGAAAATGAGTAGTTTTTTTGACATTTGTTAAAATTAAAATTAGAGGATTTACTTGGTATAACTATAGAGTACTTGGTCTTACATACTACACAATTAAAGTCCTACAAAAAACTGGCTCAATTATAAAAATTATTGATTTTTGAAAATTTGCTTTTAGAAAATACACATAGTCAAAGTGTTTGTTCGTTTTCAATTATGTGTAATAAATCCACTCGGAATACTTTTAATGACTCATAAACTAATTTATTTTTTATTGATTAAGTTGATTATTTAAACATCGGGAAGTTTATGTAACTTGCCTCAAGCCAAAATACCAAACCAACTAGTTTAAATATTTTCTAAAAAATTCTATGCCTTTGATGGATGACCTGAAAATGGAACATTATTTCCAAAGTATCGAAAAAGAATTATAAATTTATAAATTTTAGAAATCGTTCTTCTTGTGCTCTGCATAACATTAATGAATTACAAATTCATTCATGAATGATCAAAACTAATTAATTCAGTATTACTATATATATATATATATATATATATATATATATATATATATATTATTTTAAGCTTCTATTGTTTTTGTTCGGAGGCCTATATTTTCGACGGAAAATTTAGGTTGATACACCGATCTTGAGAATGACTAAGGTACACAAATAAATCAAATAATATCAAAGCAAACGTTGAGCTCCGTTGTTCGATGGATGGAAGTCTGCCCTAGATTATGTCGAACGTAATAATGAGCCAATAAAATTCCAGTTATAAATGATGAACAAACAGTATAAAGAAGAAAAGAATAAGAAAATGTCTTGTAATTCATAATTCGGTTGATTCAGTTGACGATGGTAGATGATTTTTTCATATAAAATACATTCGAATCGAAATTAGTTGTCAATTATTTCTCTCATAGCAATGTTCATAAAATAAGCAACTATAAGGTGAAACTAAATAACTCAAATAATTCAAAACATTATTTCTATTACACCTAACTATGATATCTTCTTGATACAATTTTCTTGATACAATTTATCTGTGTTATTTCTAATTTTCGATCGCGATAAATGGAAGAAATAGTTTCCAATAAATAAATAGAGATTAATAGTTCTGCACATATTCAGCTGGATATCGTAACATACTAATTAATTATTAAACTAATTGCGTTCTATTGTTATTCAGAATTAAAATTAATCATGTTTAATCCGATGCACGCTACCAACCATTACAATTGTCCATCTCTATAATACCTAATACATAAAATACTGCTAACAATTACTAAACATTTATAGTTTAGATTTGTTTAATACTATGTGGTATCAATAGTTATTTCAAAATACTAAATAATCCATCTCCAAAATATCTAATAAAGAAATCTATTAACAACAGAGTATAATTAACTTCCCGTTAGGGTTGGTTATAGTAATGGGCCAAAAATAGAAATTGAAAATTTTTCTTCACGTTTTAGAGGTTTCTAAATATTTTGGCATACCTCAGAAAAAATTTATGTGTATGTGTGTTTTGTGTCCGCATTTTTTCGTTAACGTTTTCGAGCGCACGGATCAACCGATTTGAAACATTCGAAAAAACATTCGATTCCTATTGGTAGAGAGATGTGCTGATTAGTTGATTAGTATTAGATACGGAGCAAAAAGTGCAAAAAATAGTAAAGAAGTTTTTGAGAGATGGAGCATTCGATTTGAATCATTCGAAAAACATACAAGTCGCATTGAATCATATTATATTTGTACATTATATTCGTAATGACGTGAAGAAGTGGTGATTAGTTTTTGGCAAAGGCAGATCCAGCTTTTTCGGAGATGAGAGATGAGAACTAAATGCTAGTTTTTGAAAGAACTAAGCATCCTATTTGAATGATTCAAAAAACTTTCTGCTTGTGTTGACGAAACGATTGATTTTGGGGAAAAAATTTTGATTGTTTTTTTTTCAAAAAAAAAAAATTCGCGAATATCGAAAATAATTCTAAATTGAATTTTTTCTAGCTAAAGTTCTGAAGCTGAATTATATAGTTTAAATAAATAATTTTAACTTTGCAATTCCGTTTATATTTCATAAATTGCAATTCCGTTTATGTCTTACAAATATTAGATAATGTTCTTCATTTTAAATAAGTTAAAAAAGTTTTGTTTATTTACTTTTCTGTAAACATATATAAGTTACAGTATTCATTAATACAACGTTTGATATTCCTCTAATTTTTCATTACGGTGCGGAAAGTTCCAGAAATTTGCCTTAAGGCACTATGCCATACACCCCACTAGTTTATTTTTTTAATTCGATGTAGCGATCGTTATAATATCATGATTTTCTAAATCAAGTCTCATTATCATAATATGATAATATATTCCGAGCAAATATAGTTCTGGTTTGAAAACAATATCAATCAATTATCCTAATCATCTCCGTACAAATTATTTTACTTCTACTCAATTTCTTGTACCGAAACCGGGCAATCATAATCAATAAATAAATAGTCTTACATAAATATGTACGGTGTATAAATATAATTAATCTTCCGTTGCGGTGGAGAGCTCTGGTAGCGCAGAGGTAGCCATCAAAAGTCTGGCGTGTTTTCAACAAAATTAGAATCAACCGGCGTCGTCTAGTACTCATCAATCAATCAAGAGCACATTAATTTTGAGAGTATCTTCAACTTTATCTTTACGATGAAATAATGATTTTAGAACGAGCAATTAATTCAAACGTAGACGTGCCTAGATCACGATATTCGTTACTGTGTGCAACATTTCATGACTTTCGTTTATTTTATAAAACTTCTTCGTATAAAAAATATTTTATGTTTATAAATACCAGAGATGGTAAATATTTATTAATAATGAAATTTATTAATATATACAGAAATTTATAAATATATACAAAAAATCGCATAATTTATTTGTTAAATTTTAGGTACTAGAGATGGTAAACAACGTAAGGAATGTTGCAAATATATATTTATATCTACTTGCTTTCGTAAGGAAAATATTATTTGAAGAGCGAGTAATGATGTAAAATGGATATTGAGAAATAATAGATATATTAGAGATTATTCAACATAATTCAAAATATTTCATACCATTTTTTGCAATTTCAATTATTTAATTAGAATCTGGTAAAGTCAAGTTAATTACATTTGCATTGTTGAAAATCTCAACAAATTTTGCATGTGAAAAAGCACTATTTAAGAAAAAATAAAGTATACATAAGAATAAGTTAATAAAATATTTGTACAAAAAATCTGATTAGATAAACTACTCAGATACAGAATTATTGTGGAGTAAATTTCACAGTCATAAAACGGATTTTTTTTAAATGTTCAAGCGAGCATGTTTTTTATGATTTAGTATGAAATATCAAGTGTACCTATTTTATTCATAGTCAAATGTCTGAACATCCCTCAATTAAAACCAGTCTTCTTTATATGTTCGTGCATCAATTAATTTAGTTTTTGAGATATAATAGCAATAGATTGAGAAGATGTTAAACAGTTCAGAGAGTACTTCACAAGTGGTAAAGCTTCAATCTTACAACCACAAGGTTCCGAGTTCAAGCAGTAGTGATATGCATTTCTTACTAAAGATATTGATAATAAATTAGGTTCCAAACGGGCATTGCCATAAAATGTTGAAAAATCATCAAATTTGGAAAGGACTACCTTTGGATTTAGTTTCTGATAGAAATATATAAAACTACAGAGAGCAGTTAGTTAAAAAAATTATACTACCAACAATTTGGATTAGTTTTAACATGCTTAATCATCAAATTCAATACATAAGACCATCGACTGATCACTGGAAATGGTCTTTTTTATTATTTCTCTCTATTAATTACAATATGTCTTAAAAATAAATAAATAGACATTTAGTAAGGCAATGGTCAAATGGCTTGTATTTTACTAACGTTTTTAGTCCTTTACCGAATACTTGTCGTCTATATTGGGACAGTTCTAAAAAATATTATTTATAAAGTAAAAGTTTTAAAATACTATTACATATAAAAATAAATAACAATTATGTTAAACAGTTTTCAACATAATGTTAAAAAGAATATCGAGACTATGGAGCCGATTCTGCCGTAAAATAGATAGAAAATGATACTATGTAAAAGCTTTTAAAATGCTATGTATCGTCTGTGCGATTAGGTGTTTTACACATAAAATGCAACTTCACTCGTAAGTTCTCATTCCACATCACAAAGATGCATTTATAACATTGTTTTCTTTGATATTTGTGCATTTTCTATCTAAAACGCCAGGCTGCACAGCAACCTCATGGCATTGTGACAGTATTTAGTACTATTTTATATTAGAAGCGCTACGTAACATAGCTTTGTCATAACATTTATCTATTAAAAAGCATAATCGGTCCCTATAGCTTATACAATTTATTAAAATATGTATTGTGTTTGTGCATCGTTAGTCTGCTTTATTTTTATATATCTTTACGTTTAAAAGGTTTCTGAACATTTTGGGATATCTTAGACAAATTTCGGGAATTCTGTTCAACCGCTTTGAATGACTTAAAAAGCATTCGATTCTTATTAAGAAGGAAACGTGCTGATTAGTTATTGGACAAAGCAGGATGAGCCAAAGCAGGATGTGCCAAAAATGGTAATCCAGTTACCAAGGGAAATTTTACCAATGCCTTAAGGCACAATGCAGCACTAGTTATGCATATCAATTACCCAGTTGTACAAAATGTTTTCTTAAGTGATTTCACAGGAATTGTCTTTATTTGAATTTCCATCAAACTTTCAAAAGTGCAGAACTGTTTAAATTATATATTGTGTAACCAAAAGCATTAGGAATGTTTTTATAAAATCCTCTTAAATGGTCCTTTCTGGCTAATAATATGCATATTTAAGTTATCAAAATTTAACACAAAAGCTTGGCTGTGCTAACAATATTAGGCATATAAATTTTAAATTATTTTCTGTTACCATTAGAATGAAAAATCAAAGCTTTTCGATATCCCAGAGAGCATCTGTATGTGTCACAATTGCCAGAAGGGGCACCTACGTATGAATTTTTAATGTCCCACGTACGTGACGCTTCATTCGGGCCCTTTTTCGATTTACCACAAGTAGCGGTTTTAAATAATGCATAATTATTCTGACATCACAGGGCGAGGGCGAGGTCACGATTAATTAATTATTGTAGGACGTCGTTTGTTTGTACGAAATGAAATGCGTATTTAAAATTAAATTCATTGCGATGAATTTGAATATTCGACCACTTAATTAATGGAAAAATATGAGCTTAATATTTAATGAAAAATTACTTGCAATGGAAAAATGTTGTAATTAAAATATAATTTAGTATTCGTGTTTGAAATGTCATTTTATAATATAGTTTAATTTTTATAATTGTTATGTGGAATAGACTGAAGAGACTACGGTTGCGCCACTTTTTTTTGATCAGCCATAATTTTGTTAATTTACCAGTTAGCTTGGAGAAAAGCAAATTAAGTGCTAATTTGAACATTTGTCTATGTAGAAATAGTAAAATACTGTTCTTAAATTCGATGAATTAGTGATAACATCCAATGGGACGGTTGTGACAGCATTTGCGGTCAGTAGTGACAGTCATATAAATAAATAAATATTAATAATGATTTATAATGATTTTTAAACCGTCGTTAATAACAATAAAATGTAACAATATGTAACATAACACAACATTAATATTTAGGCACAGCCTATAAATAAAATAGAACAATGTATAACAAACATATTTTTTAAACAAGAATTCTTTGTGAAATCTTTATTTCTTATAATGCATTTTTCTTTTTTTTCCTCTTTAGTATTTTGTCTTAGTTAAGTTGGATTTGTACTCAACGCACATTTTTAAAATAAATCATTATTATGACTGAGATAAATTATCTAAGCAAAAACTAAATGCTGATAAAAATAACTACTAATGTACAAGTTACTGCAAAATAGAAAAGAAGGTGATGTATTTGTATGCATTTATGATTAAAAGAATCCGAACATGAACTTACTTTATATGATTCTTCAAAAGCAATGCAGTCTACAGATGTGGTTAATGAAAGGCACTGACTGAAAGCAATAATAGGAAACTTGTTCCAACTATCATACTTCTGTTTTCTCACTTTGGACCCTATCTCAAAATCAGTATTGTTTAGCTTTTATGGCGACTGTCACTACCGTACCCAGTCTCCTCTACCTATTCTAATATACTACTCATCTATCGAATTATTGGAAAGATCATTTAATGAACAATTTCAGTGATTACTTGAATATAATATTATTTTGTATAATTGTTTGGAATATCGCATTTTTCTATATTTATGGCTTTATATATTTTCCAAATTTTATACATTCCTATGCAGTTTTATTCGTTGAACATAATTATTATACCTATATTTTTTATTCATATCATTCATTATTTGAATCATTGTTTATTAGTTTTTCACATTTTATTTATTCTGTATCATTATTTATATAAATTTAAAGTTTTGTTTATGGGCTGTTATATAATATATTTTAACTCGAGTAATTTGTTAATTATTCTCTCTTTTATTTTTTATTATATTGACTATAATGTCATATTTACAAATTTAAGTTTTTTTTTGATAAATAACTTATTTACATAGCATTTTAATCTAATTTCAATAGTTTAATTTTGATTTTTTTTATTCTAAGTAGCAATAAATAACTGGATATAATTCTATTAAATACAATAGTTATTTATCCATTATACAGTGTTAATTTTGTAGGCCTAAAATTAATTTTAGAATTACATATTTTTGACAGTATATTTGTGCAACATTTTCTATCTCTTTATAGGCAAAAACAGTAACTTCTCAAGTGTTTATAATCGATGCTAATTGTCTTTGAGTAAATATAGGGAGAAGGTTTAGTTATCAGTCCCAAATATTATTTTAGGATAGACTAATATTAATGCAAAATTCAATTAATACCTTTTTCAGCCGTCATTATTATTTGATAATTGATCAAATAGTTTAAAATTTCTTAATGAAATTACTATTGTGCATATTAAAATAATAATACCACAAAATGTGATCTTAAGTAATTAATTGCTTGTATAAGCATTTTATATTACATTGCAGTTAGTGAGCATATAATCTTATTATGTATTTGGAAATTTTATGTAAGTTCTCCGCCGTTGAATTTATACTACAGAAAGTTAACATTTTCTATTGCATTCAACAAAACGGGTTTTACATAAATATTCAAACAAATAATTCAATTATTAACTTCCCGTAGGGTAAGTTATTGTAATCGTCCAAAAATCTAATTTTATATTTTTTTCACCTTTAAGATAGATCAATTACTATGCAAACTGAAAAAACATAACTTTTATGTGATTTCAAACCCATGAATTCAGCTTTGAATCTGATCTATTTATATTTATAAAATCATTTTCCTCTAGCCATTCCGAGTATATGCCCAAATAATCCTCTTAAGTCAAGTGTCTACCGTCCAAAAATACCTTCTGCTTTTGGGGAACTAATGTGATATGATGGAGAATTTATTTTCACTTGAGACGATAAAATTATGTACTTGTAAAGCAATCCAAATCTTGCATCCCATTCTTAATTGTCTAAGAAGTTTTGCGTGAAATTGAAAATTAAAGTGTAACATCTGTATAGCATTTTCAATTCTTTGATGTTACTGATGACGAGAGTCCAGACGGAAAATTACCTTTAGCAAAAAAATTATTTTAAATTTAGTATGAAGGTTTATAAGATGTGTATACAATTTATTGTATATTTGTCAATTTATAATTTTTATTCAAAACAAATTATGCACTGTATCAATATACAACATATATACAGTTTTTATCAATTAACTTTACTCTTATTTATGGTTGAATATCAAAAATACTGAGATTTATTTTCAACTAAATTCAACATTTGTTAAAATAATATGTAAATAATTATTTTGAAGATTATTAAACACAGCTTGAATATTTTGAATCTATTTTTCAATAAATAAAATGTACAAATTTTGAGTAGATACAACTTCTTACAAATTCGTCAATCTATGAGAATTCAAAATAAATTACTTGTAGTACTCATAAATTTTTGAACAGCTTTCGTCTAATTTTTTAATTTGATCATTATATTATATTTATTATTATTGGTTACGGCTTTCTTATGAATTAATAATATCATTTTCATAAAAGTTTTTTTTAGTAAAACTTTCTCAAATAAAACATTTTTATGATTCAAAAGGTTTATTATTTGATAGATTTATATGCTTTTTATACTTGTCCATCAAAACGAATCATATTATCTAAATTTATATAGTGAGTGCTTCTTAAGATTCGATATAAAGATAAAAGCAAGATTTATCAATAAACTTTATTATATAACAAGTTTATCTATTTTAAAGTTTGATGCAAGAATCAATTTTCTCTAGCAAGTATTTCCATAAAATAATTCTTAAGATATATTAAATTCGCATTCGGCGTAAAACTAATTTTGTTCTATGCTTAAGTCGGAAGTAAATGCAAATTCCTTCTATGTATCATGGATATTTTTAATGTTAGTTATTTTTATCTATAAAATTATTACATTTTGATAATTTTTTTTTTCTTGATTTGACGAAGAATACTACATCATCCAGAACTTATTTTTAGCTGCGAACTATATAAGCGCGAGTTTATTATTTTTAAGTAGCTTATCTCTTCCAGTTTACTTTTTGATAATCTCTATGAATGTGTGTAAAACTAATAAAGTCTATGTATTTACACAAGAGATAGAAATTTTATATTTTCTGCTAATAAAACTAGTTTTAATACTTTGTGGAATCTGGAGCTGAATATACGTACAAATTACTACTACTATCGATCTATCCAATTTGTAGTTTCGAAATATCGAAATATTGATTTTAATAGGTATATTTTACATAATGCAATCATTTTTCTAAAAACTTGAATTCATTTAAAACTTGAAAAATTGATGTGAGCGTGTCTTGTAAGTCCGCATTTTTTCGTCCACGTTTTCGGGCGCACGGATCAACCGATTTGAATGGTTCACATAACATTCGATTCCTATGAGATGTGCTGACTTTTTGGTAAAAACAGGTCCAGCCGTTACGGAGATACGGAGCAAAGAGTGCAGAAAATACAAATCGAGTTTTTGAGAGAACGGAGTATTCGATTTGAATTATCTGAAAAATAATCCATTTGTAATGATTGGGAGAAGAGGTGATTAGGCAAAGCTTTTACCAAAGGCAGGTTTAGCCATTTTGAAGATACAGATCTAAATGTGCAAAAAATGGCAGTTTTTGATAGATCTAATAGAACTAAACTAAATTCTGACTAAAGTTCTAATATTTTTTACAAATAATTTCAACTTTGCAATTCAGTTTATATAATTCTTATAAGTATTAGACAATGTTACAGTATTTATTTATAATAATCTATTTGAAAACATTCAATATTCCTCGAACATTTCTTTTCGGTACGGGAAGTTCCAGCACGATGCCATACAGCTATTTTAATATATTAGTATCAAATTAACTACTAAATATATATCAAAAATATTCTTCTGCTCAAGAAATAATTTTATCTATGGTATTATTAAGAAATTATACAATTATAATTCATCGGTTGGGTAATAGTTTGAGATGTATTTCCGGCTTTTGAGAAATGTCTGCGTTCACATCCGACGTCAGTTCATTCACACTCCACCGTTCCTAATCAACTTATAACAGGGTAGCTGGTGAAAAAAACTCTATTTTGAAATCTTTATTGGCATTTTTTTAATTTATAAAATCGTTAATTAAAAGTAAAGGTAATAAAAATACAGAAGAAACATATTTGCTTTTATAATGAATATTTTCTTCAAAATAGAATATGATTTATTGTCAAAATAAAAAAATATTAATAATTATATATAAAAATCAAATTTCTTTTTAACTTCCCGTAGGGTAAGTTATAGTACTCGCAAAAAAATCGAAAATGAAAATTTTTATATATCTTTACGTTTCAGAGGTGTGTGTGTGTGTATGTGTGTGCGTGTGTATGTGTGTTCGGATACAAATTTTTGTCGACGATTTCGGGAACACGGATGAAGCGATTTGAATAATTCAAAAACATTCGATTTGTATTGATAAGGAGACGTGCTGATTAGTTTTTGGCGAAGGCAGGTTTAGCCGTTCCGAAGATATGGGGCAAAAAGTGCCAAAAACGGTAACTCAGTTTTTAAGAGAACTAATTCAAAAAACATCTTACTTATATTAACAAGATGAAGAACTGATCATTTTCATGAAGGCAGGTCTAGTGGTGTCGGAGATCTAGTAAAAAGAGTAACAAAAAAGCCATCTGGCGGTCAAAAATGATCATTAGACATATGCACATCAAATTATCAGATATTTTATAGAGATTTTAACAATGAGTATAAATGATTTTGTTTACATTCCTATGGGTTCCGTACCAATGCTTATCCGTTAGACGGCGGCGCGGCGCTTACGCGCTTCGATATTTTGTCTCTATGCAGTTAAAGTAGTACGATTGCTTCGAAAAAAAAGTTCAGAATTTCCAAACTATTTCAAAATACACTTTTCTTCAAAAAGTCTTTTTTTTTTCAAAAAAAAGTAAATTTTTGTCAAAAATTTATAGTTTCTCAAAAATCTAAGTTTTCCATCTTAATTACCAAAACAAATGTTGAATTAATACATAAAGACACACTATAATAGATAGATAAAAGACAATTTCAAAAGCCGTCACTTGCCAGGCAACTACGCCAAAAGTCTGCCAGGGCAAGATTGAAAAAGAAAGTGTTACAAACATTCACCAATTTTCAGACTTTGCATTTTTAAAGTCATTTTTTTAATCCTGGTGTTTTAATAAAGGTGTTTTAATATATAATAAAAAATACTATTAATATTTTATCTCACCATCATATTTTTCAAAATAAATATAACAAAAAATATGAGTATGTTTATACTTCTTTCAAAAATATCAATCTCGATAGGACAGTATTACAAAGCTTATCATAATTAATTCTTGTATATATTGTAATTGAAAATTGATTTGAGAATGGGTTCCTTTTGCTGGCAAATTGATAAAACAATATTCTTGAATAATCAAATTGTGTTCGAAAATTACTAAATGATAATGAAGATGCCAAGGTTCGTCAGCTTTTAATAATCGGTTCTTCAAAATCTGGTTTAAACCGGTCCATGAGAAGACTATCGATTAAAAAATCGGTATTTAGCAGAAATTACTGGTTATTCGTTTTATGAATAATCGGTTTCGGTTATGAATAATCGGTCACTTTAAAAATTGAAAATGACAAGTTGCCAAATCTACCAGATTGATGAAAAAACAGCGGTGCAAATCAATAGTCGTCCTTCATTTCACTACTGCAAAATTATAGTACAAGTTTATATGTAAATGTATATAATTACAAGTTTATATGTAACAATTATGCATAAACAACAAATAATTAATTGCTTTTAAAGTTTTATAATCCTGATCAATTATATATTTTTTTTGTTCTACTCAATTAACATAAAAAATCTTAACAATAAAATTGAACCGTAATAATAAATAATTCAGTCAAACTCTACTTTTATTCGCTCGAAATTTTCTGTTAAATTTTTGTGTTAAAAACTCGAAACCGGTTTGAACCGGTTTTCTGTTAAAAATACTATTCTAAAATCGGTTTGTTTCGAAAAAGAACTTCAATATGTTTATTTAAAAACCAAACTTCATCGTTCACTATTTGCTAATTTTTAGAATTCGAAACCAGCTACAACCGCTTTTTTAAGTAAAAATACTATTTAAAACCCGGTTTGCTTCAAGAGAGAACTTCAAGATGTTTATTTAAAATCAAATTGAATATGATTGTTCAGAATTTGCTATTTTTTTTTTACTAAAGTTTAATTATGTAAGTGAATTTTTGTTTTTATTGAAGTACATATAGCAATTGAAGTATAAAGATTTTTGATGTTTATCATTTTCTTGTTAGTAAATCATATTGAGTAAATCTTCCACATGTCCTCCGGTTATAATCAGGTTAGCCGCGTTCGGTAGCGCGCGAATTTTCTGTTTTTCGCCGATCGTAGATGGGGGCGCGTTCGAAACGTTGGAAAGGCGCTCCGGGACGCCTCGTTACCGGCCAGGTTTTCTGTTTAATTTATAGCTGACGGCTATAGCTCCGGCTTAATATGCGGCATCCGCAGAATCCTTAGCAAGAGCCGGGCCTGAATATTGATCGCGACCCGACGGGAGGATAAAACCATCTCTTTGCCTCTGAGAACCAGAACAGGCTATTTGTATAATTTGTTTTATAGAGCGACGCGCCGGTCGGTTTGATTATTGAAAATTATTTGAAGGCGAACGGAGATAATTCCCGAAAGGTAAGCGCCAGCGAACTGTTTATTCATGCGGATGTGTGCAGGATTTTCGTAGCCAATCTGATACATTTAAAGCTTTTTGGGATCATCCAAAAGTGGCCCAGGAAGCTAATAATGAGTTTGTTTTACATTTACGATAATCGCATACCAAATATCGTTACATTTAATATAAATGATCATACCGGACGAATAGGAGTAATATTATTAAAGCTTGGATTTTTTATTTCAAAATAATAAATCGCTCTTGGCTATTTTTCTGAATTGAGAAAGCTTTATTTATTTATTGATATTACATGAAGTATTAATTAAATTATATCGTTTATTCAAATTAGAAAAAATTTATAATGCCGGTCTCTAAGGAATGTGGCAATTCTACCTAATTTTTTTATATTTATTTAAAATTTTCTAAACACTTTTCTAAGCATTTTTTCATATATAAAGCTACGGTTTTACAAAAATGATTGAAAAACGTAATTCAAGCTCTCTTGAAAAAATGGAATATTCTAACAATTTTTATCAGTGCAAAAAATTAACGTATCAGGAATATATTAACATTTTTCTCCTAAAAATGTTTATAAACCTATAAAATGATATTATAACAAATTAGGTTAAAGCTAATGAGCAAAAACTATACTAATTTTAATAAATGCTGAGAACTAAATTAATTTAATTATTAATATTATTCAATTAGAATAAATTATTTTTTGTATGTCTTAATCTAATGTTTTCAACTTTCCATAGCAGAAGTTTGTTTTTCCAAAAAGTCCGATTTTTTTTTTGTTTTCAGCTGTTTTTGTGTATTCTTGATGTTTTAAAGAATTCTTAAACAATTGAGATTAAATTTGGAAAAATTTTATGTATGTGTATGTAAGCTGATTTTTTGATACATTTTCTTGTAAATGTCAGGACCGATTTCAAAAATTCAAAAGCCATTCGATGTATCGCAATAACTATTATGCGGTGATTATATTTTTTAATGCCGTTTTCAGTAATTAGTCATTTCTTTGTAATTAGCAGAAAAGTGATTTTTTAGTCTGTGTTAGAGTGGAATCTTGAACGGATTTTAAAAATTCTAAAACACTTTGAAAGATATCTGTTGGGAATGACGTTGTGTAGTTTTTGGTAAAAATCGGGCTCTTCTTAGTAATTAAGAGTTGAAAAGGAAAACTTGTTTTTTTTTTTTAAATGATAAACATCATGTTCATACTAAGCGTACTAATATTTTACGCGACCCACGACAAGTGGTTTAATTATAACAATTCATCAAAATTTGAAAAAATATGTTCAAAATTTGTGTCTATTACTTCACATAGCACCTTGTTCATTCACCAGAATGCCACTTACACCTTCATCATTATTCATAATTAATTTTCAAATAAGTTTTAACTATTTGATTTAATTGTATTAACAACATATCTACTAATAGCATGAATCTAATAATATATTAACTAGAAATGTCGCTTACTATATTGATATTGTGCAGTTAAATCAAAGAAAATGATTAAATAACATTAAAAAAAATAGTATTAAAAATAATATCTCAATTAATTGTAATGAATTATTTATGGAGTATTTTATTAATCAAAAATATTAATTCCATTTCAAATTATTCAAAATATAGTTGCTTATAGATAATTTATGTTTCTTTTATGAAGCATCATAAATTATTGACTGATTGTGTATTAGTTTTTAATAATATCAAAACAAATTAGATTAAATTAAATTTGATTAAAATCACTATGAGAAAAAACAATAACAAGTTTTGAAACTCAATATTCAATTTGAATAAACTATTATATTTTTTATCTAATTTTTTTCATTTAGTTTTATACATATGTAATTTTAAAATGTTTTTAATCTCAGTACCATTTAAATCAGTTTTAACTAATAACATTGTTATAGAATTTTTTTTAAAATTATCATATAAAAATGGATAAATCAACCCAAAATTTTATTTCAAAAATACAAAATGGAAATGACTTAGTTTAATAAAACTTTATAAAGCATCTTAGTAATAGTGCGAAACAATAATTTTATTTCAAATTAGTACTAATAAAGTAGCTCAAGATTATTTATATTCGTAATTACATGTCCTCTTATAGAGCACCATAAATTGACTTAAAAATGCTCATTGAATAATGCGCAAGAAAATCTCTCAGGAAAATATTTCCCATTATTCAAAAGTGGCGGATGTTTCAAACTCCTGAATTCCTTTTGGAACTTCATGAAGTCTTATGTTCTTCCTCGGTGCGACTTAGAGATATTTCACGCGGTTTGATATATTGATTGTTCTCTTGGATAAATTGTAGATGGTAACTCTACTAATAAACATATGTGGGGAATTCGAGATTTTAGTAAATACTTGATTTGAAATTTCACATATCATTATAGACAGAAATTTGGACTATTGTCTTGGGAGTACTCAGTGAAAAACTAGACTTGCAATATTTTGGTTGTTATTTAACTTAAAGTTTTTTCTATCTATAGTTCTATCTTCTTCTATTTATTGGTGGTATCTAAGGTTCTTCTTCATTATAATTTTTATATTTTCAATTTTTAACAAGTCGTAGAGCTTAGTCTTGTGGTTTGTGATTTTCAAACTTCTTCTTTATATTGATTGATTGACTTAATTTTTAGATGAATCAATGATGATTTAGATGAATGTTGATCAATCTGTATTTGATATATTTTATTAATAGAATTCATCTAATTTCATATTATTCTTTTTGATGCAGCAACGTCCTGTAAGGGCTATCACTTGAAAATATTAAGAATACTTAATAACGTTTTCTATAAAAAATTTTGCAATGTTTATTTTAAGAAAACTACCATTTGGCGTTTGCACACAGAGAGAATAACTTATTAAATAATATCTAATTTATAAATTCAAGTTCAAGTTTTCCTAACCTTGTTTCATGATTTTTTGTTAAATTGATGAAACTTTCTCTCATATAGCTAATTTATATAAAAAGTTTTACAATTTGAGCTAATACGAATATTTAATTACACAAATTAAATGATAGACGACATAAATTATCAGTAAATCATCTAATTTAAAATCAATATTAATTTAAACAATATGAAATTTTCAATGTTTTTTAGTTTACAATTTTTTCTAAAAAATTTATGAAATAGCAATGTTAAAAGCAAATTCCTACTACATTAATTTTAGATTAGTAAAAGAAACTCAAAATACATCGATTTTACCATTTATGTTTTTATCACATTTTTTGCTAACCAGTTTATTTTAGTATCTATTTTTAGTTCTTTATGCTGTAAGCTAAACATAGTATTTTTAGATCTCGCTATTTATATAAGATGTTATCGTTCTTCATCTTGCATTATTTTCATTGAACTTATTTACATAAGTCTTTGTACTGGCTGACAAAAATAGATAAAATTTTCCATGTCAGAATATTTCATGTATAAGTATATTTTTAGCAATTGACTCGATTTATATTTTTATTTTTTTATCATTATTTATGTTTTAATAAAAAAATTCCTTGTTTATTGCCATTTATTTTAATTAACTTCAGTTAATTGCTATATATGATATAAATGTAGGTTGTGTTTTTATAATTTATTCACTATATTTAGATCAAGATAATATTACATTTTCGCTATTTTCGTATTGTTTATTATTTTCAATCTAAAATTCTATTAAGCAAAGGATTTCTGACATATTAAGATTACATTAATCAAAAGATATTCTGATGTGTTGTTAAACAAGTGTAATTGTGAAACTTTTTACTGTTGTCTACTTTAGAATTTTGTATTTTCTAACTATAATTCTATTTAAAAAAACAATGCAAAAAATTATAAGTTTATTTGAAACAAAAAATCAATTGTATGGATCATTCAAATCGAAAGCTTAGTTCTCCTTAAAAACTATCAATATTGCACAATTAGTTCGGTATCTCCAAAACGACTGGATCTGCCTTTGCCGAAAACTAATCACAAGTACTCCCAATCATTACAAATCGAATGTTTTTTGGATCATTCAAATCGGATCTCTCAAAACCTCAATTTTTATCTTCTGCACTCTTTGCTTCGTATCCGCGTAACGGCTGGACATGCCTTTGTCAAAAACTAATCAGCACATCTCCCTATCAATAGGAATCGAATGTTTTCTGAACCAATTAAATAGGTTGATGCGTCCGCCCAAAAAACGTGGACGAAAAATTGTATCCTTACATACATACATACACACACATGCACACATACATCCATTTTTTCTGAAGTATGCTAAAATGGTTCAGAAACCTACAAAACGTGAAGATATGCAAAAATTTTCATTTTCGATTTTCGGCTCATTACTATTCCCTACCGGAAGTTAATACCCTATGAGAAGTTAAATAATAATATAAAAGTTACAAAATGAGTTTAGTGGTTATTATTTGCTCCAGTCGAATGTTTTATTTAAAGTTATTACGTCGAACAAAAATACTAATAATAATTATTTTGTTGAAACAAGCAGAAAGTTCTTTGAATCATTCAAATAAGACGCTTAGTTCTCTCTAAAACTGCCATTATTTGCACATTTATCTCTGTATCTGCGAAACCGCTAAACCTGCCTTTGTCAGAAACTAATCACCACTTCTCTCCGTCATTACGAATTGAATAATTTTTGAACCATTCAAATCGGTTGATTCTTGCGCATGAAAACGTGGACGAAAAATTGTATCCATAAATACAACATCCATTTTTTCTGAGGTATGCCAAAATGTTCAGAAACCTTCAAAACGTGAAGAAATGTTAAAATTTTCAATTTCGATTTTTGGACGATTACAATAACTTACCCTACGCGAAGTTAAAAATATATGGCCGGATATAGCAATTTGTTGTATTCTGAAATGTAAATATTTTGATAGAAGCTAAGCTAAGTCTGAAAATAAATACCTTGACAAAGTAAAGAAAAGTAACAAAAATTCAACGAATACTGATATATTTGCTTGAATTATTATAATGAAATTATGTAGAAACTATGTTTGATAACGTTTTAATTTTAATTTGAAAACAAGCCAAGCTATCACAATCATTTTGCAATTGCACTTTCTTTTTGCTGCTATGAGAAAAAGTGTAGGAATGATGAACTCAGATAATATTTTCTAATTGTCCCGTCTAAAAATAATTCAATGCAAAGTGTCGTCATATATTTAATTAGAGCTGGAGAATAGCTCGAGTGCAGTGGCAGTAAGCAAAGTGAAACTGTAGAAGCAATTAATAAAATTATATCGCTTTAATGTTTAACACAGTCAGCAATTAACAGGCGCGCTACTAAACTCGCATATCGTCTCCCTCTGAGCCACTGCAAGGTATCGGTAACAAAGTTTAGTAGTGGAGCAGACGCTGGCTAATTAGTGCACTTCAAAACTGCTATTAAATTCGTTTGCTAGATATTTAACTCCTCCGAGACGGTTTACGTTTACGTGCCTGCTGCAGCAGAGCCGAGCCGAGCCGAGCCGATTGCGCCACATCAGGCATGCATCACGATTCCTGCGAGTTTCAACCACTGCCGAAAGGGTGGATCGCGAATTTACAGAGGAGATTTAAATAAATTAAATTTGGAAGTAATTGATAGTTTGGTTTTTTATTTAATATTTAATTTTTTGGTTATGAGAAATAATGTCATACGCTGACTGATCTAAGAAAAGAACTCGAAACACCATAAAAAATTTGAATTAGTAGAGGGAAAGGGGAAAAGGGAAAAAGGAAAAACTGAACTGATAGAGCAACTGAAAATTTTTTTGGGACGGAAGATCTAGCGGTTTTAGAAATATAATGAAAAAAGTAAACAAATACCATTTAGTAGTCAAAAATGAATATCAGACAAATGCACCTCATATTATCAGATATTTTAATAACTAGTGGGGCGCATGGCATCGTGCCTTAAGGCAAATTGCTGGAATTTCCCGTAAAAAAAAATTTTTTTTTAAAAAAAGATTAACATTTTTGAAAAAAAATTACTCTGAAAAAATTAGATTTTTGAGAAACTAAATTTTTGACAAAAATTTACTTTTTTTGAAAAAAAAGACTTTTTGAAAAAAAAAATTTTTTTGAAATATTTTGGAAATTCTGAACTTTTTTTCAAAGCAATCGTACTGCTTTAACTGCATAGAAATGAAATATTAAAGCGGGTAAGCGCCGCGTCGTCGCCTAACGGATAAACATTGGTACGGAACCCATAGGAATGCAAACAAAATCTATACTTATTGTTAAAATCTCTATAAAATATCTGATAATTTGATGTGCATATGTCTAATGATCATTTTTTACCGCCAAATGGAATTTTTTTACTTTTTTCATTAGATCTCCGAAATCGCTAGACCAAAATTTATAAAAATTTGATCAGTTCTTCATCTTGTCAATACAAGTAAAATGATTTTTGAATTATTAAAATCGGACGCTCCGTTCTCTCAAAAACTGAGTTACCGTTTTTGGCACTTTTTGCCCCGTATTTTCGGAACGGCAAGACCCGCCTTTGCCAAAGCCTTATCAGCACGTCTCCTTATCAATATGAATCGAATGTTTTTTGAATTATTTAAATCGGTTGATCGGTGTTCCCGAAATCGTCGACGAAAATTTGTGTTCACACACACACACACACATACATCCATTTTTTCTAAGGTATGGCAAAATGTTCAGTAACCTTTGAAACGTAAAGATTTATAAAAACTTTTATTTTCGATGTTTTTGCAATTACTATAACTTGCCCTACGGGAAGTTAAATATATGGTAGGGCGAGGCACAAAGGTCCAATTTGACTTTGGGCAATAATATTGTGAAAACCTAATCAATTATAAGTATAAGGAAATCATTGAGTACATAATTTATATACACTAATAACATAAATTGATTTTGATATTAATTTTATTGATACCTACGCTTATTTATTATGATATAAAACTTATTATAATATAAGACTAAATTTGGGATATGATAATCTTACTATTGTCATACTATTATATTATACTATACTATTATATACCAGAGATAATTTAACTATTATCTATTATACCGTGAGATACCTATGCCATCAATTTCTTTATCCATACAAGTAATTATATATATATATATATATATATATATATATATAATTATATATCTATATATAAATTATATATATATATATATTATATCTATGTGTATATATATATATATATATATATATATATGTATGTATATATGTATCAGACACCCTACATACCAATTTAATATTAATGTGTTATATTTCTACCTTACGCCCTATGTATTATAACTACCTATCTATTGCCTATGCCGGGGATTGAACCCGGTTCCTCTGCGTGACAGTCACGCATCTTAACCACTACTCTATCGGGTCCCCCCACTGAAAATATATTATGGAACACACTGTTGTTTCTTTGGTTCATTAATTGAGCATTTTCTAATTAATTGAGTAAGTAATACAAAGGTGATGCGACAACACACGAAAAAAGACGGTTGATTGTAGCGAACCGGTGGTCGAGTGGTTAAGGTCGTAGCCTGTCACGCGGCGGACCGGGGTTCGATTCCCGATAAGGGTGAAAATAGTATGTAAGCGAAATTGTAGGCGTAAGATAATAAATGTTAGGCGGTTTAGATATAAGTGTAAGGATTGAGCGTATACGGTGTGGTGGTAAAGGAACGTACGATATAGTAGTTATAAGGCGTATAACCACGTACAAAAATGTAATGTTTAGGTATGGTTTAGATATAGGTGATATACATACGCGAAAAGAAATTCATGATATTAGGGGTTATCGTATAAGAATTGCTAATGTTACATAGATTTGATTTATAAATATTTTTTCTTCTATACAAATATTTAGTTTGCTGGTTAGTTTTTTAACAAAGGCAGGGCAAAAGTGCAAGAAATGTCGATTTAGTTTTTGAGTCAACGGAGCATCTGGTTTAAATGATTCAAAAAACATTTTGCATTTATTTACTGAAGGAAGAAGTGATTAAATTTTTGGGCAGGTCCAATAAAAAAAGTAAAATATTCTCTGTTAAAAATATTAAATATCGGTACGAAAAGTTCTAGCAATTTGCCTTAAGGCACGCCATGCACCTCTAGTTTAGTCTTATATTATAAGAACAAAAAGTTCAAAACCATCAAAAGTAGTAACCGCAAAAAAATCAAAAATGAAAATTTTTATATATCTTTACGTTTCAAAGGTTTCTGAATATTTTGGCATACCTTAGAAAAAATGGATGTATGTGTATGTGTGTGTGTTTGCGTGTGTGTGTGTGAGTGTGCGGATACAAATTTTCGTCAACGATTTCGCTAACACCGATCAACCGATTTGAATAATTAAAAAAACATTACATTCGTACTGATAAGGAGACGTGCTGATTAGTTTTTGGCGAAGACGGGTCTAGCTGTTCCGAAGATACGGGGCAAAAAGTGCCAAAAATAACTGTTTTTAAGAGAACGGAGCGTCTGATTTCAATAATTCGCAGAACATTTTACTTGTATTGATAAGATAAAGAATTGATCAAATTTTCATGAAGCGGTTTCGGAGATCTAGTAAAAAAGTAAAAAAAAATGCCATTTGGCGGTCAAAAATGATCATTAGACATATGCACATCAAATTACCAGATATTTTATAGAGATTTTAACAATAAGTATAAATTTTGTTTACATTCCTATGGGTTCTAGACGGCGACGCGGCGCTTACGCGCATTGATATCTCGTCTCTATGCAGTTAAAGCAGTTGTACGATGCTTTGAAAAGTTCAGAATTTCCAAAATATGTCAAATTTTTTTTTCAAAATATATACAGTCAAATCATATTAGACGGTAAAGATATTTTGAATGTAAACATATATAAACGTCGTAGTCTAATTCATAAACTCTTATATTTTATCTATAAAATAAGAATAATTACTAGTGGGGCGCATGGCATCGTGCCTTAAGGCATTTTCTGAGTGAAATTGAATTTCCTGTGGCAGAACTTAGCATAAAATAATAAATACAAATTAAAATTAAAATATCGATAAGCCTGGTTTCAATAGTATCAGTTTTAATATTGTCTTTCAAACACAGTGGAATGCAATGATACAAAATCTCTCGCAAGAGGACAAACAACAAAGTTTCCGTACCCTGTGCAAAAGCGAAGGTATTCGTATTTAATCCCTTCCATAATATATTATAATTCTAAAAGTTAACAAACAACAAGCAGCACGATCGAATAGGTATATAGTATATATTATATATTATATACAGAATCGGAGAGCGACCCTTCCGCCTGATTCGATATCACGTACCGCCTACATAAGCCCGGATGTATAAGTATGCCATTGTAATTCATATTGCGCGTTATAAATCACATTCTGCGTGATATGTCAAAAAGTTACGAATGTACCACTAATACTTCATTCGTATTCCGATTCTTATGTCAGGTGGAAAATTTTATAATTACGCTTTTCAATAGCGACATGTTTGGGAATATTTTTCCTAATTTAATATTTGATCTTCTGCAGTGTTAGTATTGTTGTGAATATTTTTATGCCGTACGATTGTACCTTCACATTTTCGAATTGGGCTCGCCCGTAGGTAAGAGCGACGAGAGTTGATTCAGAGATCCCGGGTTCGATACCCACTTCGAGCAGCCTGTTGTGAAGCAGTAGTGAACTGTTTGCACTTGGAAGTATATATAGCAATATATTTCCAAGTGAAAATAGCCCTTGCCCTGCATTGCTGCACTAATTAAAAGTCAGGCCTATTAGATAAATTCTAATCATAAAGTCATCAAAGATGGTTGAGTTAACCATTGGGCTATCATCTAAAAATACGAATTAAGGAGAAGTTTCAGCCCAACAGCTCATACGACGTAATGTTCTGATCGCTGTTAAATTGTGAAAATAAAAAAAATTAGATCGAATTATATTTTATTGGCCTTGTTTGCTTAGAGCCTTTAGCCGTACCTACAACATTTTTTCACATTTATATACTATCTTTATCATATCACACACTGTTTTTTATTATATTATGTACTAGCTTTTTATATATTCTTTTCCTTTTTCTAATTTCTAATTCTACTCTATATCTCAAATCAACAATTTATATTCTGCTTTCTGAGCCAGGGATTTGAACCGAGTGTCTTTGAAAAGAGTCGAGCATGCTACTGACTGAGTTATTCCCGCCACATTGATAATATTATTTTACTTATAAAACACTTTGTTATTGATTATTCAAACATTACCTTAAATACCTTATACGTGATTTTTTTTTAAAAAAACGGAGTTAGGGTACAGCGGTCCTTAAAGATCCGCGGATAAATAAGTCCACCATATCAAAAACAAAGTATAGAATTTTTCAACGACACTATTTTAAAAGTTGTAGGCAAAAGATGTGTAATCGTTTATTGCATTAATGTTTACTAAGACCAGTGGTGTTGTGTTAATATTTTTTTTGCCGGAACGCTAAAATTTAAAATCCGGTTCATAATTCATAAATCCGGTTAAAAAAATTTGATATATTTCGATAAGAACTCACAAATCTAATATATTGACTTCTTCTATAATTAACTCTATTATATACAGCTAGTCTATACATTAAATTGTACAAGTATGAGGGAATCATTGAGTACATAATTTATATTCTTTAATAACATTAATTATATTTATTGTGGTATTATTTGTAGTCATTTTTACTTACAGGTATTTATTATGATATAAAAGTACTCAAGATTTATTACGATACTTTATAAGACTTAACCTAATAATATGATAGATAACCTATTACCTATCATACTATACTATATTATTGTATATCATAGGTAGATATCTATTATCAATTATACCGTGAGATACCTATACCGTCATTAACTTATTATATACCTACATACTTTTTACTTCTTATAAATATTACTGTCTAATTTATATATTTACCTATATTATATAGGTTTACCTTAAGCCCTATGTATTATCTCTACCTATCTATTGTCTATACCGGGAATTGAACCCGGGACTTCCGCGTGGCGGTCGCGCACCTTAACCACTACCCTATCGGGTACCCCCATTAATAATATAATATGGGACGCACTGTTGTTTCCGCGGGTTATTTTTTAATTAAATAGGTAATTAATACTAAGGTGGCGCGACGACACGCGAAAAAAGACGGTTGATTGTAGCGTTACGCTGGCGTAGTGGTTAACGTCGTCGCGTTCCACGCGGCGGGCCCGGGTTCGATTCTCGGTAGGGTTAATGTAGCGTGTAAGGAAAGTTATAAGTAATAGGATATATAGTAGATATAGGTTAGGTGTATTCGGTATACAATGTAGGGATTTGAAAGTATATGATGAAATATAGCGTATGGTATAGATGTAAGGCGTGTAGTATAGAATGCAACGTATAGGCATACGTAAGGCTATAAAAATACACGAATGGAACTTATGATGTAGGTGTTAGCGTATAACAAATGCGAATGAATATAAGAATTTAAGAGTTTATTTATAATATAAGAATTTTTATCTCGGTATTAAATATCCAAAATCCGTTAAGGCATCGATTACACCTTACTGCTGCCTTTGCCGTTATCACTTCATGGAAAATTAATTACTGCACTTTTAAACCACTGTGTGCACTGTGTGACAATAGACATAGAACTATAAATTTTATTAAATGTTTGAGTAACTTGTGCGAGCTGATTTTCTTAAGATGTTTTTATTCTCGCAACTTACTGAATTCTAAAAATTCTAAATTTAAAAAGATAATATAAAAATTATTATACCGCTTTCAGGAAGGGATGGCAATTTATAAATAAACAGACTAATACATACAGAATTTGGAATTTTTCTATAATCCGTAATATGGAGAAAGTTTGCATTAGACCTAAAAAGGGATGCTTATTTACCTAAGCTATGGAAATATATATGGAAAAATTATATGATTTGCACATGCATCTTGTGCTCACTTAAACTAAACAATGATCATAATATATTATTTAACGAATATATAACAGTATTTACAAATTACATTCAAATCACCTAAAGCAAGTGGGTTAAAGTCGTGTAATTTTTTAATTTGCCTTCCCCCTTTGAATTTAAAAATTGATTTTTCTGTGGGGCGTGTGCCCCACGTTGGGAATTACTAGTCTAGAAGTACAATTTTTCAATCTACTACCAGGTTAATCAATAATTGAGTGATCATCAATTCCACAGCACCTTAATCAGATTTTTAAAAGATCAAAGTTTCTATGAATATGCATACAAATCTCAAATTGTAGGCCGAAATTTAAACAATAAGTCTATTGAAATATCAGGGTAACTCTTTTGCTATAAATTGTCAACTAATTTACCAATAAATAAATGTCAATAAAACAATAATTAAAAAAAAATTACCAATAAATGTTAGATTGTAAAAATTTACAAGCGATCGAACGGCTTATATTTTTGCCTTAGATGGCAAAAAATTCATCCAATTATTAAAATATTAAATTTTTTGCAGTTCTTATGCTTTTGTATTTATAGAATTGCTTTTTTCGCTACAATCAATTCCCATTATATGAATGTCTTAAATTATTTATTTTATTCGACTAACGCCCGCTATGTCCGAAACAAGTCCAACTTATATCCGAAATAATCGGGCATCAGACACTTTTCGGTCTTAAAGTAACATATGTGAAATATAAAATACACTACTGTATTGTAATTAATATTTCAGTTCACACACCTCAATTTGTAACTAAATTAAAAACGACTTTGATAAAACCAGTGGTGTTGTGCTAATATTTTTTTGTCGGAACGCTAAAATTTAAAAACTGGTTCATAAACCGGTTCAAAAACCGGTTCTCATATTTTTTCCGGTTCCGTTCGAAAAGGAAAGAAACAAAAATTATTACAAAACCCATTGTGTGCACATATATGTATCTTTATTACAATAATAACATTTAATAAAAATTAGGTGAATAATAGTTAATAAAATTTACTTATTAAATCATTTTCTGTATGTAGCGATTTTTTTATATTTTTTCTTGCCGGAACGCGTTCCTTCCCAAAACTGATTTGCCGGAACGAAGTTCGGCTCGACAACACCACTGACTAAGACGCTATCTAGAGAACAACGGCTTGAGCTCTTTTATTTAATTTATGATACCTGAATAGAATTTCTAAATATACGTTATTTATTAGTTTCATTGTATTGTTATTTGGAAGGATAATTTTAGTTTTTTTTTTAAATAACCTCTATAAAATATTATGTGTGTGGGGGGTATTAAGGGCCAACTAAACCTTTACACCAGTGGTCGGGGAACCGGGGTAATTAAAAATAAATAAAATTTTGGGTAATGATTAAAAAAGTTTCCCGACCGCTGCTTTACACTATCAAAGGTTTGTTTTACCTATATAAGAAAATAGTAGTAAGTGAATTATTTTTAAAAAAAGCAATTTTACAAGAGATAAATCAAATTCATTCATTATTCTAACTCACGAAGCTGATGAATATTTCTGACAAACTAGTAGATCAAAGTTAAATACAATTTCATCTTTGTAAAAAATTTCATGAGAATTTGTATTTTGCATTCATTGAATAATGTAGCTTCTATTTCGAAAATTAAAAATAAAGCCCTGGATCAGTATGCCTCCTGGCTGTCTATTTCACCCTGTTTATGAGGCAAAACTGGACAGATGACAAATTTTGGAGGAATAGTGAAATCAATTCTATATTGATTGAAGAGCTGAAAATTTTACTGAACATAGTTCGATAGTCTTATTTGATACGTCTTATGTATTGTGATGTGTAGTTCTTTTGGTTTAGACAGTATAATCACTAAATATTATATTAATCACTAAATATATATCAATGTATAATCACTAAATATATATTAATGTGTAATATTTTTCCTACAATTATTTCAAAATGTAATTTTTAATATGTAAACAACATAAATATTGGGAGTATATGTTGGAACATGTTTTGGTACCGATTGTGGTACTTTACGAGTAAAATGTATATTTTTATTCTCATACTTTAACAGCTATTAGAACCCTTTTTTATGAAGGGTTAACTATTTTTGGATGGCAACAATGGTTGATCCATTGATATTAGATTATTGTATTATTAGAAATATCTGATAGGTCTGACTTACAAAGTTATAACAAAAAACTTAAACAGACAGTTAGAAATAAAAATCAATTTGTTGCAAAATTTCTTTATAATATCTATAATTCAGAAAATAAATTGTTCACTCGGACTTTCTACTATCATATCTCTATATAATATCTTCAGCGTGAGTTTTTACTCAACTTCTTAAGTGCTTGCAAATGAAGGTTTCTTACTCACCTTCCTTTGTAAACTACCATTTCGGCAGCTTCGTACTTTTATCATTCTGAAATTATAATTACTAGCATCTTTAACTTTAATAAGAAGAAATTGAAACATCTCGCTTGTTCGACATATTATTTTAAACAATACTGCTTAAATAATAGGAACTAATGATGCGGCATTAAGTGCATCATTACGAAGAATAGTCGACGCTTATATAACGTTTCGTTCGAGCTAAAATATCGTTAATTAGTTTTTTATCGAGATTCTGTTAAGCATCCCAGCATCTAATTAATGTGAGTATAAGCTTTTGCTATTTCGAGATGTTGCTATATTGGAGAAATCTTAATGAAATAAATCATTTCCAAATTAAACATTGTAACATAACACAATAGGCTTATAATATATATATGGTTCAAAGGATTCGGGGGGTATTATATATCGCTAACATTGAATTGGCATTTATAATTGAATTGTGATTTAATATTCGAAAAGGTATATTTATATATATATATATATATATATATATATATGTGTGTGTGTGTGTGTGTGTGTGTTTTGTAGGACGGTGAACAAAGGTCCAATTTGACTTTAACTACTTATATTGCCTGAGCTAAATGAACTACATCACAACACATAACACTTATCAACCAAACAACTATACAATTATGATCAGTAAAATTCCCAATTAAAATATATTTTTTTTGCTATTTTTTCAACATTTATCACTTGTCCCTATTTACCCCATAGGCTAGGTAAAAAAAGACAACCATCGAAAAAACTGACACAATGTTCTATTTTAAGTTTTAAAGGGATTTTCCAACACTATAACTAAATTATTAACAAATGCAAAATAAAAATTACATGAGTTACATTTTTTACAAAAATTAATTACACCGTATATAACCTGGATCTAATATTTTGTGAGAAGTTTTTACCAGCAGAGTTGGAATAACTATTTATTTAATTTATCTATTGTACAATTGCTTGTTTTAACTTAATTATCTTAATTACTATTTTTTATTGATTACAAATTTGCCATTGTAAAGATTGAGTAGATTTTGCTCATAGCTATTATAGAGGTTATAACCTATAGAATAGAATAGAATAGAATAGAACTTTATTAAAATTCAATAGTTACAATTTAAGTCATTTACAATACATAATTATTCTAAAAATTCATTTATAAAATAATAGGGATTATTTAGTAAGTAATTTTTAACAATATTTTTAAAGGTGAATCTTGTTTTTGCATCTCCATCCATCAGGTAGCTTATTATAGATCTTGGCTCCCAATGTCGTTCTTAGCGATGATTTAAGTTTGATTTTTGGACATATCACTGCATTTTTATTCCGCGTATTGTGGTCGTGGACATCACTTCTCAATAAATGATTAGTTTTATCCGCATGCACCGCAATAGCTTGTTGCCAAATATAAATGTTTGTGACAGTCAAAATTTTGTGTTTTATGAATAGCGGCCTGCAAGGCTCCCGAGGTGAGACTCCTTCTATTGCTCTAACCGCCTTCTTTTGTAGATCCATAACTTTAGAAGTGTGTGCACTATGTCCCCAAGCTAATATTCCGTATGAAAGTACAGAATGGAACATAGCAAAGTAGGTTTCCCTGGCACATTCCTGGTTTATTATGGATCTAATTCTTCTAATGGCATAAATGGCTTTCGAGAGCCTTGCGCATAGCAACTCTATATGTTTGGCCCAGGTCAGCAAACTATCCATTGTTAGTCCCAAGTATTTGACTTCACCGCCTTGAAGTTCAACATGTCTTCTACTAGCTGTAAAATTAATAGAAACAGTTTTGTTTCTATTCAGAACAATTTTATTGGCGAGGAACCACTCTTCAGCTTGTTTATAAGCATTTTGCCTCTTTTCATTCATAACTTTTATGTCTTTGCTTGCAACTGCCAGTGCCGTATCGTCTGCGAACTGAGTCGAATGGCAATTCAAGTTGGAGGGCAGGTCATTCACAAATATTAGGAATAGTAGCGGACCTAAAATACTGCCTTGGACAATTCCAATATCTGGTACTACTTCTGCATTACTGAGCTTATATTGCCAGTCGACGAATTGTTGACGATTCGTGAAGTAGGATTGCATCAGCGTTAACGGAACACCTCTCAGTCCATAATATTCAAGTTTTTTTAGAGTATTTTGTGTGGTACGCAATCCGAATGCCTTACTAAGGTCACAGAACAGCGCACCGCAATGTTCATGATTCTCTAAAGAATCTTGTATGAAATTTAGAAAATTTACTATGGCGTCGATCGTATTCAACCCCTTTCTAAACCCAAATTGACTGTTGTTTGAATAGTTATTGGCTTCAAAGAAATTTAGTATTCTTGAGGCCAACAACATTTCAATCAGTTTAGAAAATACAGGCAGTATGGCGATTGGCCGATAATTGGATGCATCTTGGCGGTCTCCGGATTTATACACTGGAATGATTCTCGCCAGTTTCATTTTATCTGGAAACTGTCCTGTAGCGAATACACTGTTCACGATTGCACAGAGCGGTGAAGCTATATACTCGGCTACTGGTTTGATCATTTTAGCGTTTAGTCCAAAAGCGTCAAGTGATGTCTTGTTTTTCATCTTTTTAATCGCTGTAACAATTTCTTCTGGAGATGTTGGTCTCAGGAACATACTTCGCCCACTGACATATATCTTAGCTAAATAAGCTTCGGGTCTAGTCTTTGCGTCGAGCAAGTCCTTGGTTAGATTGACAGCTACATTCCTGAAAAAATGATTAAATTCGTTTGCTGATGGCGTACCCATTCCGATATTATTTGAATATTTTTGACCTGTTTCTTGTTTTATTATATTCCATATAGTTTGTTGTTTATTATCTGATTTAACTATATATTCATTACATTACTTTGTTGACGTTCCATTTCCATCTTATGGTTATATAATCTTTTATAATGTTCAAAGTATTGTTTCAGATCAATTCGCTGTGACTGTTTAAAAGCATCATATAGATAATCCACAAGTTCTTTGAGATTTCGTAGATTTTCTGACTGCGCCCGAATTTTGTTTTTGTTTATCAATATGCGTTTGTAAGGGAACGCGTTGTTTGCGATTTGTTTAAAAATATTCAGAAAAATATTGAATTGTTTGTTGCTATCTTCAGTCTGGTCCAGGCAATTCCAATTAACTAGAGATAGTTGTTTTTTGAAGTGTTCCATGTTTTTTTCATTTATTTTTCTTATTATGCGGATGTTCGCGTTGGTAGAAGAAGTTTTGAGATTCATAATCAATGCTTCATGGTCGGAGATCGAACATGATAAAGTATCAATTATGAATTGGTCTGATTGTAAGTTTGTGAATGCATTATCGATGCAAGTTTTAGAGTTCACGTTGATGTGTGTTGGTTTCATTAACCTATGTTCCAGTCCAAAAGTGGAAGCAGAGTTAATTAGCGCAATTTTATCATTCGAATCTACTAAGAAATCCACATTGAAATCACCGCATATGATGACTTTAGTTTTCGATTCGAATGTGTTAAATATGCGCGTTAGTATCTCTTCAAGTTTTAATAAAAACATATTTAACGTCGAATTTGGCGACCTGTAAATAACAATAATAATTGTTTTTATTTGTTTTAAATAACACGCCGCTACTTCGCATGCAAGCTCAGCAGATTGCACTGCAATGTCATTTAATTCGGCGCAGTCAAGGTGATTTCGGCAAAATATTGCAACTCCGCCATGTATGTGTTCACTACGGCAAAAACTGCTGATCAGCCGAAAGTCACGAATATTAAATAAATTGATTTGTTTGTCATTTAACCAGTGTTCTGTCAGACAAAGTAGGTCAATATTATTTACGTTGACTACATTTGACAAAGCAGCTGATTTATTTGATAAGCATTGAATGTTCAGACAGAGTATATTTAATATATTTACTTGTCGTTGCTTGGTTGCTTTTGGAGCCTGAATAAAAAACGATCCACGCATACTCCTTGAGGCCATATTTCCGGCGATTTAATTTTTTCTAATTCTGATTCCAAAACTGATACCTTGAATGATGAATATACGTTTGGATGTTTGGATGCAATTTTTTTGCACGTTACGTTTTCGAAATTTTTGTCCCGCAGGTAATTTTCCAATTGCTCTTCCGTTGTTTCTGGCGCCAGTCGAAACACATGTAGATGCGCTTGCTTCACCACACCTTTTAACACGGCATTTGCATTTGTGCCTTCGATAGTTGTGGCCTTTCGCCTTGGCGCTTTCTTTCTTTGGACCAAAGTCCAATTTTGTTCTTCTGTTACGCTCTTATTGTTAGTGACGGCGTTGGAAGGCAAAGCGGTAGACGCCACGGCATCACGGAACGTTTCAATTTTCCGCTCTTCCAATTTCTTCAGCGCCGTTGCTACTGAGACACTAACTTGTTCACTTGAGATTTTGCTGGGATCTTTTTCCTTGTTAACATTCGATTTCTTTCCATTCTTTTTTTTGATTTCTTATTGACTGCTTTCTCAGTATCGATATCAATACTGGGTGCAGCTGAAGAAACCTGCTCCTTCTTTTGATTCGGATTTACCCATTGCAGCAGCTTGATTTTATCCTCAAGCTGCTGAATTATGTACTCCTTATCCTTTATTATGGTAATTTTGTCTTCTATTATGGTGTTTTTGTCGGCAATTGTTTTTTCAAGCCTAGAAATTGTTTCCATATGGTTACTGTACACTTCACTGTTAACACAACACTGTATCAGATTACGATATAGAAATTTGAAGTTTTTCCTATTAGCACAACTAATGTGGTACATTTTTCCGCAGTTTTTACAAATGCCTACATTTGGGGCCTTTGTTTCACAGCAATTATAGGAACTTTTCACTTCCGATTCTGGCACTAATGGTGTCGATTGTGACATCATTGCGGCAAGTTAAAACGGCACGTCTGTACGTTACGGCGGTCTATATATATATATATATAGACCGCCGTAACGTAAAATATATATATATATATATATATATATATATATAAAGTTGTTGAATTTGACTTAATAATAACAATGCGCCTTTCAAAACAATTAAATGGCGTATACTTAAAATGTATATTTAGTTATAATAAACTAATTAAAAGAGCTCAAAATCAGCATAACTAACGACGAAATAAAATGCTTTATCAATGAATATTCATACATGGCTTTTTATCTTCTGATAGCAATATCGTGAGAATTAATGTGATGAATCATTACAAAGATTTTGCCTTTTACTTTAAAATAGTATCGTTAAAAAATTCTACATTTTATTATTTTTTTATATAATCGTGATAGATCTTCTTACTCGCAGACCTTTAAGCCCCTTTCTACCCTATATATATATATATATATATATATATATATATAAATATATACATTTATAAATTATTCTGATGCAACTCTATACACTTCAATCGCGAATTTTAAAAACCCATTTAAAAAACTAGTTTTATTCGAATATTATTTATTACGATGAAACCAAATAAAATCCTATTACATTCATATATAAAAAAATAATTACATATCCTGCTCTACAAGCATTTATAAAGGTAATATAATTTTTGCTTTTTAATTTATATAATGCCTCTGTAGAAATATATAAAATTAATGCAATACTAAACATAAAAGATTTTAAATGTAAAACGTAATCATCTAAATATAAACATTTACAACTCACGTGTAAATAATTTCGACTTAAATGATATATTTATGCAATAAGCTGAATAAATTTATTCTAATTGCCAAAATTGATGGTGCATAATTTGGCAATGTCAATTTTGGCTTTATCTACCTGAATTAAACTCAAAAGCTCTACATAAATTATTTTCTTCAAAATTCTCTTTCGGATAGAGCTTTAATACAATGCGGACATACCATACCTACAATTCGAACACGCGCAGTCCTTTTGAATTCGACGCCAATTTCATAGTATATTACAGTTGGCGGTATTGTTAACGGCGCGGTAAATTTGAATATAATTGGAATGCGTACAATCGCGTATGATAGAAATACGGCGGGATTAATTTTCACATATCTACAAGTTTACGAGTGGTGAACCGTATCGGCTAATAGATGGTGGATATCGATAATGGATTATGTCGATCCATACAGACACATTTTCTGTATTATATATATATATATATATATATATATATATATTTAATATAATATTTTTTCCATAAATTACAGTTATTATTTGAACAATGATCAAAACTAAAAGTTTCATTAGTGATGATGCTTCTCTTCAACGTAGCCTTTAAGATGACAACCTGATGATTTTCCTATTTAATTTTCATATGAGAATTCAACCCATCTTTTCTAATAGTGCTGATATATTTTAACTTGTAGATATTTATTTATTAAAAATTAGCTATATGCAAATATATGGAACTGCACTAAAAATCTGTTGATTTATGAATGTTGACATGTCAACATTGTAATTCATGGTCAACTCGTGTTGCCTCATGCCACATCACTCCCCTTCCAGTGTTGACAATAAATCTATTCGAAGAGAATCGAGAATACCTGGGGACATAAATATAGAAATTTGTTTATTAAATATAAGCTATTTACAAATAATACAACTTTATTGAAAATTTGAAGATTTATGAAAGTTCACATATCATAACAATTTTTTATGTTTTTATTCACTTATCAAAACCAACTTAGTTCAGTCATTTAAGCTGAAATTAGGTAAGAATCTTGGAATTCGAGATACCCAGCTGTAAGTCTGTAAATACTTGTATTTTGCATCAATAAAAGTTATGGTAAGGTGTACGCAACATATGTAGGTTTTGAGACAACTTTTAGGGTGCAAAATACAAGTATTTACAGACTTACAGCTGGGTATCTCGAATTCCGAGGTGAACTTACTATAATGACTGGACTAACTCGCAATTCATGACTAACTCGTGTTGACCTTAAATCTATTCAAAGGCGAACGAGCTAACCTGGGGATCACCAATATAGAAATATGTTCATTAAAAATAAGCTATTTAAAAATATAAAAATCTGATCATTTATAAAAGTTGACATATATGGCAATATGGTTGTTATTGAGTCATCCAAAACCTACTCATAATTCCTTACCAACTCGTGTTGCCACATCACCTCCCATCCAGTGTTGACAATAAATCTATTCGAAGACGATCTAGAATATGCTGGGGCTACTAATATAAAAAATTGTTTATTAAAAATAAGCTATTTACAAATATATAGAATTAAAAATCTTACGATTTATTTAAGTCGTCATAAGATAACAATGCGGATTTTATCGATTTGTCTAAAGCCAACTCCAACTCGTGTTGCTGCAAATTTATTACAAAAACGATGGACACGGTGCTATTTTTACAAAATATTTTATAATAAAATTTATCTATATATAAAATAACAGTATAATCCGCTTAGTATGACGTCGGATGCATATATTGATGTAATCGTACTATGAAGTTTGGT
Source organism: Ctenocephalides felis (assembly GCF_003426905.1). Lineage (NCBI taxonomy): Eukaryota > Metazoa > Arthropoda > Insecta > Siphonaptera > Pulicidae > Ctenocephalides > Ctenocephalides felis. Next base: position 51,862,139 of record NW_020536999.1, on the reverse strand, counting down.
TTTCATATAATATTCCTTATAAAAACAGTCGGATCCTTTTTTTAAATTCAACTAGTACTAGTTCTTTCAGGTCATGGAAAAAGTGACATACATATTAAAATGATACTGTAATATTTGAAGTAATAGTATCAAACTGTAGTATGAAGTATTTGACAAAAAATCAACACTTTTAAAATACTTATTTACGCTTTAAAGACTATAAAATTAAAATTTTCTTTAAACAAACTTGTGAGCTATTGAGTTGAAGCTTCAGTGGTTTTCTTCCAAAACATGATCTCATATACCATTACTTAATTATGATTAGTAGAGTTGTAAGGTTTGATCTCATATACATACTAGTTGTTAATTTTGTCAATCATTCTTTCATAATGAGTCAGTTATTACTGTGTTTTCTTAATCTTTTCGCGTATTAATAAATAAACCCTTTCAGTATCTTCCTGGATTCCTCCTCTGGATAAAAGTTTAGCCTAAGGTAAACATACAACCGTTTAAAGAGTGAAACATTCGTGTATTTGTCTTGCGAATTATGTCAATTATTCTAATATTTAATTAATTTCACTATGTATATCTAAATCTTTACATATGCTAATAATTTATACACTTTCAAAATTCTGATTCTCGTTAATGACTATTTTTTTTTTTTGTTACAATTTATTTTTGTTAATCAGGACTTTAATGTCTTATTTACAAAATTGATATGAGCAAAAAAAAAATACAAAAAAACAAAATGCAATACATTGAATATTAAATGAAAAAAGTTAAAATAAAAATTAAATTAAAACAGTTATACAAAAGTAATAACATAAATAAACGATGACGTGATGATGTATGCCGCGTACTACGCGTTAATGACTATAAGATAAAGATTTGATATGAGCATACGTTTAATTGTTCACCAATAGTTAATAATGTAAATATTTCTACCAAAATTAGTTACTGTATTTTTCTTTTGTATACACTGTCCTTTTTATATAACCTGTTTGGATATGTCGGGTACTTCAGGGAGGATATAGAATGCTATGATTTTCTCTCTGAATTTTCCTTCTAATTAGTGCTATTCGCTCTTCTTCTGAATAAAGATCGCAAGTCTACTAAAACTTCGGTAGCGAATGTGTCATTCTACATTTTACTGTTTAGTTCTACATCTCTTTATAAATCACGTTAAGGAATAGATTTGCTCTAATCAAAGATGTGCATTCTAGTATATGAATGCGTCCAGTCGTTTCATATTAATAAAATTAATTACTAAATTTAACTACTAATTTACTATTTAGTTCTAAATCCCTTCATGAACCATGTTATAAAGGCTAGTTAAAGGTTGGCCCTCAGCAAAGATGTGGGCAGTTTAAGTGAAATTTTCATGATTCTATCTCAAGGCATGATTTCATATACCGCCAATCTTTTTATATCAAATATTTAATTTTCACTATTCAATTCTAAACCTTTTATTCGATATATTGAAATTGTCTCCTCCACTAGTCGCTCCCGCCGACCGGTGAGCGCCGAATACAATATAGATTTCATACGTTTCGCGTAACTGCATCTATCTACATACCCGTCCGAATAATTTGCAATAAAATCTAATGGAACTGCCTTATAGTGTCGAAGTGGAATAAACTGTCCTATAAAATCATGCATATATATCACGAATCGTTAAATATGGCTTCACGTTTTAATAGTTACCGGCTGAAACGGACGCATTTGACTGATTTATTTCCGACTATCATATTTTGATGAAGCCTAAAATTTAATTTTAAAACCATTATTATTTTATATTCATCAAAACGTGTGAGAAATAAAATGTAGCTCTATCTTATTTGATTTAATTAGTGAATTACCTGGAAAAATATCAACTGCATGTTGATTCAAATGTCTGGAATTGTACAGTTTTCCAACCATGTACTTTATTTGTAAACACTTTAGTACTTCATTACTAAAAACATACTACAATAAATCACACTTTATATATTATAATCATTATATTAGTACAAATACTATATAATTTACCCATAAAATATATGGTAAGTTTATTACATAACTATATACGAGTATTTCTATTTACTCGTATTTCTAGTAGATTCTTTAGCACTAAAATTATTTAGATGTAAAAATATATTTTATCGCCTAATTAGCTTCGATTTTCATTAGGCGTAACTAATTTTTGGAAGATACTTCTATGAAAAAATGCCATCATTTTCATTGTATAATTATTGATTATAATATTTCTGAGTTTTTCAACAAATATGATAATCATTGTTGAAAGCTAGTGGTGTATGGCATCGTGCCTTAAGGCAAATTTCTGGATCTTCTCGTACTGTAACAAAATGTTCGAGAAATATTAAATGTTTTCAGTTAGATTACTATAAATACTGTAATATTGTCTAATATTTATAAAAAAGTTATAAACTAAATTACACAAGTATATAAGTGAGCTATAGATCCTTAACCAGAACAAAATTGAAATCGGAATTATTTTCGATATACAAAAATTTAAAAAAAATGAGATGATTTTTTTTTTCCAAAAGCAAGTCCTTCGTTAACGAAAACAGAAAGCTTTTTGGATAATTCAAATCGGATGCTTATTTCTCTCAAAAGCTGCAATTTTTACTACGATTACCTAGTTATCTTCGAAATGGCTGGACCTGCCTTTGCCAAAAACGAATCACCGCTTCTCCCAATCATTACAAATTGAATGTTTTTTCGATCATTCAAATCGGATTCTACGTTTTTTCAAAAACTCAATTTCTATTTTCAGCACTCTTCACTCCGTATTTCCGTAACGGCTGGAACTGCCTTTGCCAAAAACTTATCAGCATATCTCCTTATCAATAGGAATCGAATGTTTTTTGAACCATTCAAATCGGTTGATCCGTGCGCCCAAAAACGTGAACACAAAAATGCGGACACACAAAACACACATCAATTTTTCCTGAAGTATGCCAAAATGTTCAGATACCTCTGAAACGTAAAGATATGCAAAAATTTTCCTGTTTGATTTTCGGCCCATTACTATAACTTACCCTACGGAAAGTTAATTATAAAATACTTGTACTAATAAAATAATATATAAGATATAAAAAATATATAAAAACTACTATTTTCTTTTATTTTAAATATATTGATCAGTTTTTACCTTAAATCACAAAAATGATAATTAGCAGTACCTTTATTTCCATATAGACGAGAATTCTCCATCACAGTTAAACAGTATTTGTTTTTCCTTTTTTGAAATATTTTGCATTAATTTACATAAACGATTAACCAAAATTAAGACAGTTTTTATATATCTGTATTCCACATGGTCGTAAAACAGCCAAATATTTGGAATTGCTTTCTCAGACAATATTTCAATCCAAAAAATACATTATTACTAAATTTGGATTTATAAAAAAACTATATAGTCAATCTTTTAACATTTTTTCATTTTAGCTAATGCAAATTCAAGTTAAATATTAACTTTTTACACTAGCTTAATAAAAATAAATTACAAGTTGTATTTGTATCAAACAAATCGTATCAGGACTGAGTGTATCTATAAAAGTTGTGAACACTGCATACATTTTAAATGCAATCTCATATCTATTCATTCTGCAAACATTTTGTACATGTATATACATATATATATATATATATATATATATATATATATATATATATATATATATAACTCATTTCTTTTATCATAAAATTTTGTAATTAATAAATCGTTTATATTTTCATCCAATGGATTTTATATTTTCATATTCATAACTTTTCCCACACTGTCTTGATTATTATAACATGTATCAATTATATGCAAAATAAAAATCATAAATAAAAAAAAAAAAAATAGGTATATGGCATATCAGCATTTTGGTTACTGTGATTCCACTTTGGAATAGCATTTATTTACTCTAATAGCCTCACGAGATGTGCTAAAAGCTTGTATGATCAACTAATAAATTTTAAGTATTTTCGACAATATTTGATTTCCCTAGAAATTATACTTTACCTTATTTTCTGTAAAATCAAATTTCTCCATCGTGGGTTGCAAAAGTCCATGGCTCCTAATAATCTTCGTCCTTTTCCAATATAAGAGTTGGATTCGGCAACTTGTCAAACTCTGTCGCTTTACGGAATTTCATAAACTTTCTTGTGGGTGTTATTATATAGTTTCGTGTTTGTTTGACACGAAATTCTCAAGCAGAAAATCAGCAATATCGAATATATTTCGTAACGTCAAATATTTTACTGAAAGCTTTCTTGGCTTTGGAGGAAATTGTAAGGAATTCATTTCATCAGAGTAAAAATTTCGTTATTATGCATTTTGCTTTAATAAAACTTTTTTGTCGGTATTTTTTTAAAAATACTTTCTATTATTATATTAAATTATTTAATCTATCCTAAATAAACATCAGATTGTATCAGATGCCTGTAGACTAAAATTTTTAGACTGATTTTTACATTACATTTATCCATTGACCTTTGTGCTTCATCCTATAATATTTTTATCATATCAATCTACAGATAATATGTTTCAAAATTATAATTCACTGAAATATTAATTAATAAACAAAATACAAATTTTATGCATTAATATAGATTCTTACCATCACACCAGAACGTCTAATAACTGGATTGGCTGTATGCAGTATGCATTCGATTTAGACAATCCAAGTACTACAAAAAAATTGCATATGTTCCATATGGAATAGGTTTAGATATTTAAAAAATTAATAGATTTTTTCGAAGTCATCAATACTATGATAACACAAGTCGCGTCTATTTTGATAATTAATTCATCTGATAACAAGTATTAAGGTGGCCAAACGTCCTGATTTGGCCGGAAAAGTCCCGGATTTCCACCTTATGTCCCTGTTTTTTTTAAAAGCATTTTTTTGTACCGGTTTTGGATCTTTTGTTCCGGATTGTGCCAAATTTTAGAAAATTAACAGATAAATTAACAAAAATTTTAAAAACAAACAAACAAGTGCTAATGTTTTCAAACTACTTGTCTATATATGTATAAAATTTAATAGAATATTATACAAGGCTCAAAAGCGCGAAAAACATAAGATATAATATCATAGATTAAAAAGTATTGCATATAATGGAATAATAATTCATATAAAAAAAGATTTATACAAAACTGTTAGTATATACGGTTTAACATAACTAAAAATTGCCGTCTCAGTTTTGACCATAGAAAAATATGGTCACCGTACAAGTATGTATATTTACAGTATGAATAATGTTTGTGAATATATAATATTGAGTTCACTTCATTTTTTGACTTTATTATATATCAGAAACCATGCATTTGTCCATCCATATTTTAGTTATTTATTGCCATATTTTATTCATATATTACATTGAAGATTAGATAAACCTAAAATAGAACCTTTACAGTCTGTAAAACTATAAATAATTTAATGAATAGTGCAGAAAGAGTGCTGTTTCGTATATATATATATATATATATATATATATATATATATATATAAATTCAAACACTTCAAGTTATTCTATGATATTCTAAAAACAGTATGAAGATATTATGCAATAATTTAATTAATCCATACGTGAATTACATACTTTATTATTGGGGGTCTATAAAATATATTATAACTTCACCATTTTTGTTTTACTAAAAAATTTAATTGAATAAAACTCAACTTCGCGAAATGCTAAATTGAAATACAAATAAGCACCTCAATTAGAACTATGTCAAGTAGTATAGTTCAGAGGATGCGACTGAAACTTAAAAAGGCTTTAATTAAAACTTTTAACTTAGATTGGATTTTCTGCAAATTGCACGTGAAACATAGGAGCAAACCTACCTCCAACTTTTGATTAATTAACGATGAAATGTAATGGAATGTTCGCTACTGATGAATCAGTAACTGTATTTAATTTTAGAAACAAAAAATGTCATGTAACAAAGTTAAGATAAATGCTTCTGCTGCATCTATCTTAGGAAAATTGTTAAGAGGTGGTACAAGACTAATAGAAAATCGAGGTCAAGGAATTTATAAATTTGTACAATTTTCTAAAACTTTCTATAGCGATTTTTGTTTTTTCAACTTTCCGTAGGAAAAATTAAAATGTTTGCATATCTTTACGTTTCAGAGGTTTCTGAACGTTTTGGCATATCTCACAAAAAATGGATAATTATGAAAAATGTATAATTATGAGTTAAGGACAACAGTTTTTTCATATAACCTCTATGAAAGCTTGAACATGGGTGAGGTGAAAAGGGCTAACTGAACCTTTATCCTGGCAAAGATGTAAGCAATGAAAATAGTAAATAAACTAGTAGAGCGCATGGCATCGTGCCTTGAGGCAAATTGCTGGAACTTCCCGTATAATTTTTTTTTTTTTTTTAAGGATTAACATTTTTGAAAAAAAAAATTTCTGAAAAAATTAGATTTTTGAGAAACTATAAATTTGGGCAAAATTTACTTTTTTTTTCAATAAAAAACGACTTTTTGAAGAAAAATTTATTTTGAAATATTTTGGAAATTCTGAACTTTTTTCAAAGCAATCGTACTGCTTTAACTGCATGAAGACGAAATATCAAAGCGCGTAAGCGCTGCGTCGCCGTTTAACGGATAAACATTGGTACGGAACCCATAGGAATGTAAACATATTTATTCTTATTGTTAAAATTTCTATAAAATATCTGATAATTTGATGTGCATATGTCTAATGATCATTTTTGGCCGCCAAATGGCATTTTTTTTTTACCTTTTTCACTAGATCTCTGAAATCACTAGACCTGCCTTCATGAAAATTTGACCAGCTTTTAATCTTGTTAGTACAAGTAAAATGTCGTCTGAATTATTCAAATCGGACGCTCCGTTCTCTTAAAAACTAAGTTACCGTTTTTGGGACTTTTTGCGCCATATCTTCGGAACGACTAGACCTGCCTTTGCCAAAAACTAATCACCACGTCTCCTTATCAATACAAATCGAATGTTTTTCGAATTATTCAAATCGCTTCATCCGTGTTCCCGAAATCGTCGACAAAAATTTGTATCCGCACACACACATACACGCACACACATACACGCACAGTCTGGGATGCATAAAGGCATTTCCTTCACATACTTTCACATACTTTCCTTCACTATACAAAAAAACACATATACGCACACACACATACATCCATTTTTTCTAAGGTATGCCTAAATGTTCAGATTGTTTTGAAACGTAAAGATATATAAAAATTTTCATTTTAGATTTTTCTGCGATTACTATACCTTGCACAGGAAGTTAAAAAGTAAATTAAGATAAAAAAAGTAATTTTACAGGAGATAGCTTAATTAACTATAATAGATTTAGTTTGCACAATATGATTACTCCAAGTCAAACTGGACCTTCCTGCCTCGCTCTACCCTATGTTAATATTTTTCCTTTATAATCGGAACTTCAATATTATTTTTTACGTTTAAACTAAATAATCTAGAATTATTCTCTTTAGTAGAAAATGTAAATGAAAATTGATATTTTTGTGACCCTAAGAAACCCAAATTAACCTCATAATAAAAACATGAGTTTCGCGGCATCCTTAATGAGAGATTCGCCGTTCTGAATATCATAAGAATACTTTTCCGGGAGTTAGTTTAATCTTGTTATGTAAGCTGAAACTCTGATGTCAACTTCATAAAACTTCTTAGTCTTCCGAAATCGCAATTATACAAATATACAAATAAAATTAATGGCTTTTATATTTATTATTATATTATTATTCATTAAAAATTTGCAAAGGCATAAAGAATAAAAAATATTTTTTTTGAAAGTTCTTGATTTCTTAAAAGCTATACAAAAAATGATTGTGTATTGTATATGCATTTTTCATACTTACAAATATTAATTATATTCAATTAATATTTTAAATATATATCATCGTAATAAAGTGGGTTTATATTTTTCATGCGAAGTATAATAATTTATTGAACTAGTATCTAAAACTAATTATATTCATAGACTTCTTTATGAAAGTAAAGTTATTTCATTAAAATTATTCTAATGTGGAATATTACAAATTTTGAAAATGTTACAACTACACAAATATAAATTTATATTTTCAAATAATTGTTTTAAAAAGTATAAATTTCACTATATTTAACTAAATTTGTGAATATATACACTATATTTGTGAATTATAACTGATGCAATTAGGCATAGCTTTCAAAATAAATGTAGATTTTATAATGCAATATGATTAATTTAAATAGTATAAGAAACTTTATGATATATTTTTGTTTGGTATATCCAAATATTTCAAGTGCTAATTGAATCTTACTCACAATACATCATCTTAGGAATTTTTCTTAAAACACAAAGATTATTGAACAAAGTTATTCGTATCTTAACTGAATTTACCTCTACAAAGGTAAAATCAAAGTCTTGCTAAGTACTAAGTAAGTAAATTAATTTTACTAGTAATTACGATGAAATCTTTTGTTCAGGGCAAATAAAAAACTAATAAAGGTAATAATAATAGTAATAGTAATAATAATAATAATAATAATAATAATAATAATAATAAGTACGATATTTAATCACTATAATTCTGCTAAATTAAATTTACTAGTAATTACGATGAAATTTTTTGTTCAGGGCAAATGGAAAATTAATAAAGGTAATAATAATAATAATAATAATAATAATAATAATAATAATAATAATAAATAGTAGTCTGCCCGAAAGCAAGGTCCATGGTATGAGAGCACCACAAAATCAATGATTTTCTTCCCCTCCCTTGTTTATTATTCCTATTACCAGTGGTGTTGTGCTAATATTTTTTTTGCCAGAACGCTAAAATTTAAAATCCGGTTCATAAACCGGTTCAAAAAGTTTGATATATTTCGATACGAACTCACAAATCTAATATATTGACTACTTATATAATTAACTCTATTATATACAGCTAGTCTATAAATTAAATTGTACAAGTATGAGGGAATCATTGAGTGCATAATTTATATTCTTTAATAACATTAATTATATTTATTGTGCTATTATTTGTATTCATTAATACTTACAGATATTTATTATGATATAAAAGTACTCAAGATTTATTACAATACTTTATAAGACTTAACCTAATAAATACGATAGATAACCTATTACCTATACTATATTATTGTATATCATAGGTAGATATCTATTATCAATCATACCGTGAGATACCTACACCGTCATTAACTTATTATACCTACATACTTTTTACTTCTTATAAATATTACTGTCTAATTTATATATTTACCTATATTATATAGGTTTACCTTACGCACCATGTATTATATCTTTACCTATCTATTGTCTATACCGGGAATTGAACCCGGGACTTCCGCGTGGCGGTCGCGCACCTTAACCACTACCCTATCGGGTACCCCCATTCATAATATAATATGGGACGCACTGTTGTTTCCGCGGGTCATTTTCTAATTAATTAGGTAATTAATACTAAGGTGTCGCGACGACACGCGAAAAAATACGCTTGATTGTAGCGTTACGGTGGTCTCGTGGTTAAGGTTGTCGCGTGCCACGCGGCGGACCCGGGTTCGATTCTCGGTAGGGTTAATGTATAGTGTAAGGAAAATTATAGGTAATAAGATATATAGTAGATATAGGTTAGGTGTATTCGGTATACAATGTAGGGATTTGAGAGCATATGATGAAATATAGCGTACGGTATAGATGTAAGGCGTGTAGTATAGAATGCAACGTATAGGCATACGTCAGGCTATAAAAATACACGAATAGGAACCTATTATATAGGTGTTAGCGTATAAGAAATGCGATTTAATTTATGAATATTATTTTTTCTACAAGAATTTTTATCTCGGTATATCTAAAATATCCAAAATATCCGTTAAGACATCGATTACACCTTACTGCTGCCTTTGCTGTTATCACTTCATAAAAAATTAATTACTGCACTTTTAAACAATTGTGTGCACAGTGCGACAATAACCATAGAACTATAAATTTTATTAAATGTTTGAGTAACTTGTGCGAGCTGATTTTCTTAAGATGTTCTTAGTCTCGCAACTTACCGAATTCTAAAAATTCTAAATTTAAAAATATAATATAAAAATTATTATACCGCTGTCAGGAAGGGATGGCAATTTATAAATATACAGACTAATACATACAGAATTTGGAATTTTTCTATAATCCGTAATATTGAGAAAGTTTGCATTAGACCTAAAATGGGATCCGTATTTACCTAAAATTATATGATTTGCACATGCATCTTGTGCTCACTTAAACTAAACAACGATCATAATATATTTAACGAATTTTTAACAGTATTTACTAATTACATTCAAATCACCCAAAGCAAGTGGGTTAAAATCGTGTAAATTTTTAATTTGCCTCTCCCCTTTGAATTTAAAAATGGATCTTTCTGTGGGGCGAGTGATTAAAAAAAATTACCAATAAATGTTGGATTGTAAAAATTTACAAGCGATCGAACGGCTTATATTTTTGCCTTAGATGGCAAACAATTCATCCAATTATTAAAATATTACATTTTTTTGCAGCTCTTATGCTTTTGTATTTATAGAATTGCTTTTTTCGCTACAATTAATTTCCATTATATGAATGTCTTAAATTATTTATTTTATTCGACTAACGTCCGCTATGTCCGAAACAAGTCCAACTTATATCCGAAATAATCGGGCATCAGACTCTTTTCGGTCTTAAAGTAACATATGTGAAGTTTGAAATACACTACTGTATTGTAATTAATATTTCAGTTCATACACCTCAATTTGTAACTAAATTAAAAACGACTTTGATAAAAACAGTGGTGTTGTGCTAATATTTTTTTATTGGAACGCTAAAATTTAACAACTGGTTCATAAACCGGTTCTCATTTTTTTTTCCAGTTCCGTTCGAAAAGGAAAGAAACAAAAATTATTACAAAACCCATTGTGTGCACATATATGTATGTTTATTACAATAATAAGAACATTTAATGAAAATTAGTTGGAACGCGTTCTTTCCCAAAAATGATTTGCCGGAACGACGATCCGGCGCGTTCCGGCTCGACAACACCACTGCCTATTACCTATATAAGGGTATTTCTATTGCATATTATAACTCTTAATAAAATATGAAAAATAATACATCTGTTTATAACAAATATTTAATGCAAAGAAAAGCTCTTCAATTAATTCAAATATTATGCAAAAACATACTATTCTATTAACCCCTAATGTATAATTTACAAAATAAAGCTTGATACATTTTTTTTAGAAAATATTCTGCATCACTGTGTTTTTTCATATTTTTTTCTTGCATTGAGAAATGATCAATCGAAATGAATTTTCGTAATTTTGCATATTTGGTTCCAAAGCAATAAAGTCTTTAGAAAATTCTTGAAAAATGGTTGAACCTATGAAAAAAGTAGGCAGTATCATTATTTGGCTCTGCTTGAGAAAACATCAAGCAAAAGCTAAATTTAGATCATTTTATGCCCAAGTATTACTATTTATCTGCATTAGTAGAAACGTAAAAGTTAGTTCTAAATTTAACTTCCTGTAGGGTTTCTGCTTGTGTTGATGAAACTATTGGTTTTGGGTAAAGAAATTTTTTATATCCATTTTTTATTTTCAAAAAAAAATTTTAATATCGAAAAGAATTCTGATTTTAGTTAGAATTCTAATTATAGCTAAAGTTCTAAACATGACTTATATACTTCAAATAAATAATTTTAACTTTGTAATTCAGTTTATATAATACTTACAATTAGAAATATTGGACAATGTTCTTCATTTTAAACTTGATAGATTAGGTTTTAATTATTCTGATTTTAGTTACAATTCTAATATAGCTAAAGTTCTAAACATGACTTATATACTTCAAAGAAATAATTTTAACTTTGTAATTCAGTTTTTATAACACAATTAGTAATATCAGACAATGTTCTTCATTTTAAACTCGATTGATTAAATTTTGTTTATTCTTTTTTATAATATACGAATAATGAAAGTTACATTATTTATAATCATCTATTTGAAAACATTTAATATTCCTCGAATATTTCATTATGGTACAGGAAGTTCCAGCAATTTGCCTTAAGGCACGATGCCATATAACACTTGTTAAATTCTGTGATGGTTAATTAATACCTACGTTTTGGAATCTCTCATCCAAGGGTAAGTTAACACATCACTCAATAATATACATAATATACATAGGGTATATCATAACTAATTATTAATTTATTTGTAATATATAATAATTAATTAAATAGTAGTAGGATATATTGTATCTGTGCAATATTAAACATCAAGCAGATCCTTTCTTAATTATTAAATTTAAATTTTATTTTATTAATCATATTATATCAAGGAAACTCAATAAGCACCTGCGGACTTATTGAGTGATGTGTTATACAGCATATTTTATAATGACTAATAGTTGCGTAATTTAAGATTAAATTTTAATTGAATGTCAAAATGATACATTATTGAAATTATCCAACACAAAGCAGTTACTGAGATATCGTCGTAGAAAGGATCTCATTTCAAATTCTATTACAGAGAGCGCCTTCGTTACAAATAAGCGGCGAGCTTTGGCATTATAGTTGTCCGGACAACATTCCTTCCGGGATTTATGTTCCGTTTATTAATGACCAAAGTGCAAATTGATACATTCCTAGTCCACAAGATAATGCGCATGATGAAATAATAACAAAAGCTACGAATATTCCATACAAAATATGCAGCTTTATGATCGTTGTAAATTGCACGATGCGCATTTTCACATGCGACGTAGAAATGATTAATTTTCTAGGAATTTGATGTAAAATAGTTTCTAATTATTGTGAAGTTATAAAAAGCAAAATAAAACTAGTGGTGTATGGCATTGAGCCTTAAGGCAAATTGCTAGAACTTTCCATACCGTAACGAAGTGTTCAAGGAATATTAGATATTTTCAAATAGATCATTATAAATATTGAGTTATATAAACTGAATTGCAAAGTTGAAATTATTTGTTTAAAGTATATTAGAACTAATTAACTTCCCATAGGGCAAGTTATAGTAATCGCAAAAAAATCGAAAATGAAAATTTTTATATATCTTTACGTTTCAAAACCTTCTGATGCACATTTTGGCATACCTTAGAAAAAATGGATGTATGTGTGTGTGTGTGTATGTGCGTGTATGTGTGTGTGTTCGGATACAAATTTTCGTCGACGATTTCAGGAACACGGATGAAGCGATTTCAATAATTCAAAAAACATTCGATTCGTATTGGTAAGGAGAAGTGCTGATTAGTTTTTGGCAAAGGCAGGTCTAGCCGTTCCGGAGATATGGGGCAAAAAGTGCCACAAACGGTAACTCAGTTTTTAAGAGAACGGAGCGTCCGATTTGAATAATTCAAAAAACATTTTACTTGTATTAACAAGATTAAGAACTGATTAATTTTCATGAAGGTAGGTCTAGCGGTTTGGGAGATCTAGTAAAAAAGTAAAAAAATGCCATTTGGCGGTCAAAAATGATCATTAGACATATGCACATCAAATTATTAGATATTTCATAGAAATTTTAACGATAAGTATAAATTTTGTTTACACATTCGATTCCTATGGGTTCCGTTCCAATGTTTATCCGTTAGTTCTCAAAAATCTAATTTTTTCAGAGTAATTTTTTTTCAAAAATGTTAATCTTTTCAAAAAAAATAATGTTTGGTAAGAGAAGTTCCAGCAATTAGCCTTAAGGCACGATGCCATGCGCTCGACTAGTTAAGAATAAAATCTGAACCATTTTCGATATACAAAAAAAAAATGAAACAATTTTTTTCCAAAAGCAATTATTTTGGTAAAACAAGCAGAAAGTTCTTTGAATCATTCAAAACTGTCTCTTAGTTTCCTAAAAAAAAACTGCCATTTTCTGTACAATTAGCTCGGTATCTCTAAAACGGTCGGATCTGCCTTTGCCAAAAACTAATTACATCTTCTCCCAATCATTACAAACTGATAGTTTTTTAGATCATTCAAATCGACTACTCTGTTATGTCAAAAACTCGATTTGTATTTTCTGCACTCTCTGCTCCGTATCTCCGTAACGGCTCAACCCACCTTTGCCAAAAACTAATCAGCATATCTTCCTATCAATAGAAATCGAATGTTTTTTGAACCATTCAAATCGATTGATCCGTGCGCCCGAAAACGTGGACGAAAAAATGCGGATGCGGATTCAAATGTTTTGAAATGTACTTCTAAAGTAATGTAAAAAACACATTGGTTAACAGTTAATTGAATTCAAATTAACTATATTTTTTATATTTTATTTCAGGTGAGCACCTGATACCAGCAGGTTGCATGATTCAGATGTCGTTGTTCTATTTGCACAGAGACCCGGATCACTTTCCGGACCCACTGAAATTTGACCCTGACAGATTCACGCCGGAGGCGTCTCGAGGCAGACACCCATACGCCTACGCCCCGTTCAGCGCCGGACCAAGGAACTGTATCGGTAAATATTTTTTTACACATTTATACTTTTCTTTATATATATATAGCATAGAGCAGAGGGGCTTAAAGATCCGCGGGTAAAGAAGTTATCATCAATATGTAAACTAGTGGGCATTTAGTCTTAAGCAGTGGTGTTGTGCTAATATTTTTTTTGCCGGAACGCTAAAATTTAAAATCCGGTTCATAAACCGGTTAAAAAAAAGTTATATATCGATAAGAACTCACAAATCTAATATATTGACTTCTTATATAATTAACTCTATTATATACAGCAGTACATAATTTATATTCTTTAATAACATTAATTATATTTATTGTGGTATTATTTGTATTCAATAATACTTACAGGTATTTGTTATGATATAAGAGTACTCAAGATTTATTACAATACTTTATAAGACTTAACCTAATAATATGATAGATAACCTATTATCTATATTACTATAATATATTATTGTATATAATTGGTAGATATCTATTATCAATCATACAGTGAGATACTTACACCGTCATTAACTTATTATATACCTATATACTTTTTACTTCTTATAAATATTACTGTCTAATTTATATATTTACCTATATTATATAGGTTTACCTTATGCCCTATGTATTATCTCTACCTATCTATTGTCTATACCGGGAATTGAACCCGGGACTTCCGCATGGCGGTCGCGCACCTTAACCACTACCCTATCGGGTACCCCCATTAATAATATAATATGGGACGCACTGTTGTTTCCGCGGGTCATTTTCTAATTAATTAGGTAATTAATACTAAGGTGTCGCGACGACACGCGAAAAAAGACGATTGATCGTAGCGTTACGGTGGTCTCGTGGTTAAGGTTGTCGCGTGCCACGCGGCGGACCCGGGTTCGATTCTCGGTAGGGTTAATGTAGCGTGTAAGAAAAATTATAGGTAATAGGATATATAGTAGATATAGGTTAGGTGTATTCGATATACAATATAGGGATTTAGAGTATGTGATGAAATATAGCGTATGGTATAGATGTAAGGTGTGTAGTATAGGCATACGTAAGGCTATAAAAATACACGAATAGGAACCTATGATGTAGGTGTTAGCGTATAAGAAATGCGAATGAATATAAGATTTAATTTATAAATATTATTTTTTCTATAAGAATTTTTATCTCGGTATTAAATATCTAAAATATCCTAAATATCCGTTACGGCATCGATTACACCTTACTGCTGCCTTTGCCGTTATCACTTCATAGAAAATTAATTACTGCACTTTTAAACGATTGTGTGCACTGTGCGACAATAGACATAGAATTATAAATTTTATTAAATGTTTGAGTAACTTGTGCGAGCTGATTTTCTTAAGATGTTCTTAGTCTCGCAACTTACTGAATTCTAAAAATTCTAAATTTAAAAATATAATATAAAAATTATTATACCGCTGTCTGGAAGGGATTGCAATTTATAAATATACAGACTAATACATACAGAATTTGGAATTTTTCTATAATCTGTAATATTGAGAAAGTTTGCATTAGACCTAAAAAGCAATGCTTATTTACCTAAGCTATGGAAATATATATGGAAAACTTATATGATTTGCACATGCATCCTGTGCTCACTTAAACTAAACAATGATCATAATATATTTAACGAATTTTTATCAGTATTTACAAATCACATTCAAATCACCCAAAGCAAGTGGGTTAAAGTCGTGTAATTTTTTAATTTGCATCCCCCATTTGAATTTAAAAATGGATTTTTCTGTGGAGCGTGTGCCCCATGTTGGGAATTACTAGTCTAGGAGTACATTTTTTTAATCTACTACCAGGTTAATCAATAATTGAGTGATCATCAATTCCAAAGCACCTTCATCAGATTTTTAAAAGATCAAAGTTTCCATGAATATGCATACAAATCTCAAATTGTAGGCCGAAATTTAGACAATAAGTCTATTGAAATATCAGGGTAACTCTTTTGCTATAAATTGTCAACTAATTTACCAATAAATAAATGTCAATAAAACAATGATTAAAAAAAATTACCAATAAATGTTGTTATTGCAAAAATTTACAAGCGATCGAACGGCTTATATTTTTGCCTTAGATGGCAAAAAATTCATCCAATTATTAAAATATTACATTTTTTTGCAGTTCTTATGCTTTTGTATTTATAGAATTGCTTTTTTCGCTACAATCAATTTCCATTATATGAATGTCTTAAATTATTTATTTTATTCGACTAACGGGCATCAGACACTTTTTGGTCTTAAAGTAACATATGTGAAATTTGAAATACACTACTGTATTGTAATTAATATTTCAGTTCACACACAACTCAATTTGTAACTAAATTAAAAACGACTTTGATAAAACCAGTGGTGTTGTGCTAATATTTTTTGTCGGAACGCTAAAATTTAAAAACTGGTTCATAAACCGGTTTAAAAACCGGTTCTCATGTTTTTTCCGGTTCCGTTCGAAAAGGAAAAAAATAAAAATTATTACAAAACCCATTGTGTGCACATATATGTATGTTTATTACAATAATAAAAACATGTAATAAAAATTAGTTGAATAATAATTTATAAAATTTACTTATTATATCATTTTCTGTATGTAGCGATTTTTTTATATTTTTTCTTGTCGGAAGGACGTTCCGGCGCGTTCCGGCTCGACAACACCACTGGTCTTAAGGCAAGTTGCATTAACTTCCCGAAATGTGTAAGAATTGACTTAATCAATGGTAATTGAAATTTAGATATTTGGATAAAATTTTCGACTGTTTATTTCAAATAGAAAGTTATCGCTTTCAATTAAATCCAAACATTGGGATTTCGAATAGAATTTTCTCAAACACATTTAAAGTAACTGTAATTATATTAATTATATTGCACAGTCACGTGCTTGTATACCCAAAAATTGTAGCTTATTATTTGAAATTTTAATGAATTTACAATGTTTGACTCATCACAACACAAAAGCAACTTTTGACACAAATTTTAACTATAATATTTTCTCAAACTTTGATGAATTTTTAACATTAAACTATTTGTCGTAGGGCCGTAAAATTTTAGTATGATCTCTAAGACTATGGTATCTACCGTCAAAAAAAATCATAAAAATTGTCGACAATTTTTTTTTAACACCTTATTACAAGAAAACGACCCTGCCAATCTCCACCAAAAACTAAATAGCACTATTACCAACCAATATCTTTCAAACGGCTTTTGAATTTGCAAAATCGATTCAGATGTCCGGGCTAAAACGTGGACGAAAAAATTTTCACTTTTCTGCAAATTTTATAAACGCTGGTCCTCATCGAGATACGTCGAATGGCTTTTAAATTTTTGAAATCGGTCCAGCCGATTTTGAGAAAACGTCGATTTACGGCAAAAAATCTGTTCACATATGCACATACACATATTTTTTCCAGTTCTGGTCTTATTTGATTCAGAATGGCTTGAAACGTGGAGAAAACAACATTAGCGAATCGGATTTTTTTAAGAAAACTTAGAATTTTCCTTTAGGAAGTTAAAAACAAGTGAAGTCAGAAATTTTTCAACAACAATATTTGAAAGTAGAGGTCAAAACATCTGTAATCAGCCATTGCAATAACTCAAGCAACGTCGTTATCAGGAGCTTAACAACCATGTTTTAAAATCTAGAACAGAAGTATTTTCTTTCGCTGTTTGTTTTTCTGGTTGTGAGCACTGTCGTTATTATTATTTTTGAATTATATTGAATAGATTTTTTATGTATAGCCTTCATAAAAGTATACATGTGATTGGAGCAAAATGAACCAACTGAATCTTCGTAAAAGTATAAACAATGAGAAATTAGTAAATAAAAAAGCATACTAAGTTGAAAAATGCTATTTAAAAAGAGGTACATCAAATAAATAGTTATTTCAACTCTGGTGATAAATTTTTCTGACGAAATACTATTTCAAGGCTATATACGGTTTTATCTTTGTAAAAAATGTGCATATATTTTGCGTTGGTTAAATAATGTAGCTATTACAATCGTACAATCTCTTTAAAATTACAATTAAAAACATTGGGTCTGTTTGCTCTCTCGCTGGGTAAAAAGGGACTCATGACAAATTTTAGAAAAATTGTGAAAAACATTTCTGTACTTAGGAACTAACAGGGAATTATGCTTAACATAGTATGGTACTTGTTTCTTTAATACGTTTTATGTGCTCTGATGTAGTTCATTTGGTTTAGACAATATAATTAACTTCCCGTAGGATAAGTTATAGTAATCGCAAAAAATCGAAAATGAAATTTTTATATATCTTTACGTCTCAAAGGTTACTGAATATTTTGTCATACCTTAAAAAAATGTGTGTATGTGTGTGTGTGCGTGTGTGTGTGAGCGGATACAAATTTTTCGTCGACGATTTTGGGAACACCGATCAACCGATTTGAATAATTCAAAAAATATGCGATTGGAATTGATAAGGAGACGTGCTGATTAGTTTTTGGCAAAGGCAATTCTAGCCGTTCCGAAGATACGGGGCGAAAAGTGCCAAAAACGGTAACTCAGTTTTTAAGAGAGCGGAGCGTCCAATTTTAATAATTCAAACCACATTTTATTTGTATTGACAAGATGAAGAACTACTTAAATTTTTAAAAAGGCATGTCCAGCTGTTATGTACTCTCAATAAAAATAAATAAAATGTCATTTGGCGGTCAAAATTATTTATTGGACATATGTGCATCAAATTATCAGATATTTTATAGAGATTTTAATAATGTGAACATATTTTGTGTAATTTTTTTTAGATTGCGTACCAAGATTTTTGATTACGGTACGGTAAGTTTCAGCAATTTACCTTAAGGCACGATGCCATGCAACCTAGTTACTGAAATCAAATTGGAGCTTTGTGCTCCTGACCTACAAACGCATTTTCTATATATGCTCTACATGCATGCACAAAATATTTCCGAATATACCATAAATGCAGCTAATATTTTGTTCAACCGAGTTTTGATTGTATCTTGTATTTTCTATCTGTGAAAATCTCATTTCGGTGACACCGGTAATTCGCAATTCACGCACCTTTGAGTCGCGCACGGCTTTTTCGACGGACTGATCAGTGATATAATGCGAGTGTGGCTCCCGTGAAACATGTTAAATCTGGCAGTAAATCGATTTTAGCCAATATACACTGCATGGAATTTTCAACAAGTCGGGGGATAAAAATTCAACCCATTTGACAAATAGGTACATCATTCCGCGTAACATGAATTTATTCTCTAATACTGTTTTGGTGCAAACCGATCAGACTTAACGATTTAAAAAAATTACATGTACATACAGTAATTTATAATATTCAATATTAAGTGAGCGTTTTATTATTATTAGTTATCTTATATCTTGCAATTATTATTAATTACACAAAAATATTATCATTCTTAGTGTTGATGTCTCACTATTAATTATATCTGATGTATCATGTTTGAACAAATTGGGCCATTGTAAACTAAGCTTATGACGAGTTCTAGAAGTCTACACATTTGTTTTACATAAGTAACTAGTTGGTTTGGTATTTAGCCTTGAGGCAAGTTACATGAACTTCCCGATATGTGTAATTAATCGACTTAATCAATAAAAAATAAATTAATTTATGAGTGATTAAAAGTATTCCGAGTGGATTTATTACATATGATTGAAAACGAACGAACACTTTGACTCGGAGTATTTTCTAATAGCAAATTTTCAAAAATCACCAGTTTTTATAATTGAACCAGTTACCGTAGGAAAACTTCTTTAATGGCTTACAATGTTCATTAAAACCAAGTACTCTATCGTTATACCAAGAAAATCGTCTAATTTTAATTTTAACAAACGTCAAAAAAAACCTCTCTTCTTCTTAATCTTTGATGAATTTTTAAAATTAAACTACTTGTAGTAAGGCCTTAATATTTCAGTAAGTTTTATAAAAGCATGATATATATATATCGCTAAAAAAAAGTTCCATGAAAACCGGTTTAAATTTTTTTTCAACAGTTAATTACAAGAAAACGGCTCGGTAGATTTTCACCTAAAACTGATCAGTATCATTCCCAACTAATATCTATCGAACAGTTTTTGATTTTTTAAAATCGGTTCGGTAGTATGAGCTTAAATGTGGAGAAAGGTTTAACACTTCTTTCCAAATTACAAAGAAATGGCTCAGCCGATCGTCGCACAGGACTGAGAAACGAAAATCCTCATCGAGATACAGCAAATGTCGACGAAAGTTCTAATTTTGGCAAACGCCAAAAAGACCATACTAATTTTTGCATACTTCGACGAATTTTTAAAGCTAAACCAGCTGTCGTAGGGCCGTAATATTTTTAGTATGATCTAGAAGACTATGGTATCTACCGTCAAAAAAATAATCATAAAAATCGTCGATTTTTTTTTAAAAAACTTTATTACAAGAAAACGGCTCGGGCGATCTCTACCAAAAACTAATCAGCACGATTCCCAACCAATATCTTTCGAACGGTTTTTGAACTTTCAAAATCGATTTAGAATTGCGGGCTAAAACGTAGACGAAAAATTTTTCACTTTTCTGCGATTTATAAAGAAACGGGCTTGGCCGATCGTCGCACAAAACTGACAAACAATAGTCCTCATCGAGATACATCGAAAGGCTTGTAAATTTTAGAAATCGGTCCAGCCGTTTTCGAGAAAACGTCGATTTACGGCAAAAAATCTATTCACACAGACACACACACATGCATACTTTTTCCAAATTTGGTCTCATTCGATTCAGAATGGCTTGAAACGTCGAGAAAACATGAAATTAGCGATTCGGATTTTTTGATGAAAACATAAACTTCTCCTTCGGGAAGTTAATCATTAAAAATAGATCAATGATTTAAAACAATTGTTTTATACATTTTTAAATAGATAATTATAATTATTAGATATTTTATTGATCATAAAATATACAGTGATGATCTTTTAGCTCAATGCACTTGAGAAAGTTTACATTAGAAGTGAATGAATGAATCCATCTGAAGATATATAACGCATTTGAAATATATACATTTTGAAACTGAATTGTAAATTTAAAATTCTTATTTAAAGTATAAAACTTTGTATATTTTTGAAAATTTTAAAAAGAAATTTCAGAAAATTTCGAAATTAGCTTGAACCGTATAAAAAAATGTTAAAAATATGTTCTTATTATTAAACTATCTATAAAATATCTGATAATTTGATGTGAATATGTCTAATGATCATTTTGGACCGCCAAATATCTTTTTATATTTACATTTTTCTCTGTATCTCCGAAACCGCTAGATCTGCCTACCAAAAAATTTAACCAATTCATCATTTTGTCAATATAAATAAAATTATTTTTGAATCATTTGAATCGGGTGCTTTGTTCCCTCAAATACTGAATTACAATTTTTGGCACTTTTTTTACCGTATCTTCGAAACGGCACTACCTGTCTGTCTTTACCAAAAACTAATCAATAGAAATCGAATGTTTTTTCAATCATTCAAATTGGTTGATTGGTTGAAAACTTGTATCCAAACATACACGCACACACACACATACATCCGTTTTCTCTAAGGTATGCCAAAATGTTCAGAGACCTTCAAAACGTGAAGATATGCAAAAATTTTCATTCTGGATTTTTTTGCGATTACTATAACTTACCTTACGGGAAGTTAAAAATATCGTAAAAGGCAAAATTGATATAAACAATTAAATTCCCATTAAACTTTTCATCATATGATGATTATTACGAAATGCGCCTCTATTCTTTCTCAGCGTACACTAAATTGTGCAAACCATAGAATTGGATAGAATACCACGGATATTTATAGGAAACAACTTAACGAATGCTTTTCCCTTAGAGGGCCCCGGCGGCGCAATTAATTTACTCATAAATAGTTGCTCCTTCCTGTATTTCTCACACCGAAATAAAGATACGAAGGTACTATCTTGTAGAACAGTAATCTGATATCGTTATTACTCTAGTATACCCGACACTCTGCAATAGGTGGTTTTCTCCAGATATTGTTAGTGTTGAGAAGTAGTAAATGTAAGGAACAGAATTGAAGATATAAGTATATAAGTTATTATTACCATTTTGTATCGACAAAGTATCAGGTATACCAAAATGTTCAGAAGGTTTTGAAACGTAACGATATATAAAAATTTTCGATTTTTTTTTGTGTACTACAACTTAGCCCACGGAAAGTTAACTAGCGGTGAATGGCATCATGCCTTAAGACAAATTGCTTGAAGTTCCCGTACCGCAACAAAAATATTGCAGGAGTATTAAATGTTTTGAATTAGATCATTATGATTACTCTAAGTTGCATTATTCGCATATTATAGCCAAAGTGCATTCGAATTAATTTTGGTATTCAAAAAAATTATTTTTAAAAAATTAAAAGAAATTTTACAAATTACATTTTTTTAACCTTCCCCAACAACTAATTGTTTCTTCACACTGTCGACATAAGCAAAAAAATTTTTTGAATTATTCAAATCGGATGCTTTTTTCTCTCAAAACGACCATTTTTTATATTTAGCTTCTTATCTCCGAAACGGCTGGGCCTGTCTCTGTCAAAAACCACTTTTACCCATCAAAACAAATTGAATGTTTTTTGCAACATTAAGATGGGATACTTGTTCTCTCAAAAATGTAATTTTCATTTTCTGCACTCTTTGCTTCATATCTCCGAAACGGCTTCACCGACTTTTGCCAGAAACTAATCGGATGGTCTCTTTATCAATAGGAATCGGATGTTTTTTAAATATTTTAAATTAGTTGATCCATGCTCCCGAAAACGAGAACAAAAAACTGTATCCATACATACGCACACATACATACATACAAACATTTTTTCTGTGGTATGCCAAAATGTTCAGAAACCTCTGAAACGTGAAAATATGCAAAAAAATTTTTTGATTTTTGGACGATTACAATAACTTACCCTACGTGAAATTCAAAATTTTGGTTCAAAAAACATTCAATTCCTGTTGCTGATTAGTTTTCGATGAAGACAGGTTTAGCCGTTTCAGAGATATGGGGCAAAAAGTGCCAAAAACGGTAATTCAGTTTTTGAGAGCACGGAGAGTACTCGATTTTTTTTTATTATTATCTCTTTTATTTACAACTGTCCAGTAAGGGACATTCAATAAATTTGATGAATTTACAATAGTCGGCCGAAAAGGGACATTGTATACTACAAGGGCATGTTGGAAAAAACAACTCAGTAGTTGTTTTTTCATTCGATTTAAAATTCACAATGTTTTATTGATAATTATATAATTTTAACTATTTACTTATTGAATAATTTCTTATAAATAACGATTAAGTTATTACCATTTTTTATCAGGAGAGTAGATGGATTAAATCCAGTGGCGCTTTTCTTTTCAATCTTCTTGGATAGTACTTTGTTACCAATGAGTTTGCTAATGAATTTGGGTGACTGATTAGCTTGTTTCTATACTTGTCTGCTGTTTTTGTAATTACTCGATTTTATTGATACAAAAACATTTTACTTGTAATGACGAAATGAATAATCGATGAAATTTTTGGTAACGCGGGTCTAGCGGTTTCGGAGATACAGAGGAAAAAGTTAAAACAAAAATTATATTTGGTGGTCAAAAATGAACATCAGACGTATGCACATTAAATTATCAGATTTTTGATGAAGTTTTTGAAAATGAGTACTAATTTTTTTGTTACAATTTTGTTGGGTTCCGTACCAAGATTTTTCGGAAAAAAATTCAAAATATACAAAGTTTTATCAAATATGAATTTTAAATTTACAATTCAGTTTGAAAATGTATATATTTTAAATGCGTTAGTTTTATTGTGAGAAATATATCCTCAGATGGTTTTATTCCGCATCTCATACTAATGTAAACTTTCTCAAGTGTTTTGAGCAATAAGATCGTCTCTGTATATTTTATGAACAATAAAATATATAGTGATTATAATTATCTATTTAAAAATGTTTAAAACAATTGTTATTAATCATCGATCAATATTTAATTAATTATAATAATTTAATTATTACTGATTTTTCCTCGAATATTTAATTCTGGTAAGGAAAGTTGCAGCAATTTGCTTTAAGGCACGATGCCATAAATTTCTTGTTTCCATGCACCATGCACCACTAGTTTTGTCGAGGCTCCGAAATATTTTAAATTACTGTACGGAAAGTTCCAGAAATTTGACTTAAGGCACGACGCCATACACCACTAGTTTAATTTTACAACAAGACACCCCAATAATTTTGTTTCAACAAACAAAATCGTTACCCACTAATACAATTTGAATTGAATCAAGTGCAAGTGTGATAATTGTACACTCTTAAATGTAGTATTTAATCAATTTTATTATTAAAACATTTGTTACTTATTCATACAACTATTAAATAATTTTGTAATATATTTAATTAAACTTTCAGGTCAGAAATTTGCTCTGATGGAGGAAAAAGCTGTTCTGGCCACCGTGTTACGTGAATATGTAGTAACGACGTTAAAACCTCAGGAAACTTTATGTGCCGAACTTATATTACGCCCTCCCGACGGCATGCGCATCAAATTGCAACAACGCCATACGGAACGCTAAAATCCAAATTGCTCATTTAAAACTATCTCCAAATACATTTACATTAGTTAGACTGCATAATATTGTTAGGCAGTCAGTTAGTCCATAAGTTTCTTCATTGAAGCCATTATTTAAATCGCGTAAGAGTAAGTTCACATAGAATTATTTTAATTAATTAAACGTATAATATTATTAAATATATTTTATTATTTTGTTTTTGTATTATTATACCTGCTTTCAGTACATTTATTTGTTGAATATTTTATATCAATTTATTTTTGATAATTATTTTGATAAGCTCAATTTGTTCTTTGTGACAATAATTTAGGCATATAAAAGAAAACCAGTAAAACAATACAATAAAATCACCAACAATTAGTTTGTTTTTCTTCTGTGTTATTAACCATCAGAACATAAATAAATTCTATAAGTTATTTTGATATACATTATTTACTATTAGATACATTTATTGAATCAAGTTAATTGGTCGTAATTTTTTACTATTTTTATATTTGTAAATAATAAATTAAGATCTTGCTTTTAGAAGTCTTCAATGTATAGTACATTAAGATCATAGTGCAGAGTATGTATCTACGTATTTTAGGTTGTGTTCTCTGTACCAATGCTACATTTGACAGTTAGGCGATAAACGTCCAATTGCCAAGAGCCGTCTACTTTAGCACTTATGTATACTAGTTATACTTCAAGGTATAATTTTTTTTTACTTAAGTATATTTCAAATAAATAATAACGAAATGGAATCCACATTGTATGTAGTATATGTAAATACATGTTATTAAATTCAATTGAATTAATTCATTCCATAATTCATTCATATGCATTTTCCAATCGCACATTCTCTCAAATATATAGAATGCATGTGCCTTTGCGGATATTAAAACTTCGGCCACCAAATTTTTTTCCAAAAAACTTTTTTCCACAAATTTTTCCTCTCAAATTTTTTTTTCAGAAATTTTTTTGACCAAAATTTTTTTGACCAAAAATTATTTGCATCGTGCTTAATTATTAATTTCAAATAGTGATACAATAATAATATTAATTAATATATAATTGTTACATTTTGATTAAAGAAACGTATGGATAAATTTTACTGTGAACACGGTAAACTACTAGTCATTCGGCCAGTTATTATTAAACAGAACGAGATGGCGCCAAACATAAATGCATTCTGCATTGATGCATACTGCATGCTTTGAAATCTGCAAGGGTGGCTATGAAATAACGACCCAACAACAGTTTCATTGCATGAAAGTAATGTATAACTAGAAATTTTTGGGTAGAATACCCTAGGGTAGAAAAACTCATATATAATTCACTGTATTTACATAAAATGTAACCAATATATTGAATAAATTTTTATTTCTGTGTATCTGTCTGTCTGTTTGTTTCATTGCACTTAGTACTATACTGAGTGTTAACTCAACTTTTTATTGGGTTTCATTTTGTTCAAATGAGCAATCAATTGCTACTGCCAGGACTCCCGTTCGCAACCATGCGTCGAGATCCGTTGGAGCAGAATCTGATTGGGTCGTTTCGTCTGGACTTTTTTTGGATCCGACTTTGGTCGACCGGGTCTCCAGTCGACTAACGATCGCGACAGATTTCAAAGTCTTCGACGATCTCAGAGTTGCCCAAATTTTTTGACCAAAAGTTTTTTTGCCCAAAATTTTTTTCACAAATCCATGGGAGGAGTGTTTCATTCCGCACCATTCTCAGTGATATATATTACAAACACACTGTACGGGTACAGGCATTATAAACATAAGCATATTTGCTGATGTTTATATAAACATTAATATACTCATTAATTCGTTCTTCGATGAGGATGATCAATAAAGTTAATGTAGTTATGACTTTAACCATTTTAAATAGACTAATCTATTGTTTTTCACTCATTTCAAACATGTCAAAAATATTAATGTTTTTCATTCGTTTTAATCTATACTATTATTCAAAGTGTTAATTAGTTCATTTTAATTAATATACTTTAAACTACCCTGTTCTATCATCGACTCCCACCTCCCAACGCGCGCCGCCATGACGATCACATTAGTAAAACATTACAAAGTTGGTGATATTGTATATTTTAAACGAAAATAAACTAACAAGTCATATGGCCAAAAAAAAGATGGTTTGGTATGGCCTGTGTTGGCGTAATTGGTGGAGTGATGGATTCGTACCAAAAAGGTACCGAGTTCGAATCCTACCTCCAGTCATAAAACGGAATTCAGCAGTACGACTAACGTTGTGGTACTTGTTTATTGTTAAATAACTCAAAGTAGATATAACAAAAAAGTTAACTTGGTATGGCCTGTGTTGGCCAAGTTTTTTTCCCAAAAGTTTTTTGACCAAAAGCTTTTTGACCAAAAATTTTTTTTCCCAAAACTTTTTGACCAAAAATTTTTTTAACCAAATTTTTTTTCCCCAAAAATTTTTTGACCAAAATTTTTTTGACCAAAATTTTTTTTCCAAAAAACTTTTTTTTTCAAAATTTTTTCACAAAATTTTTTTCCCAAAATTTTTTTGGCCCAAATTTTTTTGACCAAAAATTTTTTTTTACAAAAAATTTTCAGACCAAAATTTTTTTGAACAACAATTTTTTTGACCAAAAATTTTTTCCCATAATTTTTTGACCAAAATTTTTTTGACCAAAATTTTTTTGACCAAAAATTTTTTTGACCCAAACTTTTTTTCACAAAAAATTTTCAGACCAAAATTTTTTTGAACAAAATTTTTTTTGATCAAAAATTTTTTTCTCAAAATTTTTTTGACCCAAATTTTTTTGACTTTTGTCTGAAAATTTTGCTACCCTGTTCTCTCCATCGACTCCCACCTCCCAACGCGCGACGCCACGACGATCACATTAGTAAAACGTTACAAAGCTGGCGATATTGTATATTTTAAACGAAACTAAACTAACAAGTCATATGGCCAAAAAAAAGTTGCATTGGTATGGCCTGTGTTGGCGTAAGTGGTAGAGTGCTGGCTTCGTACCAGAAGTGTACCGAGTTCAAATCCTACCTCCAGTCATAAAACGGAATTCAGCAGTACAACTGACGTTATGGTATTTATTTATTGTTGAATAACACAAAGTAGATATAACAAACTAACACGTCATATGGCCAAAAAAATGTTACATTTGTATAACCTGTGTTGGCGTATTTGGTAGAGTGATGGCTTCGTACCAAAAGGGTACCGAGTTCAAATCATACCTCAAGGCATAAAACGGAATTCAGCAGTACGACTAACGTTGTGGTGCTTGTTTATTGTTGAATAACACAAAGTAGATATAATAAACTAACACGTCATATGGCCAAAAAAATGTTAAGTTTGTATGGCCTGTGTTGGCGTATTTGGTAGAGTGATGGCTTCGTACCAAAAGGGTACCGAGTTCAAATCATACCTCAAGGCATAAAACGGAATTCAGCAGTACGACTAACGTTGTGGTACTTGTTTATTGTTGAATAACACAAAGTAGATATAACAAACTAACAGGTCATATGGCCAAAAAAAAGTTGAATTGGTATGACCCGTGTTGGCGTAATTGGTAGAGTGATGGCTTCGTAGCGAAGGGGTACCGAGTTCGAATCATACCTCAAGGCATAAAACGGAATTCGGCAGTACGACTGACGTTGTGGTATTTATTTATTGTTGAATAACACAAAGTAGATATAACAAACTAACATATTATGTGGCCAAAAAAAACTTGGATTGGTATGGCCTGTGTTGGCGTAAGTGGTAGAGTGATGGCTTCGTAGCAAAGGGTACCGAGTTCGAATCATACCTCAAGGCATAAAACGGAATTCAGCAGTACGACTAACGTTGTGGTATTTATTTATTGTTGAATAACACAAAGTTGATATAACAAACTAACAGGTCATATGGCCAAAAAAAAGTTGAATTGGTATGGCCTGTGTTGGCGTAATTGGTAAGTGATGGCTTCGTAGCAAAAGGGTACCGAGTTCGAATCACACCTCAAGGCATAAAACGGAATTCAACAGTACGACTAACGTTGTGGTACTTGTTTATTGTTGAATAACACAAAGTAGATATAACAAACTAACAAATCATATGGCCCATAAAAACTTGGTTTGGTATGGCCTGTGTTGGCGTAAGTGGTGGAGTGATGGCTTCGTAGCAAAAGGGTACCGAGTTCGAATCCTACCTCCAGCCATAAAACGGAATTCAGCAATACGACTAACGTTTTGGTGTTTATTTATTGTTGAATAACACAAAGTAGATATAAGAAACTAACAGGTCATATGGCCAAAAAAAAGTTGGTTGGTATGGCCTATGTTGGCGTAGGTGGTAGAGTGATGGCTTCGTACCAAAAGGGTACCGAGTTCGAATCCTACCTCCAGCCATAAAACGGAATTCAGCAATACGACTAACGTTGTGGTGTTTATTTATTGTTGAATAACATAAAGTAGATATAACAAACTAACACGTCATATGGCCAAAAAAAAGTTGAATTGGTATGACCCGTGTTGGCGTAATTGGTAGAGTGATGGCTTCGTAGCAAAAGGGTACCGAGTTCGAATCATACCTCAAGACATAAAACGGAATTCAGCAGTACGACTAACGTTGTGGTACTTGCTTGTTGTTGAATAACACAAAGTAGGTATAACAAACTAACAGGTCATATGGCTAAAAAAAGTTAAACTGGTATGGCCTGTGTTGGCGTAACTGGTAGATTGATGGCTTTGTACCAAGAGGGTATCGAGTTCGAACCATACCTCAAGCCAAAAAACGGAATGCGATTAACAACGTGGATATATTAAACTAACAACAAATCATGATGCCGAAAAAAGCAGAATCTATGTGGCCTGTGGTGGCGTAATTGGTAGCATGATGGCCTACGAAAACCCAATCCCCTAATGAATCTCGAATCATCCCCGAACAGGCGATAGGGGGGATTGCAAACCCGTGCCCCTGTGATTCCACCCCCTAAAAATGGATGGGGGGGACTATAGCCGAGTATAAGGGTACCGGGCGACAACCACCTCTGGATCGTGGCAAAGTGGGTAGAAGAGCAAAGGAAGGAAGTGAGAGAGAAAGAGAGAGCGAAGAAAGAAAGTGTTAAAGGTGTGCGGTTACATAGCAACGGTCGCTAGGCAACCAGGATATTCGCAAAATAATATTACTGAAAAACGGTCGCTAGGCAACCGGGATATTCGCAAAATAATATTACTGAAAATTTTGTGTTAGAGGTTAACGGTTGCATAGCAACGGTCGCTAGGCAACGAAAATCGCAAAATAATTTTACTGTAAATTTTGTGTTAGAGGTTACATAGCAACGGTCGCTAGGCAACGAAAATCGCAAAATAATTTTACTGAAAATTTTGTGTTAGAAGTTAACGGTTGCATAGCAACGGTCGCTAGGCAACCGGCAACCTCTAGCTCAAAATTTTCAGTAATATTATTTTGCGAATATCCTGGTTGCCTAGCGACCGTTGCTATGCAACCGTTAACTTCTAACACAAAATTTTCAGTAAAATTATTTTGCGATTTTCGTTGCCTAGCGACCGTTGCTATGTAACCTCTGACACAAAATTTACAGTAAAATTATTTTGCGATTTTCGTTGCCTAGCGACCGTTGCTATGCAACCGTTAACCTCTAACACAAAATTTTTCGTAAAATTATTTTGCATATTTGGTTGCCTAGCAACCGTTGCTATGTAACCTCTAACACAAAATTTACAGTAAAATTATTTTGCGATTTTCGTTGCCTAGCGACCGTTGCTATGCAACCGTTAACCTTTACCACAAAATTTTCAGTAATATTATTTTGCGAATATCCCGGTTGCCTAGCAACCGTTTTTCAGTAATATTATTTTGCGAATATCCTGGTTGCCTAGCGACCGTTGCTATGTAACCTCTGACACAAAATTTACAGTAAAATTATTTTGCGATTTTCGTTGCCTAGCGACCGTTGCTATGCAACCGTTAACCTCTAACACAAAATTTTTCGTAAAATTATTTTGCAATTTTGGTTGCCTAGCAACCGTTGCTATGTAACCTCTAACACAAAATTTACAGTAAAATTATTTTGCGATTTTCGTTGCCTAGCGACCGTTGCTATGCAACCGTTAACCTTTACCACAAAATTTTCAGTAATATTATTTTGCGAATATCCCGGTTGCCTAGCAACCGTTTTTCAGTAATATTATTTTGCGAATATCCTGGTTGCCTAGCGACCGTTGCTATGTAACCGCACACCTCTAACACTTTCTTTCTTCGCTCTCTCTCTCTCTCACACTTCCTTTCTTCGCTCTTCTTACCCACTTTTGCCACGATTCAGAGGTGGTTGTATCCTATCCATTTTAGGGGGTGGAATCACAGGGGCACGGGTTTGCAATCCCCCCTATCGCCTGTTCGGGGATGATTCGAGATTCATTAGGGGATTGGGTTTTCGAAGGCCATCATGCTACCAATTACGCCACCACAGGCCACATAGATTCTGCTTTTTTCGGCATCATGATTTGTTAGTTTAATATATCCACGTTGTTAATCGCATTCCGTTTTTTGGCTTGAGGTATGGTTCGAACTCGATACCCTCTTGGTACAAAGCCATCAATCTACCAGTTACGCCAACACAGGCCATACCAGTTTAACTTTTTTTAGCCATATGACCTGTTAGTTTGTTATACCTACTTTGTGTTATTCAACAACAAGCAAGTACCACAACGTTAGTCGTACTGCTGAATTCCGTTTTATGCCTTGAGGTATGATTCGAACTCGGTACCCTTTTGCTACGAAGCCATCACTCTACCAATTACGCCAACACGGGTCATACCAATTCAACTTTTTTTTGGCCATATGACGTGTTAGTTTGTTATATCTACTTTATGTTATTCAACAATAAATAAACACCACAACGTTAGTCGTATTGCTGAATTCCGTTTTACGGCTGGAGGTAGGATTCGAACTCGGTACCCTTTTGGTACGAAGCCATCACTCTACCACCTACGCCAACACATGCCATACCAACCAACTTTTTTTTTGGCCATATGACCTGTTAGTTTGTTATATCTACTTTGTGTTATTCAACGATAAATAAATACCACAACGTTAGTCGCACTGCTGAAGTCCGGTTTATGCCTTGAGGTATGATTCGACCTCGGTACCCTTCTGCTACGAAGCCATCACTCTACCACTTACGCCAACACAGGCCATACCAAACCAAGTTTTTTTTGGCCATATGATTTGTTAGTTTGTTATATCTACTTTGTGTTATTCAACAATAAACAAGTACCACAACGTTAGTCGTACTGTTGAATTCCGTTTTATGCCTTGAGGTGTGATTCGAACTCGGTACCCCTTTGCTACGAAGCCATCACTCTACCAATTACGCCAACACAGGCCATACCAGTTTAACTTTTTTTGGCCATATAACCTGTTAGTTTGTTATATCTACTTTGTGTTATTCAACAATAAACAAGTACCACAACGTTAGTCGTACTGCTGAATTCCGTTTTATGCCTTGAGGTATGATTCGAACTCGGTACCCTCTTGCTACGAAGCCATCACTCTACCAATTACGCCAACACGGGTCATACCAATCCAACTTTTTTTTGGCCATATGACCTGTTAGTTTGTTATATCTACTTTATGTTATTCAACAATAAATAAACACCACAACGTTAGTCGTGCTGCTGAATTCTATTTTATGGCTGGAAGTAGGATTCGAACTCGGTACCCTTTTGGTACGAAGCCATCACTCTACCACTTACGCCAACACAGGCCATACCAAACCGACTTTTTTTTCGCCATATGACCTGTTGGTTTGTTATATCTACTTTGTGTTATTCAACGATAAATAAATACCACAACGTTAGTCGTACTGCTGAATTCCGCTTTATGCCTTGAGGTATGATTCGAACTCGATACCCTTTTGACACGAAGCCATCACTCTACCAATTACGCCAACACAGGCCATATCAATTTAATTTTTTTTGGCCATATGACCTGTTAGTTTGTTATATCTACTTTGTGTTATTCAACAATAAATAAATACCACCAAATTAACTTTTTTCTTTGGCCATATGACCTGTTAGTGTGTTATATCTACTTTGTGTTATTCGACGATAAATAAATACCACAACGTTAGTCGTGCTGCTGAATTCTGTTTTATGACTGGAGGTAGGATTCGAACTCGGTACCCTTTTGGTACGAAGCAACCACTCTACCACTTACGCCAACACAGGCCATACCAACCCAAGTTTTTTTGGCCATATAATTTGTTAGTTTGTTATATCTACTTTGTGTTATTCAACAATAAACAAGTACCATAACGTTAGTCGTACTGCTGAATTCCGTTTTATGCCTTGATGTATGATTCGAACTCGGTACCCTTTTGCTACGAAGCCATCACTCTACCAATTACGCCAACACAGGCCATACCATTTAAATTTTTTTTGGCCATATGACCTGTTAGTTTGTTATATCTACTTTGCGTTATTCAACAATAAACAAGCGCCACAACCTTAGTCGTACTGCTGAATTCCGTTTTATGCCTTGAGGTATGATTCGAACTCGGTACAATTTTGCTATGAAGCCATCACTCTACCAATTACGCCAACACAGGCCACACGAACTCAACTCAACTTTTCTTATGACCTGTTAGTTTGTTATATCTACTTTGTGTTATTCAACAATAAATAAATACCACAAAGTTAGTTGTACTGCTGAATTCCGTTTTATGACTGGAGGTAGGATTTGAACTCGGTACCCTTTTAGTACGAAGCCACCACTCTACCACTTACGCCAACACAGGCTATACCAATCCAACTTTTTTTTGGCCATATGACTTGTTAGTTTAGTTTCGTTTAAAATATACAATATCACCACCTTTGTAACGTTTTACTAATGTGATCGTCGTGGCGTCGCGCGAAAACCACCAAAAATTTTTGGTCAAAAAAATTTGGGTCAAAAAAATTTTGTGAAAAAAATTTTTGGTCAAAAAAAATTTTGTTCAAAAAAATTTTAGTCTGAAAATTTTTTGTGAAAAAAAATTTGGGTCAAAAAAATTTTTGGACAAAAAAATTTTTAGTCAAAAAAATTTTGGTCAAAAAAATTTTGGAAAAAAATTTTTGGTCAAAAAAATTTTGGGAAAAAAAAATTGTGAAAAAAATTTTAGTCCAAAAAATTTTGAAAAAAAAAGTTTTTTGGAAAAAAATTTTGGTCAAAAAATTTTTGGGGAAAAAAAATTTGGTCAAAAAAATTTTTGGTCAAAAAATTGTGGGAAAATAAATTTCGGGAAAAAAAAATTTGGTCAAAAAAATTTTGGTCAAAAAAAATTTTGTAAAAAAATTTTGGTCAAAAAAATTTTGATCAAAAAAATTTTTTTGTCCAAAAAATTATGGGAAAAAAATTTTTTGGAAAAAAATTTTTGGTCAAAACATTTTTGAAAAAAAAATTTTGGTCAAAAAAATTTTTACACAAAAAAAATTTTTAGTCAAAAAAAATTTTTGGTCAAAAAAATTTGGGTCAAAAAAATTTGGGTCAAAAAAATTTTTGGTCAAAAAAATTTGGGTCAAAAAAATTTTTGGTCAAAAAAATTTTTGGAAAAAAAATTTTTGGAAAAAAAATTTTTGGAAAAAAAATTTTGGTCAAAAAAATTTTGATCAAAAAAATTTTTGGGAAAAAAAATGAGAAAAAAAATGTTGGTTTTTGGAATACTTTTTATCAATTTTTAATTTTATCAATATTTTTTTTCAATCATAAATTAATTTAGTTTTGATTGATTAGGTCGATTAATTACACATATCGGGAAGTTCATGTAACTTGCCTCAAGGCAAAATACCAAACCAACTAGTTCAATTTGAGATGACTGAGGACAATCTGTACATAGTTTCGATAAGTTATTAAATATTAAACATGCTTAGTCAAAACACGACAGAATGAATATGTGTGAGTTTTATGTGAGTGTGTGTTTGGTGTGTATATATGTATATTACAGTGTGTGTGTATATACATTACATTTGTTTTGAGCTTTTGCAACCGGCCTGCAACAAAATACCTGTGTCCCTGGTACTTTGTCAATAACGATTTTCCGAGTCCAGTGAATAGTTCACAAAAACCGCGTCACGCGTCGAGCGAAACCAATTCTTCGGCTTTTCATCGGCATTTCCTCGCTCTCATGCCAAATAGAATTTAATCCTGCGAAATAGAATTTTATCCGGCGAAAGTCTATACCGCAGCGATCAACTAGGACGCTAAGCGCGCACTCACCCTACCACTGATATACCCATACCGAATAGAATTCGGTGAATCGAATACATATTGCCGAAATAAAATGCTTTCAATGGCACGGTGGAGAATTTCTGGAATAACAAAAGACGGTTGCAAAATAACGGCGTGACGGTTTTTAAACTTGTTGAACGTGGCTTTTTGCCTTGAGGCAAGTTGCATGAACTTCTCAAAATATGTTATAATTGACTTAACACGTTCGCGCCGGCGCGGGTCGGTGACCCACACTAAACTGTCTCATCCGGCGCGGGTCACCGGTGGCCCACACTAAACTGTCTCATCGGGCGGCGCGGGTCACCGGTGACCCACACTAAACCGTCATTAAAAACATTTATTTTTAATAATAATTATAATCAAAAATGTATCAGAACAGTTTTGTTCAATAACAAACATAATAATACAGTATTATATAAAAAATTCAAATACGGTTAAAATAACATAAAATCTAATATTGTTTTATTTATAACTGCATTATTTATTGTTTTTTGTGTAATTTGTTAAAACATTCCAAGCAAAGTGCTGGCTGTCCCTCACAAAGTCCACAATACGTCTTAACCCTTTTAGTATTGTTAGTTGCATAAGCTCTGCCCTTTTTATTACACATATTTTTATAGCATTCCTTGCAGCGTTTACGGGTGTCTCTTGCCGATCCTTTATATGATTGAAGAACGTGTTTATGTGACGGTATATGACGGCATATTTGTTCATTGGACAAAAGATTATCGATAATAATTTCCCTAAATCTTAATATAGTCATATTTTTAGTGCCCCATCTTTTATGAATATACCACGCATTCACGAGGGAAGTTCCGCATATTAATTGTATTATTATTTTTCGGTACCACTTAATGGTTTTTCGAAAACAACTGTAGTACGCCGATAGTTGATCTGATAAATCGACACCTTTTTTTGCAATATTGTAGTCAAACACAGCATCGGGCTTTACTCGGTCATTTATTCCTTGCACAAATTTACACTGGTGATTCTTTGAGGTAGTTAACATGCAAACTGGTCTTTTGTCCGTCCATTTCAAAAATTTTACACCACTACGATTTTCAAAGCTTATCATTTCACCACGTTTTTGTTTTGTTTTTGCCTGCGGTGGTAGACTTTTTCTGTTTATTTTTACAGTACCACAAAAAAATGTATTTTTCTCTAAAAGCTCTTCACCCAAAGGGACACTTGTATAATAATTATCAATAAATAGTGTGCAGCCCTCAAATAATAAGCCACTCAATAATCTCATTACTACGTCATGGGGATGTGATTTTTCAATGATCTGTCCATTTTCCCAGCATAAATTTCGAAATTATAAGTGTAGCCTTCAGGTAAACACAATTTGTATGCTTTTACGCCATACTTATGTCGCTTGCCTGGGATGTATTGGCGAAAGCCTAGACGTCCTCTCCAGGGGACCATACTTTCATCGATAACAATATTTTTGCCTGGTTTTATAGAACTCTTGAAATTATCTACAATTGCTTCAATAATATTTCGAATTTCTTCGATCTTCAGTTCTGGCTGTGGTATCGTCCGAAAAATGTAAAAACTTAAGAATAGATAGAAAACGGTCACGTGTCATTGCCTTTTTTATGCGTGTGTTCGCATACATATCGTTGTTTGACCAATACAATCTAATTTCTGGCAATTGCACAATACCCATAATAAGCAATATGCCAAAAAAAGTATTCATTTCATCTCTTGTAATAGACTGCCAGCCCTGCTAGTGTATTCTACTGCTAGATGAAGAATTATTTATACTTTGAGTAGCATATTTATTTGTTTCATCAACTATAGTCTCTAGTATGTAATCCGTGAAGAATAGTTTGTATAAGGCAAAAGGGTCATTACAGTCAATATTTTTATGTAAAAATTCCTCTTCTTTCGAATACTCATTTATTAATACGGTTCTTTTTTTACTTCCTGCCATTCTTCATCGTGATCCTCGTTCTCTGATTTAGAAATCAAATATTCTTCCTCCGTGGAATACTCGTTCTCTTCATTGATAAAATTAACAAAATCCTCGTCTGAAGAGGAAGAAACTATTCGTAATCTTGCCACTTTTCTTTTCTTGCTTCTAATTATAGATTCATCCGAATCACTTATTTCCATATCCATGTTATCCATTTTTTATAAGGGTAAAAATTAAAAAAACATTCTAATCACCTTTCTAATTATATTTACTGTCGGAAATTTGTGGTCACAGAATGAAAAAAACGGCACGAGTTACAAAACTTGCACAATAAGATCTCACTGTACTGCAGAGCAACAAACAAGGCGTATGCAGGTCTGAATAGGCAATAATCACGCGCCGCCAGATGAAGCGCAATGTTCATTTCAGAGCCGCCTCATAACAAAACAAACGAAAATCGGCCCCGGCGTGAACGTGTTAAATAAATCTTTTGTAAATTAAAAAAAATCTTTCTAAATTTTATTCATAAAAAAATTGAGACCTCTACGCCTCTGATAAAGATATCTGATGATCAGTGGCGTCGGAACCATGTGGGCTGGGTGGGCTTGAGCCCACCCATGTTTTTTGATAGGGGGGCTGAAAAAAAAACGAGCCCACCCATCAAAAATTTGCTTCCGACGCCACTGCTAATGATTAATTAGAATTAGTATTTAAGATTAAAAAAGATTCAATGTGGGGATACTGTGCAATCACGGATAAAATATTCAAATAAGTACGTCCTTCGAAAATACTACAGGAGTTTTATGAGAGCTGTTTTTTAAACATAATAAAATATATAAACATTCAAATGAAATAGTAGCGATAAAAATGCAAAACAATTATTATTATAGAGCCAAAGAAAATTTAATACGCAACTTGTACGTGCTCCTTTTTCAGCATTATCATCACATTGTAATACAATGTAAATCTAAGATTAATCTTGATTGGTAATGTGATTGACAAATATGGCCCAATGTACAAAAATTATACGTTTAGATATATTGGTTATATTTTTAATAGTGATGTGAATACATAAACTAGTAGTGTATGGTATGGTATGGTTCGAGGAATATTAAATGTTTTAGATTTTTATAAATATTGTAACATTGTTTAATATTTATAAATATTATATAAACTGAATTGCAAAGTTGAAATTATTTGTTTAAAGTATATTAGAACAGAATTAAAAATAAAATCTGAATTCTTTCCGATATACAAAAAAAAAAATCTTGAAAACAATTTTTTTTTGAAAAAAAAATTTCAAAACAAAAAAAAAGATTTCTCTAAAAGCTATTATTTTGTTGAAACAAGCAGAAAGTTATATGAATAATTCAAATCGGACGCTTAGTTCTCTCAAAAACTGCTATTTTTTGCACATTTAGCTCTATATCTTCGAAATGGCTAGGCCTGGCTTCGCTAAAAACTAATCACCTCTTCTCCCAATCATTACAAATTGAATACTTTTAGATCATTCAAATCGGATACTTCGTTTTTTCAAAAATTCGATTTGTATTTTCTGCACTCTTTGCTTTGTATCTCCGTAACGGCTGAACCTGCTTTGCTAAAAACTAATCAGAAAAAAACTAATCATCTCCCTATCAATAGGAATCGAATGTTTTTTAAACCATTCAAATCGGTTGATCAGTGCGCCCGAAAACGTCGGCGAAAAAATGCGGACATACAAAACAAG
Source organism: Ctenocephalides felis (assembly GCF_003426905.1). Classification (NCBI taxonomy): domain Eukaryota; kingdom Metazoa; phylum Arthropoda; class Insecta; order Siphonaptera; family Pulicidae; genus Ctenocephalides; species Ctenocephalides felis. The sequence goes on along the minus strand of NW_020536999.1, from coordinate 51,823,182 downwards.
GTATGAGAAAATGTTCAGAAACCTTCAAAACGTCGAGAAATGCAAAAATTTGTATTTTAGATTTTCGGCTCATTACTATAACTACCCTACGGGAAGTTAATAATTTCAAATGAAAAACTTATAGCACTACTGTGTGATATCAAGAAGTCCGAGATGGTTTTAAAACCCGGAGTGGTAGTTAGACAACGTTTGGTTCAATATATAATAAAATTATTAAATCTACTGTCTCATATCAAGCAAGCCGAGATGAATTTCGAATCCGAAACCAGTGTGTATTCTAGTTAGTAGACTATAGCTAGTTCTGGTTTACAATTTAACTAAAATATAAAATTTAGAGTTTGATATCAAGCAGGCCGAGATGGGTTCGAAAACTGATTGTTAGGCAACGTTTCTTCATCCTGTGTCTAGTTCTGGTTCAAAATGCAATCAAGTCATAAAATCAATTTATACATTTCAAATAAAATTTGCAAACGACGACGTGCGTATGAACATGTGCAGGAAATGATATCATAAAATCAAATATCGTCTCCACGTATTTTTCACAAGCTGCGTTTGCTCATAAAATCGATTAGCGTTCGTGGCATTCATCTTTTGGCGAGCCAAGAAGTTATGAAATTTCGTTTGAGAAAAGTGCTGCAGAAAATGTGCTTGATTTATATTTCGATGCTTTTTTAGACATTTGTAACCTGTATAATTTACAATTTTTGAATGAATTCATGTTAAGAACACACTCTCAGCTAATAAGACACATGGCCTAAGTATCGCACTAGTGATCAAGCGGCATATAGTTTTTATTCGACCTATTCCAGAATGTTATTGCTCACATACCATTTGTATATATATGATTAATATATATATATATGATTTAGTTGTTAATTTTGATGTTGAGATATATGAGTAAGTTCTTGTGGAGCGATACATCAAAAAATAAAAAGCAAAGATTTATAAATTAATCTCTAATTCCAAACGTTTTGACATTCAATTTAATGTCATCAATCATCATCAGTGGATATTAACGTTGGTAGGTTACATCTAAGATGTGTACACAACACTAGAAATTAGCACTAACATTTATACATCTAACTTGTCCACACTATGAATTTTTATCATTTTTTGTAAGATGTAAAAAGAAAATTGATAGTTTTAGTTGAACATAAATGTAAGTAAAACTAAGTAATTTTTGCCACGACTTGTGAAATGTGCAAGTTCCGAGGCTTTAGTCCTCGTTGACTAAAAATCCAAATCGCTAATTTTATGTTTTCTCGACGTTTCAAGCCATTCTGAATCAAATGAAACCAAATTTAGAAAAAGTATGTGTGTATGTGTGTGAACAGATTTTTTGCCGTAAATCGACGTTTTCTCTAAAACGGCTGTACCGATTTCAAAAATTTAGAAGCCACTCGATGTACCTCGATGAGGACTATTGTTTGTCAGTTGCGATGATCGGCCAAGCCGTTTCTTTATAAATCGCATAAAAGTGAAAAAAATTTCGTCTACGTTTTAGCCCGCAATTCTGAATCGATTTTGAAACTTCAAAAACCGTTCGAAAGATATTGGTTGGGAATCGTTCTGATTAGTTTGTGGTAGAGATCGGCCGGGCCGTTTTCTTGTAATAAAGTTTTTAAAAAAAAATCTACGATTTTTATGATTATTTTTTTGACGGTAGATACCATAGTCTTCTAGATCAGGCATCGGCAACCTACGGCACGCGTGCCAGGCTTGGCACGCGACGGCGTTCTGCATGGCACTCTACAAAATAATCAGGGCAATCGCAAATATATCGAGACGAAGTGATTTTTAAATAAGAAAAAATGTTGAAATATAATTACTTATCTAATGTAGCTCGCTAATATAATTCAATCTACATTGAAGCACTTAAAGATGAATTTTCCAGATGCAAAGACTTTAAAGCTTATGTGCCTAAATTTTCCTTCCTCATAAAACCAGATTTCATAGATCCATCAAAAATACCGTTTGATTTTTCAATTTTTGAGTGGATGAATGTTGATGATTTTGAAATGGAAATTATGGAACTAATATCTTTAGAATTATGGAAAACAAAATTTAAGGAATTACGAAAAAATCAGGAAGACGACTCCATGGAAAATTAAATTGTTGGATGACATTGTCGAAAATATTTAATTGTTTAAAGAAAATTGCGTGCGTTATCCTTTCACCTTTTGGTTCCACATATCAATTTTACACCCATTGTAGTAATTTTACACCCATTGTAGTATTTTTACACCCATTGTAGTAATTTTACACCCATTGTAGTATTGTTTACAAACATTGTAGTAATTTTACTCCTATTGTAGTATTTTTGCAAACATTGTAGTAATTTTACACCCATTGTAGTATTTTTACACCCATTGTAGTAATTTTACACCCATTGTAGTAATTTTACACTCATTGTAGTATTGTTTACAAACATTGTAGTAATTTTACACCCATTGTAGTATTTTTACACCCATTGTAGTAATTTTACACTCATTGTAGTATTGTTTACAAACATTGTAGTAATTTTACTCCCATTGTAGTATTTTTGCAAATATTGTAGTAATTTTACACCCATTGTAGTATTTTTACACCCATTGTAGTAATTTTACACCCATTGTAGTATTGTTTACAAACATTGTAGTAATTTTACACCCATTGTAGTATTTTTACACCCATTGTAGTAATTTTACACCCATTGTAGTATTGTTTACAAACATTGTAGTAATTTTACACCCATTGTAGTATTGTTTACAAACATTGTAGTAATTTTACTCCCATTGTAGTATTTTTGCAAATATTGTAGTAATTTTACACCCATTGTAGTATTTTTACACCCATTGTAGTAATTTTACACCCATTGTAGTATTGTTTACAAACATTGTAGTAATTTTACACCCATTGTAGTATTGTTTACAAACATTGTAGTAATTTTACACCCATTGTAGTATTTTTACACCCATTGTAGTAATTTTACACCCATTGTAGTATTGTTTACAAACATTGTAGTAATTTTACACCCATTGTAGTATTGTTTACAAACATTGTAGTAATTTTACACCCATTGTAGTATTTTTGCAAATATTGTAGTAATTTTACACCCATTGTAGTATTTTTACACCCATTGTAGTAATTTTACACCCATTGTAGTAATTTTACACTCATTGTAGTATTGTTTACAAACATTGTAGTAATTTTACACCCATTGTAGTATTTTTACACCATTGTAGTAATTTTACACCCATTGTAGTATTGTTTACAAACATTGTAGTAATTTTACTCCCATTGTAGTATTTTTGCAAATATTGTAGTAATTTTACACCCATTGTAGTATTTTTACACCCATTGTAGTAATTTTACACCCATTGTAGTATTGTTTACAAACATTGTAGTAATTTTACACCCATTGTAGTATTTTTACACCCATTGTAGTAATTTTACACATTGTAGTATTGTTTACAAACATTGTAGTAATTTTACACCCATTGTAGTATTTTTACACCCATTGTAGTAATTTTACACCCATTGTAGTATTGTTTACAAACATTGTAGTAATTTTACTCCCATTGTAGTATTTTTGCAAACATTGTAGTAATTTTACACCCATTGTAGTATTTTTACACCCATTGTAGTAATTTTACACCCATTGTAGTAATTTTACACCCATTGTAGTATTGTTTACAAACATTGTAGTAATTTTACACCCATTGTAGTATTTTTACACCCATTGTAGTATTTTTACACCCATCAAATTATCAGATATTTTATAGAGATTTTAATACTGTGTACATATATTTTGTGTAATTTTTTTTTGGGTTCAGTACCATGATTTTTAATTTCAGTATGGGAAGTTCTAGCAATTTGAATTAAGGCACGATGCCATGCACCCCACTAGTTAATAAAAATGTTTAAAAGATAAATTTGGGTATAATTTTTCTCCCCCAGAACCTGGTTATATGTTTCAGGTGGCACCCTGAATCATATTGGTAGAGTGGCTCGGCACACCACAGTTAAAAGCTTGCCGACCCCTGTTCTAGATCATACTAAAATATTACGGCCCTACGACAACTGGTTTAGCTTTAAAAATTCGTCAAAGTTTGCAAAAATTAGTATGGTCTTTTTGGTATTTATCAAAATTAGAACTTTCATCAACCTTAGCTCAAAAACGCCTTAACCGATTTCAGATATTTAAAAAGCATTTGATGTATCTCGATTTGATGTATCGTTTTTCAGTTTTGTGCGACGATCGGCCGAGCCGTTTCTCTGTAATTTGGAAGAAAGTGTTAAACTTTTCGTCCACATTTAAGCTCATACTATCGAACCGATTTTAAAAATTCGGTAACTGTTCGAAAGATATTAGTTGGGAATGATACTGATTAGTTTTAGATGAAAATCTACCGAGCCGTTTTCTTGTAATTCGTTGTTGAAATAAATTTGATTTTTATGGATCTTTGGTGATATATATCATGGTCTTATAGAGCTTACTGAAATATTATGGCCTTACGACAAGTAGTTTAATTTTAAAAATTCATCAAAGTTTGAGAAAATGAGTAGTTTTTTGACGTTTGCTAAAATATAAATAAGACGATTTACTTGGTATAACGATAGAGTACTTAGTCTTAATAAACATACTAAACCATTAAAGTACTACGGAAGCTGGTTCAATCATAAAAATTGTTGATTTTTGAAAATTTGCTTTTAAAAAATATTCCGTGTTAACGTTAACGTGTTTGTTTTTTTTTTTCAAATATGGGTAATAAATCCACTCGGAATACTTTTAATCACCCATAAATTAATTTATTTTTTATTGATCAAGTCAATTAATTACAAATATCGGTAGTAAGATTAAGTACAAATACCAAGTAGTTTGAATTTCTGGCACATCTCAGATGCTTTTCGGCAATAATAATGTAAACATTAATTTTTTCTCGTATAGTATATTCTCATATAATCTAGAATACGGTCCAAAATCATTCTGAATACATGCTAAAACTAAAATATTATTAAATATTAATTATATAAGATTTAATTATAATTACCTTGATCGTGATGATCATAAGATTGCATTCTAAAATCATCCTGAGTACTGGCACTTGTTGAAATTTCAACATAATCGAGAACACAGTCATTTACACTGGTAAGAGTTAAATCCATAGATAAAAGAAGAGTATTGGTTAACTCTTTCTTTTTTTCCGCGTTGATCCTTTCGAATGGTTAACTTATTGTTAAAATCTCTATAAAATATCTGATAATTTGATGTACATATGATCTAATGATCATTTTTGACCGTCAAATGGCTTTTTTAACTTCCCGAAGGAGAAGTTCATGTTTTCATCAAAAAATCCGATTCGCTAATTTTATGTTTTCTCGACGTTTCAAGCCATTCTGAATCGAATGAGACCAAATTTGGAAAAAAGTATGTGTGTGTGTGCGTGTATGTGAACAGACTTTTTGCCGTAAATTAACGTTTTCTCATAAACGACTGCACCGATTTCAAAAATTTAAAGGCCATTCGATATACCTCGCGCAACGATCAGACAAGCCGTTTCTTTGTAAATAGAAGAAAAGTGAAAAATTTTTCGTCCACGTTTTAGCCCGCAATTCTGAATCGATTTTGAAAATTCAAAAATCGTTCAAAAGATATTGGTTGGGAATCGACCTGATTAGTTTTTGGTAAAGATCGGCCGAGCCGTTTTCTTGTAATAAAGTGTTAAAAAAAAATTTTTCGACAATTTTCATGAATTTTTTGGTGATAGATATCATGGTCTTCTAGATTATACTACAATATTACGGCCCTACGACAAGTCGTTTAATTTTGAAAATTCGTCAAAGTTTGCAAACATTAGTCTTGTTTTTTTGACGTTTGTCAAAATTAGAACTTTCATCGATGTTTTTTCAAAAACGGGGCTATACCGATTTCAAAAATTTAAAAGACAACCGATGCATTTTGGTGTAGATTATCTTTTGTCAATTTTGTACGAGGATCTGCCGAGCCGTTTTTTTGTAATTTGGAAAAAAGTGTTAAACTTTTCGTCTACATTTAAGCTCATACTACCGAATCGATTTAAAAAAATCAAAAACTGTTCGAAAGAAATTAGTTGGGAATGATACTGATTTGTTTTAAGTGAAAATCTACCGAGCCGTTTTCCCGTAATTCACTGTTGAAAAAAAAATTTAAGCTGATTTTTATGGAACTTTTTTTGGCGATATATATCACGGTTTATAGAACTTACTGAAATATTACGGTCTTACGACAAGTAGTTTAACTTTAAAAATTCAATAAAGTTTAAGAAAATGAGTAGTTTTTTTGACGTTTGTTAAAATGAAAATTAAATAATTTACTTGGATAATTTAATTTAGAGTGTTCGTTCGATGTGTAATAAATCCACTCGGAACACTTTTAATCACTCCTAAATTAATTTATATTTTATTGATTAAGTCGATTATTTACACATATCGAGAAGTTTATGTAACTTAAGTTAGCAATTGCCTCAAGGCTAAATACCAATACCAACTAGTTTTTACTTTTTTCACTAGATCTCCGAAACCGCTAGACCTGCCTTTATGAAAATTTAATCAGTTCTTCATCTTGTCAATATAAGTAAAATCTTTTTTGAATAATTAAAATCGGACACTCCGTTCTCTAAAAACTGAGTTACCGTTTGTGGCACTTTTTGCCCCGTATCTTCAAAACGGCTATGCCAAAATCTAATCAGCACGTCTCCTTATAAACAGCAATCGAATGTTTTTTGAATAATTGAAATCGGCTGAACCGTGTTCCCGAAATCGTCGACGAAAATTTGTACCCGCACGCACACACACACACATGCACACACACATATATCATTTTTTTCTAAAGTATGCTAAAATGTTCAGAAACCTTTGAAACGTGAATATATATAACAATTTTCATTTTCGATTTTTTTGCGATTACTATAATTTGCCCTAAGGGAAGTTAATAAGTTAAAAAATTGCCATTTGGATTTTGGCGGTCAAAAATGTTTATTGGACATATGTACATCAAATTATCAGATATTTTATAGAGATTTTAAAAATGTGTACACATTTTGTGTAAACTATTTTGGGTTCCGTACAAAGATGCAACCTAATAATTTTTATCTATGATACACACATTATATAATTAGCTATCGAAATTAAAGAATTCTGATGTTAAAAGTATTACTTTGACACTTCAAAACGCGATTGGCAGTTTTAATAGTATCACATAAAGACTTTTGCATATGTAAATACCATAAATAAACAAGTATAAACTGTATTCCATTGAATGAAATAATTAGTTTCTGAATAAATAAACATAAAATGGAATTTGTTGACAGCACTTTGCAGCTGTCATCCTAGAAGGTTTTAGCGGGTTTTAGCAAGAATCGCTTTGTGCAAGGTCGTTCAAAAATCTGACAGCTGTTTAGACGTTGGAATCTAAATAATTAAATAATGATACCGAAAATATTATTATTTAGTAACTAATTTACGAAAAAAGTATTTTTTAAATTAAGTAACATGTCAGCATCAGCAAGCAGATCGGAATTTGCAATCACAGAATCTAACCAACAAGAAGATGAATGTGGACCACAATTAATTTCTAAGATAGAGGTTATAATTTTCACAATTATAGATATTGCAATAACTTAATTTATTTACTTGTTGGCTCAGGGCTTTTTTTAATTAATTTTTTTTACAGTTCAGTTTTGAAATTGTTTAGTTAATTCATACAAGATAAAAAATTCTCGGATTTGCGCCAAAAATCTTTTGTGTTCCAGAGTTTTACCCCTTAATTGAAATGAGTTTACTATTTCCAGCTTAGTTGTAATTTATTTTAGGACTACTTAAAAGATATATTATTTTTATAATGAACACATTACTCTTTTTTACACTAAATTTATATAATACTAAAGTTACAAGTGTTTTGAGACAACGGTATAAAAATATAGTTTTATTGGTATACAGAAGCTTTGAATTGTTGCACATTTTGCTATAATTGATGGTATGATTACTCTTAATATTTTAAGATGATACTCATATACATGTAGTGATAGTGTAGTATTTTGCAAAAAAAGAAAAACAATGCCAAGACTACTAGAAGAGTTTTGCAAAAATCCGTACACCTTTATTACTCTGCATTTCTTTTCTCTATGATTAATAATACTGGATTTTAAAATAAATTATATTTCAATATTGAAAGTCTTTTATAAATTGTCAGTAATTTGAAATTTACATTCATGCGATCATTATTGAAGAGATACTAATTTTAGGGTAATGGTATTACAAGTGGGGATATTAAGAAGTTACAAGAAGCTGGATACTATACTGTAGAATCAATAGCATTCGCACCAAAAAAGAGTCTTATAACTATAAAAGGAATATCCGAAGCTAAAGCTGATAAACTATTAGCCGAAGCTGCTAAGCTTGTGCCTATGGGGTTTACAACAGCAACAGAATTTCATCAAAAACGATCAGAAATAATATTGTTAACAACAGGTTCAAAGGAGCTAGATAAACTATTGGGCGGAGGTATTGAAACTGGATCAATAACGGAAGTTTTTGGTGAATTTCGTACAGGGAAAACACAATTATGCCATACATTAGCTGTAAATTGCCAGGTAAACATATTTCACAAAGAATTATCAGTATTATAATTAACTGCATTATCTATAACAAAAATATCTTATATTCCATAAGAATTTTAAAATAGATTTCATTACTTTTCAAATAATTAGTTATTAGTTAAAATATTTTCTAGATTTATTTTAAATATATTTTTGTGTTAAATTCAATAACATCAAAATATTAATGTTTTCTCACAATCTCGTAACAGACTAATTATTAATTAAATATTCTTAAATTAATTCTTTGCAGTTACCTATAGATCAAAATGGAGGTGAAGGCAAATGTTTATATATAGACACTGAGGGAACATTTCGACCTGACAGGTTATTGGCTGTTGCTGACCGTTACAAATTATCTGGTAGCGATGTGTTAGATAATATTGCATATGCACGAGCATATAATACAGATCATCAAACACAACTTTTAATATATGCTTCTGCAATGATGTCTGAATCCAGGCATGTACATGCATCAAACAATTATCTTCATATGAACTAAAATCTTTACATTAGACCATATATATATATATATATATATATATATATATATATATATATATATATATATATATGTGTGTGTGTGTGTGTGTGTGTGTGTGTGTGTGTATCATTTACTCAATATTCAATTTTTTGAAACATTTGAAAGTTATTTTATAAAAATTTCTTCTATAACTTACTAAATTTATTATGAAATTAATTTCAGATATGCATTACTAATTGTAGATAGTGCTACAGCATTGTATCGAACCGATTATTCTGGCCGAGGTGAACTATCTGCACGACAAATGCATTTAGCTCGATTTTTGCGGATGTTATTAAGAATAGCAGATGAATTTGGTGTAGCAGTATTGATTACAAATCAAGTAGTAGCTCAAGTAGACGGAGCTTCCATGTTTTCAGCCGATCCTAAGAAACCCATTGGAGGAAATATAATGGCACATGCATCTACAACGAGACTATATCTTCGTAAAGGAAGAGGAGAGAACAGAATTTGCAAAATATACGATTCTCCCTGCTTACCAGAGAGTGAAGCAATGTTTTCAATTAATGCTGATGGTATTGGTGATGCTAAAGACTAAATAACCAGTACAAACTATTAAATATTACGCTTAATTTAGGATTATGAACATTATGTTTCTTTTTTTTACTTAACCTATATATTGTAACAAATTAAACATCATGCAAAATATCCAATAAAAAGAAATGATTTTTATCATTATGTGTATTTTGTATATTACCTCAGTTTGAATTTAATATCATATAAATTAATTTTTGAAATAAACTTTCAAAACAATCTTGAATCAATATAGAAACCTCCGATTTTCTTTCTGTTTAAAGTAGTTGAAGATGCACTTGCTTTATTACTTTTTACTGAAAATGAAAAAATATCAATAGTTATATACCTGGCAAATTAACAATTCTGGAATCATTATTGAATTAATAGTAGTCAATAATGGTTTGTTAAAATATTTTTCATTTATTAAATTGTTTTACAAACTATATAATACCTCTGACATAAAATTGTAAATTATTCTAACAAAAGTTTGGAGTTATGGCATGAATGCACACTTAACACTACCGGCAATTTTGTCTCAGCATAAAATTTCATAAATAGAGGAGCTCAAAAAGATCAAAATAACCATAATATAGTCATTAACATTAACAAAAATATAATATTATCTATTAAAAAGTAAAGCAAATATAATCTTTGAAAAATATTCTTACACACACTCGCATATATATATGCTTTGCATAGACTCCGTATGGAGTCGAGCTCAAAATAATAACACGGAGCATCATACACACTCAAAGAAAAATAGTATAATAATAAGATGCATGTTAAATATCAATCATTCATAATTTGTTTTTATTGACTGATTATCCGAGAGCCAAATAATAAAAATTAAATTATTCAATATTAAAATATAAAATGTCAAAAATTGATTAACTGTAGAAAGAAACAAATAAAACATTTAGACTAGTACATCTCCAAAATATGTCAAACCTCATATTCAAATTCATATATTAAGGTATTAAATTTATATTATATAAACCTGAGTTGCTGGTTTTCTTCTATGTAATATTACAACTAGGTTAATTTGTTAGTAAGTTTTGTTATAACTGTTATTGATATTAAATATGAATTATTTTTATATATGTAAATGAATTTTAATTTTTGCTCTTTGATTACTTCTACTCTGGTGCATTAACTTTTATTCAACTAGATTAAATTTTTGGTTTACTTCCTATGCCTCACATCAGTGTCCTTCATGTGATCAGGAGTATTTTTTCTGTAACAAAATTCATGAAATTTTTTATAGAAAATTTGGAAAAATATGATGGGAAATTATGATTGAACTTGAAAAACTATGTACAAATGAATTAATATTAAACACTGCAAAGAACAAACTAAGTTCATAAATGATTTCGAGGCAATATTCTTGCATTCGGATTCAGAAACATAATTTACACAACTAATAAATAATTTTAATTCGTCACAACGCTAGTAGTAAAACATATCATTAAAACAGTAAAAATGTTTTAATTTGAAAAAACACAATTATGATTAATAATATATTCAGTTCAATTTTTCTTCCAATCATTGAGCTAACATAGTGTGATATAAAAAAGAATAATAAATTTGCTCAATAATTAAGTATTAGTTATTTTGTTTATGAGTAAAATATAATTACATTGAAAGTTTCGAACTCAATTTTGTAGGGGTAAAGCTATAAAGTCACCGGTTATAAGATAATGCACAATTTTTCTTCTTCATATGATATATTCGATTCATTATCTTGGAAATCCTCATCGTCTTCATCTGGTTTTAGCTCCGGTCTTTCTTTAGTTTTCTTTCTTCTAATAACTTCATATCCTTCCATTGGTGATCTTACACGACTCGGACCTGCAACTGGCTCGAAAGGTCGAGCTGAACGTTTTTTACCAACCGGCTTTTCAAAATTTTCAATTTTTTTTTCATATCTCTCAACATATCTTTGATACTTTTGATTCTGATCGTTCTTCCGACTTTCTGTTATTTTTGGAGTTTTAATATTTTTAGATTTTTTTTTAGATTGTTTTGGAGCAAATTCTTGTTCAATGGTTTCTATGCTGTCAGAATCATGATCGATATCCTCATCCTTTTCATTCTGATTGTACTTTCGACCTTGCACTTTAGAAGTTCTAATATCTTTAGACTTTTTCTTAGAAGTTTTAGGAGCAACTTCTTGTTCAATTGTATCTATGCTATCAGTATCGTGAACATTATCTTCATCCTCTTGATTCTGGTAGGCTTTTTGATCATCTAACGTTTTATGAGTTCCAGTTTTTTTATCTTTTTTCTTAGCAATTCTTGGAGTAATTTCTCGTTCAATTGTTTCTACACTGTCAGCCACATGAACACTTTCCTCATCATTTTGATCCTGAACTTGCTTTTGATCTTCCATCATATCATGAGATCTACTATCTTTAGATTTTTCCTTAGTTGAATTTTGAACAATTTCTCGTTCAATTGCTTCTATGCTGTCAGTATCATGAACATCTTTCTCATCTTCATGTAATGTTCTACCTTGCTTATCATCTTTGCTTATAGTTTCTTCCACACGTTTTATAGATTCTTCAACACGTTTAATTGAGCCTTCCACTCTCTTGATAGAGCCTTCAACTCTTTTAATAGAACCTTCAACACGCTTTATAGTGCCCTCGATTATTTCAATTTTTTTAGCATCATTGTCTTCTAATTTCTGGTGCTCCAGTTCTTTATTAAGTTTTCTCACAAATGCTCTTAGTCTATCTGAAGGGGACTGTACTTCACCTGCATCTTCGGTTTTATATTGACCTTCACTTTCAACACCTCTAATGCTTCCATCTTCCAACTTTTCACTTTCATCATCATTATCATCATCATCATCATCATCATCATCAAATTTAACATTTCTTCGTGAAACTAAACTTTCTGTAGCAATATCAGTATCATCCGCAGAAATCTCTGGCGCATGAAGTGGAATCCACACTACTTCTGGCAATTTTTCATAATTTTTCTTTTTTCTTTAGAAAGAAGGATTAGAAGGATATAGGCATGATATAGGAAAAGTAAGGATGGGTATCATGATATGTACAAAATCGTAAAGTAATAATCAACATATAATTTAAAAAAATCGATTAAATGGTATTTTCATGAGGATTATAAAAAATGCTTATAATTGAAAATAAGATTTTAGCATTCTCATCAATCATGATGCATTTCTTAAAAAAGGACAAAAAAACACTTATAATTCAGTATATTTTAATATTTTTATATGATATGTAAAGAAGTGATAGGACGAGGAATTTAATTAAGGTTAGCTGAAATCGGACAAGAAAAATTCAATAGATGACAAACTTCAACAAAATTGATTTTTCTATTTTTTATCATAACAGGAAAATTTAAATAAATGAAATAAGTTTAAGTAGATCTAATAGAATGATTGTGTTAAAAGTATGGTCACGAATAACCATTTTAAAACCACGACTTTGAATTGAATTGAATTTGATTATTAAAATTACAAAGATGTTGATTAATTCTCTTGTAAATGCATTGAAAACTTTTTTCAATATAAAAAAAGTCGGAAGTGGTAATTCAATGTGGTAAAGAAAAAAAGAAAAACTGCTTAATTATGGTAAATCCCCAGAAAACAGTATCAAAAAGTATCAAGAGAAAGTGATTGGTGTATACTGTATATAATGCAATCTGCTTATGAATTTTTGCAAAAAACTAACGGAAAAACTAATTATTAAATTAACACATTTTATAGGGACGAAATGTAAAAGTAAAATATTTAAAAAATTGAGATCACTTTTCTAGAAACACATGACATATGCATCATACACACTCAATGATATATAATTGTACTGTTTGCATTGCATTACACATACTTTTTGTGTGTAATTTATAAGATGGTTCCACAATTATATTAGTCACATGGCGTAAGTAGAATCATGACATTGATGTATTTAATAATATAATTATGTAATACTAAATTTGTCCAAAGACAAAGCAAGTTGATTACAAAAGAAAGGGCTTACCGATCTGGACTTTGATCTGTATCACTCTCCTCCATTTCAGCTTTGTTGCGTTTCTTTTCATAAATGAGAATAATCGCGCATAAAATTATTACTTCAGCACAGATACCCAAAAATGGCCACAGAGCAGCTAATTTATCTGAAAGAAAAAAAGACAAACAGCATAATATGCATCATTTAGTGGACAGACTAAGATAAATAAAAAAAATTCATACAAGTTATTATTCTTATTTAACATCTATTCAAAAAATTATATAATACCTTGAACTCGAACCAAGGTTGTAGAATTAACAGTAATTCCAATGCCTTGATTAGTAGCAATACATGTATATTCTCCTCGATCGCTTTTTTCAGCCAAATCAATTTCCAAAGCAGAATTTGGTATATTGTCATGATCTAACAATTTGATTCGATCGGATGATTCGTCATAAGTCTCATTAATAACTTTCCATGACACTGTTGGTGTAGGTTTGCCTACAACTGTGCAAACAACTCGCAGTTTTTCACCTTCTACGACATTAGTACTTAGCCCAAGTTTCACAGCAGGTTTGGCTGCAAAAATAAAGAGAAAATTAGTAAATACAGTGATAAATCTCCTAAAATCATATCCTAAAATCATATCCAGTTATACATGAATCTTATTTTCTTCTTAGAATAAATTAAATTTATAAAATCAATTTTTTTTGATAAAATCTTTTTAGTGAAAAAGTGTTAGTGTATTATCAATCATACAGGTAATTAATTCTGTTTTTTCCGGAAACCTGTTCTTAAAACTATCTAAAACTTTCTTTTAACATTTTTTTACACATTACATTTGTAATAATTGGTTATATAATCCACTCTATTTTTATCATTTTCATTTTGATTATATTGTCATATTTCTGTACATTATTTTTTCCACAATTTTATTCATTTTATATATAAAAAATCCATCATCATCTGCTTTTCTTAAATATATTGTTTGCTTAAATCTTATCAAGATCATGTTTCTTGACAGATGCCCTGAAAATGGAACGTACCTAGTTCCGAAACGTCTACAGTAAATAAATAAAAAAATGTTTTTTTAAAAAACTTGTTTGTTTTTAATACTTTTTGGATTTTTTGTTCAAAGCTCTACAAAATATTTACAAATCCAAGACTACCATCTAATACATACATACATACATATATATATATATATATATATATATATATATATATATATATGTTATATATTCAATAATAGCAAAAAGAAATATTACCAGTCACTATAATAGTATGCTCCCTTTCATTTTCTCCTGAACCAACTTTGCATGTGTAAGAGCCAGCATCATCTTGTTCAGTTTTTTCAATAATGAATTGATGTTCTTCCTTTATTAATTGGTAACGGTCCTTGAGATCATTGATTTCTTCTACTTTTTTCTCATCTTTAAACCTACCAAATTGTTGTTATTATTAGTTACTACTCTGTCTGCTAATATTTATGTTCAAAAACCGTATTAAGCTTTTTATAAAATTAATCAAAGTGATCGTAATAATAATAATTTTATTTAATAAATAATATATATATATATATATATATATATATATATATAATATATATAGTATACATTAAATAATATTGGATAAGAACCAGGAATGCAAAAATATTAACACATTCAGTGCAAGATTATTACCACTGATCAACAGGACCATCTTTCAATGGACAGGTTAGAACCAATGGACTGCGAATATCAAAAAGTTTTTGCGACGTGGCTTCACCTGAAATTAATATTAAAATAATAAACCGTTTTATACTAAATTTGCTACATGTTATGATTAGGTATGCAAAGCAAATAAATTAAGATTTGTTAGTAGTACAAATTAATAAAGCTAGAAAAAGAAATCTTACACTTTTCCAATTGAAAAACAAAATATCCACACATCAAAATATTACTAAATGAATAAGTAAAAAACATTTAACATAAGACGGCACCTTCATAAGTTTAAAAAATCAATCTAATTCCTGCATGATAACAAAATTCTATATTAGTTAACAAGCATTTCAAATCCAAATTTACTGTGATTAAATTCATTGTTTAATACATATCTTTAAAGTATATAAACATGTATTCAATTTGAAGATTTCTAAGCAATAAAAAATAAATAAAAAATAGACCAAGTATGTATGTGAGAACTATTTTATAACTAGTTCAGATCAGCATTATTTTATTTATTGTGTATATTTTTAAAACAAATAGAAAAATGTTTAGATTTCAATAGTGACCAGAACACCCTGTTATGCAAAATAATTACTTGTAAAGTGTTCTCTAAATATGTGTGAAATATGTATAACAATTTGAATCATGAGTTTGAGGCCAAAGGTTTATTTACTTTTTATAATTACTATCTATTTTTAGTTTAGTGACAAACCTACATGAAACTTGATCATATATAAAATAAGATATAAAAAAATGCAGTAAAGATTTACTATAAATACTTGTTAAAATAATAAATTAATTTTTATATGCAATTATTAATTTATATTATTCATTCAAAAATAAATTTAAGGAAATTTAAACCTATGTCGTTTAAATGAATATATATTTGAGTAAGTCGGTAATAAAGTAAGTACATATATTATTAAGTAGGTAATAAAATAAGTTAGTAGGCAATTAATGTTCTATTGAAAAACAACTTTTGTATTGCCCATTATAAATATATTGGCAAAATGTTTGAGTTACAGAATATACTATCATTTTCACAAAATTACTATAATTTTTTACAGAATTACTATCATTTTCTTATAGTAATTCTTCAAAGAAAATTAAATTTAATTAAATAATTATTACTGAACAATCAATATGATTCATTAAAAACTTTGAATGCACCAACCATTCTGATGACTACAAAAGTTAATGCATGTTTGTTGCTTTTAAAATTATTTTACATCACATGTTGCTTTTAAAATGAAAAATAAACAAAAGTTCTGTAATTTTTGTTTCAAATTTACTTTTTTTCATTTCATGTGTACTGAATAATCGAATCAACAATTAAAATAGCTATCATATATTTATTACAGTTATTCTATGTAATATATATAATTAATACTTTAATTTTCTTACATATTATCTTCAGTTTATAATTCGTACACTCTAAAATGTGATTATATTGTATTATTGCCTTGGGCACTGTATAAATAAATAAATAAATATATTTAGTTATTTTATGTAAAATAAAAAAAAGACCTACAATTATAACCATGTTTAATCATAAGTGGTTAAAACTTCAAAAAAATAAGAAACTTAAAAATAATGATAATTTAATGTATTAACATTGTTTAAAAATATTTCATTGAAATTTATTGCTTCAAAAGAGTATATAAAATATAAAATAAATTTAATAGTATGTTAAGATAAGCATTATTTATAACATTAAAGATTGTTTAAATATAGCTGAAAGGCATAAACCAATTATCTTTGAAATACTGCAATATGATAATGTATAACTACTATCAATTCAAGTAAATGCCTTATCAATTAACAAATATTAATAAAGGCTTAAAATGTACATAAAACCTGCAATGAAAGAAAATATCAAAATGTGTGGTGTTCCTGATAAGATGATATCATATGATAGTGTCTTGTTACTGATAAGGCATATTCTGCTCTGAATATTTAAATAAAATAACCAAAAACTAAATTATTCCATGCCGATAGATAAATTCATCTTTACACATATTCAAAAATGATGATTATATATAAAATTAGTATATCATATATACATGTGACAAAATATAAAGCTAGAAAAATATACTTCAAACATGCACTACATCTAATATAAAACATAAAATTATAATATAAATACTTTTAAAGATTGAATCTAAAATTCAAACATTGCCCTGTTTAGACTATACAGTATACATCGAGAAAATATTTAAGTTTCAATGTATGACTATGGTAAAGTTTATTAACATCATTAGGATTTTGGCTTCTACAAGTTCAGCTTAATGTATAAATATATGCTGTAAAACTATAATATACAAATGGTTACAAATAAACCTATTATGTACAAATAGTTAAAATAAAGTGAAAATTACTGCATAGATTTACCAAACTCTGAGGGCAAAGTTTGAACTGTGAATCATTTCCTATTGGAGTTTGAAAAACAACAGTTAAATCAATGCTAGTTCTACACCTCATGCAATAAAAAGTAAAAATAGAAAATGCCAATATTTGACGTTACTTTTACATTTACAATATATTACTACATTCAACATTGGCGTACATTTAAAAAGACAATTAGACCGTATCTACTTACCTTCTCTGGCATAAACACTGCTTTGGACCAAAAATAATAAAATTGCACTACACAAAAACTGCTTCATATTTATTGAATTTTCTTCCCCTCGATTGAAATAGTTCATAAGTACAAACTAGATAAAATAATATACATAAATATATAAATGAAATAACGCGATGTTTTTAACACGACGAATACATTGCAATTGATTTAATATCTGACAAACGTCAAAAAGGCACCTGATCTAAAATATTGCAAAATGGCTGTCAAGTACGACAGCCTTCTATTCTAGCTCAAGTGTACGGACTTTACGTAATGAATTTGACGTCAGTGTAACGCATGCGCATGGCAGCAGGGGCGCATTGGGCGCATCGGCGATGGAAAAACATAGACACTATGGGTGCATTCGACTTGGACGCTTACGCGCTGTGAGCGCTCACGCTTATAAGCACGAATTTTTAGCGTTCGACTTGGCCGATAAGCGCTTAGAATCGATAAATAAATTCCGTTCGTTTTGGAAACTGTGAGCGTCAATAAGCATCAAAATGGCGGCAACTGGCGGTAACGGTAATTGTGTAAATTTTATTACTTTCTGGATCATTCAGCGGGATTATAAAGAATTTAACAATTAATAAATAAATGAAATTTGGTTTGCTTATGCTTAATTCATATTAATATTAAAATTAAAATTTAAAATTATTTAAAATTAATTAAATTAATTAATATTAATATTAATATTAAAAAATAAATGTGATATACAACTTGGCATTTTTGCGGGATTATAAAGAATTTAACAATTAATGAATAAATGAAATTTGGTTAGCTTATGCTTAATTAATAGTAATATTAAAATTAAAATTTAAAATTAATTGAATTTAAAATTAATAAATATTAATATTAATATTAAAAAATAAATGTGATATACAACTTGGCATTTTTGCGGGATTATAAAGAATTTAACAATTAATAAATAAATGAAATTTGGTTAGCTTATGCTTAATTAATAGTAATATTAAAATTGAAATTTAAAATTATTTAAAATTAATTAAATTTAAAATTAATTAATATCAATATTAATATTAAAAAATAATTGTGATCTACAGCTTGCCATTTTTGCGGAATTATAAAGAATTTGACAATTAATAAACAAATGAAATGACAGATAGTAAAAACAACTGACGCTCACGCTCACGCTGCCCTACCTCTGTGGCGTGAGCATATGTGAGCGCAAAATATGTGCTACGAGCATCCTACGATGGTGCTACGAGCGTACTTATGTGACACTCACAGCGCCAAGTCGAACGATGAAAGCGCGCTCACGGCGCGCTCACAGCGCGTAAGCGTCCAAGTCGAATGCACCCTATATTTAGTAGATCGGATACTTTTCAATTTAATTGAATCACATCACATCACATTGAACAGAACATTTATTGAACACTAGTAGCATAGTAGTCTCACTAACCACAGATAAACAAGTATAAACCACTCGAGTTATTGATGACAAATGTTATTTCTATATTCTTATATTCATAGATAAAAGAAGAGTTTATATTATATTTATAGGGAAATTTAATAAAGCATATATTACATACATATGCTTTATTATATTACATATAAAGCATATGTTTCATACACATATCTCTTATTATCATCCGTTCCTTCTCTACCTCGTCATTATTTTTAAATTGTCTAGGCTTGTCATCATTCCTTATATTTATCTCTTGCACCGAATGCAAAAAAAAACGAGTTGTCGTAGAGCGGTAATATTTTAGTATGATCTAGAAGACTATGATATCTATCGTCAAAAAAAATCATAAAAATCGTCGAATTTTTTATTTTAACTTTATTACAAGAAATCGGCCCGGCCGATCTTTACCAAAAACTAATCAGCACGATTCCCAACCAATATCTTTCGAACGATTTTTGAATTTTCAAAATCGATTCAGAATTGCGAGCTAAAACGTGGACGAAAAATTTTTCACTTTTCTGCGATTTACAAAGAAACGGCTTGGATGATCGTAGCGCAAAGTTGATAAACGCTAGTCCTTAACAAGATACATCGAATGGTTTTTAAATTTTTCAAATCGGTCCAGCCGTTTTTGAGAAAACGTCGATTTACGGCAAAAAATCTGTGCGTGCACAGACACACACACACATACTTTTTCCAAATTTTGTCTCATTCGATAAAATAAAATTAGCGATTCGGATTTTTTGATGAAAACATCCTTCGGGAAGTTAATAAATGCAATTATACCCTCTCTCAGTCAAGTGCGAACAAGCGAGTTTTTGAACCGAGATCCTTGAGCAACATATGTGTTAGTTAGTAATATGTTAGTGATTACTTAACGCTCTCGGCCCATTTCTCATCCAGAATTAACTTAAATTTCTAAAAATATAAAATACATATATTTGAATGAAATATATAAGTTTTCTAAAAATATTGTACAACAATGAGTCGAATGGCCCAGGCCGTAAAGACACGGTTTAAGCCATTATGTTTACTTATCTATGTTTTAGGCCAGTTTAGGCCAAACATGGGTTGTTGCCTGGTTGTTGTTTCAATTCCCGACGAAGCTGAAAAAAGTGAATTATATAGTTTTTCTAACTATATCAATGAATGAAACGTGTAGATAGATCATAATTGCATTTATTGAATGTAAGTATCATAAAAATCTGTGTAACATATGTATAAGACGAGAAATAGGTAATGGAAATAATTTTCAATAGTGAACCAAACATACTTTGGTGTAATTAAAAATCTTGCACATACTAGGCACAAAAACTGAAAACGTCTTATTTGCGATGTTAAATTGCCTGCTAATCAGGAGTAGCCAGAGCCGGCCAAATTTGCGACTTTCAAATGCAATTTTAAGGCCCTTAATAAATAAAATAAATAAATTTATTAAATGCATTGTGTAGATTAATGAATAATCTTTATACCAAACCAAACAAATTCCAAATTTATCGTCATCCTCATGCAAATTTCAAGTTGGTCGTAGGGGTAGTACAAATGAATTTTCCAAAAACTGATTTCATATTCGAAATCAATGCTTCGAAATCTGTCAGAATCATTCAGAATATTTTGAAAATCGAAAAAGTGACAATATTGATTAACAATAGCAATTTAAATAACAATTTTGATGTTCTGCGCATAAATCTGGAGTTATCCAAAAACGGATAGCATTTTCGAATTCATCGTCTAATCTTTCGAAATCAGTCAAAACATTTCGAAAATCGCGAAAAACTTGAATTTCGATTTTTTGCAGAGGTATGCGCGGATTTATAAAAAAACGTATAGTATTTGCGAAATCAGCGTCCAAAAATTTTTTGGAATATACCAAAAAAATTTAAAATTTGCAAAAAACGTTCATTTTTTGATAAAAATTTGATGTTGCAAACGCCCTGAAAGCTCTTCAATCGTGATTATTTCGTTCTTCCTATCAATAATAAGACTTTGTCCAATGAGATCTTGATTATATTTTTTCTCTACTATAGGGGACACCAAGGTTTTAGACATAGGCATGGCATAGGCTCACTCACTCACTCTTATCACTTATTATTAACTTCCCGTAGGGCAAGTTATAGTAATCGCAAGAAATAGAAAATAATTTTTTATTATATATAATCTTTACGTTTGAAAACCTTCTGAACATTTTGGCATACCTTAGAAAAAATGGATGTATGTGTGTGTGTGCGGATACAAATTTTCGTCGACGATTTCGGGAACACCGATCAACCGAATTGAATAATTCAAAAAACATTCGATTCGTATTGATAAGAAGACGTGCTGATTAGTTTTTGGCGAAGGCAGGTCTAGCCATTCCGAAGATACGGGACAAAAAGTGCCAAAAATGGTTTTTAAGAGAACGGAGCGTCCGATTTTAATAATTCATAACATAACATTTTACTTGTATTGACAAGATAAAGAACTGATCAAATTTTCATGAAGGCAGGTCTAGCGATGTCGGAGATCTAATAAAAAAAGTAAAAAAATGCCAATTGGCGGTCAAAAATGATCATTAGACATATGCACATCAAATTATCAGATATTTTATAGAGATTTTAACAATAAGTATACATTTTTTTTTTAAAAAAAGTGATTTTTTATCAGATTTTTAGTTTCTCAAAAAAAATGTTTATGTAATTTTTCTTCAAAAATGTTAATTGTTTTTAAAAAAATAATATTTTTTGGTACGGGAAGTTCCAGCAATTTGCCTTAAGGCACGATGCCATGCGCCCCACTAGTGCTTATTTATCTATGGGCTCACGCTCACTAGTGCTAAATGTTCGCCTGGTTCCCGACCGACCTCCCTTCTCCTACACCGGTACCGTAGTTGAATTGAAAAACATAAACTACGTACCGTACAGTACAGTGAACGCGGGTTTTTTTCAGAGATATTAGGCCGCTGCCTGTGTTGATGCAATAATATTCTATAACACTGCTGTTATATGTCGTATAAACGTAGGAAATTGAGCTATTGTTTAAATTCCTTCCTTTCGAAGTATTTATCATGCACTTTTAATATATTCGTTTTGTTTAGTAATTTTGCCGTGATATCTTTAACCTCATTGTAGTATTCTGCAAAATTATTTGTCAGTTTTCGGTATGAGTTCAACATTAGAAACTCAAAGTACAATTACAGGAAGTAATAATACAGTTAGTACAGATATGGAAAATAATACCCAGGAAGGCGTCAGGAAGATTGATATGGATCGAGTTAAATTTTTGCAGGATACAATTGAAGTTAACAAGAAATATGAACTATCATTGATTACAATGATTCAGAAGCTAGAGAATCTTGTTTACAGAGTTCAAATGAAAAGGCAATCATTACATACTCTAAAAGAACAAGCCAAAATATATTCAAATACGGACAAAGAATCGGAGTTGGGTCCTTATGTTTTTGGAGCACCATATTTTAAAGATAAAGACTATTTTCCAGGTCCATCAAATTTGGAAACCAAGAGGATACGTGAAAATAAGATTTTAAGGTATATAAATTTGAATTTGGCAAGCCACTGGACAGTTGCAGAAAAAGCAAGAATGAAACGGGCAATAAAAAAGCAAGTCGGAGGTGATTTCGAAAAGGAAGCTTTGATAGATTGGCATACTATTGCTGCCTTGAATGTATGATTTTGTATTTTCTAGTCTTCAATAAAATTATATATATATATATATATATATATATATATATATGTTATCCTCAATATCAGTTTAAAATCATAAAAAATGATGTTTATTGATTATTAAAATCATTTTCTTTTTCAAGGTTCCGGAACATTCTGTGGATGAATGCAAGGCAATGTGGAATTTCGTTTTACATCCAAACTTACGTAAAACGAAATGGTCAGAATCAGAAACTGAAAAACTTATAAATGCTGCAGAAAAACATAAGTTTCATAATTGGGAGCAAATAGCTAAAGATATTGATTGTAATCGCTCACACCTACAGTGCTTTATACATTTTCATACAGAAGTAGATACTGGTAAATATAATGAAAAGTGGTCACCTGTAGAGGAACAGAAATTATTATCATTAGTTGATAAATGCAGAGTAGGTAAAAATTTTATTTCCTGGGCAAGAATTTGTCAGTTTTTTGACTCCAGAACTAGGGATCAAATTTATTCAAAATTTTTAAGAATTAATCCTAATATAAAGAAAGGTGCTTTTTCTGAAGAAGAGGATTGTGCAATCATGGCTGCTCTAATAACTTACAATAATGACTTTAAAGCCATTCCAATTGAAGATATTCTTCCAGGAAGGTCTTTAAAACAAATAAAAGCACGATATAATAATTGTCTAAAGCATATGAACTCTCCTGTGCGATCTTGGGATGCTAGTACCGATATGAAACTATTGAGTTTGGTAACAACACATGGTAGAAAGTGGTCCATGATTTCCAAATTGATGGATTTTCGTACAGGATCATGCTGCCGTCATAGATTTGAAATATTGAAAGACTTCATGAATAAAAATCCAGGAGCAACAATAGAGGATGTTCCCAGAAAGCCTAGAAGACCTAAAAGAGTGTCTGTTGGTAAAATTTTGAATAAAATTGAACAATCCAACATTGAAACACCTGCTTCAAATAATGCTGAATTGTCTACTTTGATTGATTTAGAGATATCTGAATATTTTAGTCGCATGAATTATTATAAAAATAAAAAAGGTGGACGACAGAAAACAGTTTTTGATCTATTTGATTTAAACAGGATGAAAAATATGGTTCAAGATTTTTTAAGTATTTTTGGTTTTGAAATAACACAAGATACTATAAGAAAAAAAATATCAGAAACTATATTTCATAACTATTCAGAAACAGACAAACTTTTATTAAACTTTATGATTGGGCATTATACTGATCCTATTTATAATCATTTTGACAATGATTCTATAAAAGAAGATTGGCTTATACCCACTTCGTCAAAACTTAAGAGAACAGTGGGAGAAGCTGAATTTTGTTATGAGCCATTGGCTAACAAAAAAATCAAGACATATCATAGTCAGAAATGTGATATTGAAAACACAGAGTTGAATTGTGAAGATGATTCAAAAAAGAATGTTGAGGTCGGTAAAACTTTATGCACTTTATTACCACCAAATTCATCTACTTTAGTCGGCATGAGATCATTAATGATAACAATGAATGATGATAAATATAAAGATAGTGTCAAAAATGAGCAAGATGTATTATTACATAAACAAATGGAAGATGCTGACCATCTCAAGAAAATATTGAAAGCTTTATTTACATGGCCAGCACTTATGAGTTATGTGCCGCCAAATACTTCATCAGTAAAAAATGAATGTAGTATTGTGGAAATTGGTAATGAATCTACTGGAGAAAATAGTCAAGCTAAGCCTCAAAAGAAGCAAAAGAAGCAAACAACAACTACATCATCAAAGTGATACTGATTAATGATAATTCACTTGTTATATATATTATAGAATGAATTCAAACATGTTATTCCTTATATTATTAAAATTTATTTTGAATAAATAAACTTTATTTTCGTTTAGACTTTTTGACTGTTTTAGTTTTTGTAACCATCTTAATGCTATTCCTAGACTAGATGATTCTAAGTATGCAAACAATTTATAATTTTATTCAAATTTTCCTTCAACATGCCTATTTATGATTAGTATCTGTTACATATTCAGTTAGTTATGTAATTAGTAATATTTATTTATCTATGAGCACATCAACACCTGGAGTACAATTACAGTAGCTGTTCGCCCAGCCATATCGCTTATATAATTTACATTTTTCTATAAGAAAAAAGTTATAAACTACTATAAGAAAAAAAATGATAAACTACTATAAAAATTGGATTATCAATAAAAATAGTAAATTTGATTTTTGTTGTTGATGAATTATTTAAAAACATAATGTGAATGTACCCATTGATAAACAGGTATAATGAATGAATGAAATAAACAAATATAAGGAATGTACCGATTGTATTTAAGTTCAAACAAAGATTATTAAAATTTTGAATAATTTTTTTTATTTTAAATTTTGCGCCATTAATTTTAATGCCTCGAAACGAACTGAAACTAAAAAACTGAAGGCACATATCTTTGTGATTAACAGTTCTATGCTCTATGCAACCCGAAACGTCAAATTCATTTGCTGTTTCTTATTATTATTACAGATAAGTATATATTTATATCTTAAAACTCACCATAAAATCGTGCCGCCTCAAATAAATAACTTGCAAACTATTTAACAATGTCACAGTCAAACGACGAATATCACCATGTAGTTAAAGGAAAACTGAAACTCAAAGTTGAAAAAAACACTTCAAAGAAGAAAAAACACAAGAAGGATAAACATAAAAAAGTGTTAGAGCAAGTAACCGTAAACACTGAAAAAACCCAACAAGATGTACAACCTCAACAACAGCGCACAAAGGCTGAAATATCTTTTTTAAAAATGCAAGAGAAGATGCAAAAAGAAAAAATAGCACAGAAGGCTGCAATGACTCATAAACAACGCGTTGAAAAATTTAATCAGCATTTGGACAGTTTGACAGAGCATTTTGATATACCAAAAGTATCTTGGACTAAATGAAATTATGCCTTTAATATGTTAACAAAATTTTTCTTAAAAAACATAAATGTATCCATGTGTTATTAGTAATCACTGACTTTCTCAAAACATATTACTTTTAGAATAGTACTAGTTTTTTTTTATTGAATCTGTGTTTTCATTAAATTTTCTGCAGTTGCCATATGTTTTTTTGTAAATATAACAGTAATTTTTGAGTAATATATGCCAAACAAGAATATAATGTGTATGACCAGTTTTTTGTACTTCTAGAATTTGAATATCTGTGGCAAGCAGAATAATAAAGAAGAAAAGTAAATAATTCATTAATAATAATATTTAATTAGAATAATATTAATTGATAAATATTTTGTGAAACATAATACAGTTTACTCAATACCAAACAATAAAGTGGCTCAAATAAATTTCTCAAATCAAATGTTTTCTGTGTGAAATAAGTATCATCAAAAATATTTATTATAAAATACATTTAATATACACCAAAACTGCTTGAAGTTGTTATTCACCATTCATTAGCCCCTATTTGAAATTCCTTTTTATTCTTACAATTAAATTAGTTGGCAACGATTTCTTTCTGTGATGTGGAATTATGATTGGAATTATCACTATTGCTTTCAATACATTTCCATAACCCATATGTTTTGCCTACAGTTGTTTGCCAAAGTCTTAATGTTCCATCCTCAGAACCACTTGCATACAATTCTCCATCAGGACTAAATTGTACTGTATGAATTGGACCAAAATGACCTTTGAACGATTCTAAAATAAATGAAGTATATTTAGATACACAATTTTATATGACAAATGAACGAAAAAAAAAAACAAATTTAATATTGGGTACAGAAAAAACTACTTTTGATTTAGATTTGTATATATTGCCTATTATAAGTGCCACGGAATCAAAAATTTGTTATATTTGTTATATTTGTTATATTATGTAATAAATGTATCTATAATCATTTGACGGAAAAATAAGTAACTGAAGAACTTTGGTCCATTTGATTTTTAACTTGTTTTCACTTTATATATATTTGTATCTGTATGTAATATTTAAAAAATCAAGTATATGTTTGCATATGTATATAAATTTTTCAATGATGTATTACCAATTTCATTTCCTGTTGCGTAATCAAACTTATATACTTTTAAATCATCTCCTCCACAAACAAATATACTTTTATCAGGATGCAAAGAAGCCGAAGCAGCAGTTGTGGGCACTTTAGCTTCACATAATCTTTGAAAAGAACTAGCATCCCAGAACGACACCGTATCTCCATGTGTTGCAGTAAGAATTGAACCATCTTTAGATAACTCTAAACTACTTGGAGCTGCAGGAAAGTCCACTCTATGTATTTCCTAGAATAAGTATAAGATTTAATAAAAAATAAAAATATAGTATTTTAACACTGCATAATATATGTAAAAATTAATTTAAGCTCAGCATGTAATAAATATTTTCTTTGGCTTTGTTCTTTAATTAAGTGCTAAAACTTGCTTTGCATAATGTTCTATCCCACAGCCTCATTGTTTTATCATCAGCACAACTAACAATGCAAGAATCTCCTCGACAAAATAGGGCTCTTTTAATTCCTCCATTGTGACCAGTAAATACTTGTGCTTCTATAAAGAAAAAGTGTTTCATGACAATACTATATGTATATATCGCTATTAATATATTAAAACAGTTTAGCTGCAAATACCATTATCAGGTTGATTTAGGTCAAATATTCGTATTAATTTTTCATTGCTCCCTGTAGCCAACAATTTACTATCAGAACTAAATGTTACAGATTTCACAATGTGCTTATGTTGAAAGCTTTGCACCTCATTCCCAGTGATGGCATCCCAAACTTTACCTGATAAAACAAATATATATATATATATATATATATATATATATATATATATATATATATATATATATATATATATATATATATATGTAAAGTTATCATAAAATATATTAATATATGAAAGAAACTATTAACCATTATCATAGCTGGGCACCGTTAATCAAATAGTTAACTTCGTTAATCGTTAATCCGCTACAAAAAAAGTTAACTTCGTTAAACGTTAAAGCGTTACATTTCGGAAGAATTAACGCAAGTTAACGTTAATCGTTAATCCGTTAATATGTGTAAAATTACATTTTTATATCGTTGCGTTAGTGAACTTAAAAAACTTATTAGTTTAGGTTCTGAAAGTTAACAGGTTATGAAGAAAACAAAATACTTGTTTAATTCAAATGTGTAATTTAACCCCTCGCGCGTTTTATGCATACTTCCGTGTGTATAAGGAAAATGGCACAATTATCACATACCGTGATAACGCTATTGGGCAACTTTCCGTTTTTATGATTGCATATTGTTTTTACAAGAATTTTTTTCTAAATAAAGGGAAAGAGTTTTTTTAACTTCCCATAGGGCAAGTTATAGTAATCGCAAAAAAATCGAAAATGAAAATTTTTGCATTTTTCGACGTTTCAAAGGTTTCTGAATATTTTGGCATACCTTAGAAAAAATGGATGTATGTGTATTCGGATACAAATTTTCGTCGACGATTTCGGGAACACGGATCAACCGATTTGAATAATTCAAAAAACATTCGATTCGTATTGATAAAAAGACGTGCTGATTAGTTTTTGGCAAAGGCAGGTCTAGCCGTTCCGAAGATATGGGGCAAAATTGAGCCAAAAACGGTAACTCAGTTTTTAAGAGAACGGAGCGTCCGATTTTAATAATTCAAAAAACATTTTACTTGTATTGACAATTATAAAGAACTGATCAATTTTTCATGAATGCAGGTCTAGCGGTTTCGGAGATCTAATGAAAAAAGTAAAAAAAAAGCCATTTGGCAGTCAAAATGATCATTAGACATATGCACATCAAATTATCAGATATTTTATAGAGATTTTAACAATAAGTATAAATTTTATTTACATTCCTATGGGTTCCGTACCAAAGTGTATCCTTTAGACAGCGACGCGGCGCTTACGCGCTTTATATTTTGTCTCTATGCAATCCTAAAGCAGTAAAATTGCTTTGAAAAAAAGTTCAGATCTTCCAAAAAAAATTAATTTTTTGTCCAATAGTTTATAGTTTCTCAAAAATCTTATTTTTTCGAAGTAAATTTTTTTCAAAAATGTTAATCGTTTTTAAAAAAATAATAATTTTAGGTACGGAAAGTACCAGCAATTTGCCTTAAGGAACGATGCCTTAATTGCCTTAAGACAGAATTCCATTTACAGCTAGTTTTTGCGAAAAATAGGAAACGCGCGACGGGTTAAGCGTCGGGCATAAGGTGCATATTCCCCTTCATGAACATTAACATGTTGAAGTTCTCGTCTGAAAGCGAGGCTCGTTTTGGTGTCAAAATGTCTTTACCCGTGGAAAACAAACGTTCAACTGCAGCACTTGAGGGTATAGCAGTATTGTATTTAATAAATAGATTTATGAATATCTGTTCCCCGAGGAATGCAGCATCGTTGAACGAGTCTTTTGATTTCATATCCAGCCACATTTTAACGAGAATTTGCGCTTTATTCTTTAAAGAGTTTGTAGCTCTTTGGTTTTTCTATAGACTGAGTGACAGAATTGAAAAAGTCTTCCTCCTCGTCATCATCGTTGTTACTCGCATTGCTCCCTCCGCCACTTAAACTATCTCTGTCCTTCGAATTTTTCGCTGCTTCTTGCCATAAGGCATCTTCTACCTTTTTTCCGTGCATTTTCTTACTGCATTCCTCTCTACTGCTGTCATACGTTTCCAGCCACATTAACCGAAACTTTGGGTGAAATGCCGCGGCAAGTTGGCACTGTTCATCATTCAGGAGTAGTCCAAATCTTTTCTCTATGCCGTTTAATAAGGCATTGGCTAAAGCTGTGCCGTGCGGTAAATAGTAGGCATTGGATTAACGATTAACGGACTTCTCGCATTTTAACGGAAGTTAACGTGTCCGTTAACATTTTTAAAAGTTAACTTAAAAGTTAATCCGTTAATCAAAATGTTAACTTCGTTAATTAACAATTAACGGATTAACGAGTTAATGCCCAGCTATGACCATTATATTCACTATTATAAATCTGTAAATCAAATGGATATGATTCACAAATATATACATGCCTTTCATATTTAATATTAAAAATTATTTGGCTTTGCAATATTATATGCAATATTTTGAGATGAGATAAATATTGTTGTATGAATGCAAAACAGCGCTTTTAAATAAATTCACCAGTAAAATCTGCTGCACCAGTAGCAGCACGAGTTGCCTGAGAATTCAATGCAACACCCCAGACGGCACCTTTATGTCCCTGGAAGGTTCCAATCCAATCTCCAGTGTCACCTTGTCGTAACATAGGTTTTCCATCTGTTTAAATCAATTTTCATATAATATAAAAATACATACAAAATACACAGCTCAGTATGTTTAGTTGTAAATGAAGTATATTCTATATTATGATAAATCACAATCGACTTGACATTGTGTAAATTAGGCCAAGGAAAAGAATATAAGACTGGAGGTCATTTTTTTTTTTTGTTACCTTTACAAGCCGATATTAAAAAATAACCACATTCGGTAATATCACTAAAATCTAAGTGAACGACAGGACGAGTATGTCCACTACAGGTTAATGGCGTTTGCCTTAAATTTGACATATTAACATGTAATTTTTAACGGATATTTGAAAATTATTTGTTAAGAAAAAAACAAGCAAATGTCATAACAAACACCACACAAATTTCACGACATGCAAATGAAGTGAACTTGGACACAAGCTTTTGCGAATGGAGAGGGCAAATGAAATGCATACTATGGAAATGGAATATCTATGGATGGACTAGTAACTGCGAATAACGACGCGGTTCTCATGAAAATATTTTCATTTTCAAAGATTAGAAAAATGTAGTTTTTTATCTAATATATAATTAAGAAAATATAAAACATAAATTGATTATGCTAATTATTCAATGCTTCAAATGTAAAATTTTGACCCGGCAGATATTCAACTGCCCCTAACCGGATGTATTCCGTATCCTACCTGCCTCAAATTTGAAAAAAAGCGTATTATTTTTGGTAAAATTGTTTAATTTTTGTTATTTTTCTTATTATCGAATTACTTTTTATTGTTTACGATTACCTATGTTTATTATTTAACTACATAATCAATTTTTTACTGATATTTGTTTAACAGTTGTCAAATAAATTAAAATTATTAGGCAGCAGTAAATGTTTATATCTATAAGTAAGTAATTATAGTAATGAATGCACAATATTTTTTTATAATAAATGCTATCAATAATAAACTTTTATTACTTATGGTTCATATATTTTCTCAATAATATGTATTACAGAATACATCTAACTGTTAATGGTTTATTATTCTGTTATATAATTTTTAAAAGAAAAATTAATATTCTATACATGTATATTAATTTTATACATATACCACACACGCATATATGACACACACACAAAAATATGTATGCAGAGTTTAACATGGTTCTTATACGAACAAATTATATGATAGCAAAATGCATGGATAATGTTATTAATTATTAATCTCAATATTATAAGTACAATTATATCTTACATTTATTTTTCTAATGCTAATAAGTAGTAAGTATTGTCAATAGTTTGTTAGAGAATTAGGAATGCACATGTTTTCTTTAAAGATTATGAATATGACCCGAAATTTAGAACATAAACTATTATTTTTGGACTACATAGTAATTTGTAATATATTTGATTAGATACGAAGCGCAAGCCTATGTTCTGCACAACAAAACGATATAATATGTTTTGATTCACATGCCATAAACGGCTAATAAATTATAAACAAATAATTTAGAATAAATTTATAATGAGGTAAGTTTGAATTATTTAACACAGTTTGGAAGAATGAGGGGAATTAGCATTTACAAATATTTTAATTGTTCATATTGCTTGTAGTATATTTCACTCATATATTTATAAATATATACATATATATTTATTTTAGCGTGTGTTTATATAAAATTTAAGTAGTATTGCAGAAATTTTATATTTTAACATGATCTTTAATTGCATATTATAAGCAGTTCTGCATTTGGTTTGTGTGATCTCGTACAAAATTTATGAACTGCTAATTCCCCTGTGCTTTATATTTAAGAAAGGCACTCAACATACAATTGTAATGTTGGAATTGAACATTTGCAATCATATTATTAAGTTTGAATGATCTACCAGTTATCTAATTTATAAGAACATTAATTTATAATAAGTTTTTCTTCACATTTATGTTAAAGATTCGATATAACATAAAACATATTCATATTAGCTTATTACATAATAACACAACAACATTATAATTTTATATAAGAAAAATATTTTTATATTTTGATTACATAAGTTATTCTTATTGATTGCGTTTACTTTCATTGCCAGAGTTATAAAAGATTCTGACAGCGATTTGCAGCAATGTAAATTAACAGATTATAGTATATATATATATATATATATATATATATATATATATATATATATATTATATACTATATGAGTTAATGTACATAAATCTATATTTACAAATATAATACAAATATCTCGAGATGATATGTAACTCAAAGTTTTATTACAATTTAGTCATTCATAAACTTTTTACGCTACTGGAAATAATAATTGAATCATGAAAATAATTATCATAATTTGCTTCACAAATTTTTATAAAAATATATTTAATAATACACGTAATAATACTATCAAAAAATTATAAAACTAAATGCAATTATGTATAAGTAATTTCGTTTATGTTAAAATAATAAGTACATATAATATAATGTTTTGTTACCTAAAAATATGTTTATTTATATTAAGTTCTTATATTAGTTTAAAATAAATTAAATATATATGCACAATATAAATCACAAACAAAATACATGAAAACATACAATTTTGCATTTTGATACGAATAAAATATCTAAATATTTTATCATGAAAATATTAAATAACATTGTGTAACCTGTAATATTTAAATATGCTTAGCCAATAATTTGAATAAATATGTCATATCAGTAAAATATGCTCTTATTGGCACAGTTATAATTAATTAAATCAATATATATTGATCACTAATACTATTACGTTATTGTAGAATCAGTTACAATAAAATATTTGTGATACTTTTATTCCTGATTTGTATTAGATTAATCACTATTTAATTGATTATTGAAATTGTATTTTACGCATTAGTATTATTTCTTACAATAACATAGAAACGCGTTGAAGTCACTATATTTCACTTAAATACATTGCTATATCATGCAAAAACTTGAATACACAATTTTTTCTTCCAACTTTTTATATATTTGAGATCCTTATTTCCGAAATATCTCTTTCGATTTTTATTTAATTTTATATTCACAATTCAACATAATATTATTTGTGAGAAATTATATTTTTAATATATTTTATGTATCTAATACGATGATATTTCAATGTACCAATGTAATATAATATACTTCAGATAATGATAATATGAACCAGGTACAGTTAGTTTTGAATATGGGTTGCATGAAAAATTTTAGCTTTCAAATTGACTTTGAGCAAATAACTTTAAAATAACAATTAAGATAGTAAATACATCAATCTAAGATGTATTAGTAATCAATGAAATGTGTACCAGTAGTCAATCAAAATATTTACCTTACTTATAATTGATAGATTGACTTATGTAATACTGCTCAATAGATGTCTGATAAATTTATATGATGTGAATACTAATACAATAGTTAGTTTAATCATTATACAACTTATATTTCAGATCAAACAATTGCATTTAAAACTTAACATTATGTTTGTGTTTCATCGAACTGCATTTTAACAATTTGCCCTAAAATTTATAGCAACAAATGTTCAGTTTTAAGGATTTTGTCAATTTTAGATGATAATTAATCTCATACAATTATTAAATGCTTTTTAAAAAAATAATGTAAAGTTTTTGGCACAATTACTTCACAATAATTCTAAGAATTCTTTTAACATTATAGTTTATTATTTTTTTTATGTGTAACATCAACAACTTATGTGTCTATTATTTTGAAAATAAGAAATAGATTCTTTGTATTTTTTATTTATGTTATCATTATATAATATATTATATCATTTGACATATAAGACACTATTGAAAATAACAAGTACAGTATATTCAACAACCCTATTTAGAATGAATTATTATTTTATGATTGTAGAAAAAACTGATTTATTGGAAAGGCTTAGACTAGAAAAAATAGAAATATATTTGAGGTTTACACATATATGACATTATGCATACAAGTACTAGATGTTTAGAACAAAATAACTATCTTCTCAAAAATTTTACTCGTTTAACTTGTATATACACATTCCTTTTTACATTCATATATATACATACATATATATATATATATATATATATATATATATATATATATATACAAAGTCTAGTAATCAGGCATAACATCAATAAAAACACATGAATTTCTTTCAAAAATTTATTTTACATCCATACATTTCCTAGCCTTTATTCAGTGGAAACTAAAACTGAATGAGTGCTAGGATTATACTGAATGAAACGTATGGATGTAAAATTTTTGAAAGAAATTCATGTGTTTTATTGATGTTATGCCCGATTTTTAGACTTTGTTAATGCATATGTCAACATCAAATTCCGAATCATACAATATATATATATATATATATATATATATATATATAATTTAAATATATTTAATGTTGTAAAATATATTTTTAGAATTGTTTATTCATGAGATGAAATATTACTTAAGTAATATTAATGTCATAACTATAACAATTTCACGTTAAACTGTGTTATCAATATGTTATTTCTATTACCTTTACAGACTAAATAAAAAAATCCTTCATATGAACTTGTTGATTCTAACAACCAGAAAATTCAATATTATCAAAAAACTATGATAAATTGCATAAAGTTCTGTAATTTTATTAAATATAAAACTTTTATTAAAAATAAAAGTTTTCATAGCAGAGCTACTAAATCTGTTTGATTATTCATTATGTCATATAAGAAATAGCTGATGTTCTCAATTGTAAGTTGCCAGCAAACCATAGATAAATAAAATACAAATAAATCATTTATTATTTTTTCTCAAATTAATTCTAACGATTGATAATACATGACGAACACACCTGTTCAGAGACCCTCAGAAAAACATAACTTCTTCTTCAGGAGCTCCAGATGATTGCGACCCGCGCGTTCTGAATTTTTCTGGTATCTTTGGATAAGTGTTTGTTCTACCATAAAGTTTATGAACATTTGTTAAAAACTATATAAATTTATAATGAAAACATTAACCAATAAATAAAAAATATTGTTTACCTTCCAGGTTTACTTCCTGCATTTTGAGTGCTAATTGGTGAATTGGCACCAGAATTATTTTCAGATGAAGGTGTGGCCTGCATCATAGCCGGGCTGCTTCCGGTTCTGGTATGAACACCCGTGGGAATCGCCTGCAATATATAAAAAATATGTTAAACAAATATATATATATATATATATATATATATATATATGTTGAATTGAAATGAATACAGCCAATGCGTCGAATGTAGAAATACTAACACGACATTGTTTTAGAGGAAGGGGATCAATCAGGGACGTAGTAGAAAATCAGATTTACAGATATTAACTAAATTTTGAATTAAAAAAAAAACAGGATTCGGATTCTTTTCAAATTCAAATTGTGTGATAAACGCAGTTCTTCTTGCTTTCTTTTAGAAAGCTATCAAAATTCGATTAACCTCTGTAAATCTGATTTTCTATTACGCCCCTAATTGATCCTCTTCCTCTAAAACAAACTCGTGTTAGTCATATTTACCACTTGTCGGTCGTACGTCTCTCGTGTTCGTTGCGATTTATGCGTAGGAACATAGCATGTGTTTTAAAATTCGTTATTACATTTACCTTTTTCAGTTCTTTTTCAAATTGTTTTTGTTTTCCTAGAGTATTGGCATGTAATTGTTGTATTTGTGGTGATAGTAACATGTGCTTTTTCCTGGTCTGGTATGTATAATTTAATTTTTTTTTAAATTAATTTTTCTAAATGTTTTATTTTTAATTCTAAAACTTTTCCTTATATTGTAAATTTCTTTTAGCTGAATGATGAAAGCACATATACTCACAAAACATATAAAAATTTAAAATAAACATTTGTATATTCGATGCATTGGCTGTTTTATTCAATTCAATTTAAATAGAATCAGTATCAGATTATATATATATATATATATATATATATACATGTATATATACTAGCAAACCCGACAAACTCCGTTTCGCCACCAGATGGTTTCGTGAGAAAGATGAAGAAATTTTCTGTTTGTTTTATATTTGAAAAGGAAAAATTTGATTTTATTGCACAACAGTAATGAATTTATTTCGATTACAAAAATGAAGTGTTTTTTAGTTGAACTTCTCTAAGTAAATGAAAGTGAATCCGCCAATTATCCGTTTCATTGAAGTACTCTTTGGTAAACCACATTTTTTGTTTTTTGGTCTGACGTTAACACAAAAAAAAGCGGATGGTTTTCCAACTCGTGAACAGGGAACGTATAACTGGAATTTTTGTTATTCAATCTAAAGAAATTGTAACAATAACTTCAAAAACGAAAATATATCATTTAAAAGATATCATATGTGAATCAAATTCAACTTACGTCGACAATAGGCGAACCAGAACTTAGCCTATGATAGGCTACCCCTCCTCCGATTGATCTTCTGGACAGCGAACCGGTTCCATCGCTCGCGTGTCCACTAGAGTTGGCTAGTGTCTGACTTAGTTTCATAGGCAGCATTTGCTGGACGCTACTATTGGCGCATGTAACTACATGAGATGATGTTGATGATGCGCTTGACTTACTATTGGAAAGATGTGATAACTTAAGCGGTATTTGCTGTTTGATGGACTGCTGTTGTACTTTAGGTTGATTTGTTGCGCTGATTAATTGCAAAGGTAAACTTGGCTTCATGGGGCCTGTGAATATAGAAATATAATATGAAGATGGATATCTCACTTGGACGTTGATTAGACAAGCACTGGTTTAAATTTTAATTCTGCTATTTGCTTAATAATTTTGAATTTATAAATCTAATTTAATGAACAGTATTAACAATGCTATATATATATATATATATTATTTCAGACTTACTCCAACTGCAATATGAAAATTTAATTGGAATTTATTTATATATATATATATATATATATATATATATATAATGGGTTGTACCGCCCTAGAACAGGTTTGTGAGCAGATTTAAACTCTAAATCGATTCATAAAAAAATAGTGTGAGACTTCCCATTTCTATTTCACAGTGCTCGATATTGGTTACATATATATATATATATATATATATATATATATATATATATATATACATACATATATGTGTATGTCTAATTTGAGTTTAAAATTCGGGCGTAACATCAATAAAAATAGTATGAGAGTTTTTTTAAAAAGTTTATTTAAATTCCATACGTTTCGGCTAGCATCATAGCCATCATTCAGTGATAATCAAATTAACTATAAAAATTAAAACTAAATAAATAATATGTAAGAATTTTCATAGAAAAACAATAATAATAATAATAATAATAATAATAATAAAACACTTTCAATTTTGTATCCTAATATATTATATGAAACCATTATTAATCCATGGTATGAGAAGGTGAACATTGATAAAATATATATTTTTTAACATTACAAAAACACTTTAATAACCATGATAACTCAACAAGTTGTCAAAACTATGTATTTACTCTTCGGAGTTTAAGATAGAAATGTCACATTTTTCTTCAAGCAGTTTTTAGCATGTGTTCAAATTTTACGGGAAATTTAAAGAGCGATGAGATCTTGTCATTTTTTAAGAAATTTTGACACACTATTAAGAAACCATGTGTTTGTTTCGTTCAGGGCCATATTGTCGAAGCGTTTGTTTATGACCGTATTGTCGTTATGCAATTGCAAAAACAATCCCTCAGCAAATCTTCTTTTAATTACGTTCTCTTCAAAATGTAAAAATTTAGGGTTGAAAAAATCTATATTATGGTTTAAATTTTTATTATGCTCAGTTAACATCGTCTTAAATTGCTTTGGATTTTTTTAGTTATTTTTATGTTGACGAAGGCGTTTACTCAGGTTTTGACTAGTTTCTCCGATATAAAAGAGTTTGCAATTAGTGATAGCATATGCTATATTAGGATACAAAATTGTAAGTGTTTTATTATTATTATTATCATTTTCTATGAAATTTCTTACATATTATTCATTTAGTTTTAATTTTCATAGTTAATTTGATTACGACTGAATAAATGGCTGAATAATGGCTTTAAATAAACTTTTAAAAAAAACTCTCATACTATTTTTATTGATGTTACGCCCGAATTTTAAACCTAAATTAAACATACATATCAACATCAAATTCAAGACTATTCAAATATATATATATATATATATATATATATATATATATATAATGTATATATACATACGTATTTATATGTACGTATATACATATATATATGTATTTGTCATATGAATGAATGTAACAACTGTGTAAATTTTTTATGATGAAAGTATCAGTCTTACTTTTCCACTTTCCACTTTGTCCACTTTTACTTTTGGCCACTTTGACTACTTTCTGGTGATTCTACTTGTTTATTAACATCATCAATCGGCATTGAAATATTTTGAACAACAGATATTCCCTGAGTTACGGGAGGTGTCACGGCTGGAATTGCCACTGATGGGCTTATTAAAAGACCCTGATTAGACAATACTTCCATTTTGCGGTATAGTTGTTCACGTTGCTGTCGCACATCTTCTTGTTCAGCTTTAACATGTTCCTATTGATAGAACAAATTTATTTCCTTTTATGCATTATATTAAAATATAAAAAAAATTAAGACGCGATTGTACCTGCAATGCTAATATTTCCTGTTTCGTTTGTTTGAGTTCAGCTTCCTGCATTATCCGCTCTCTATTCCACGCCTCTTTTTCTACTGTCAACTTATCCTGTAAATTTCTGAGTTCCTCTAATTGGTCATTATGCTTATATTTAGCGTTGCCCGGTTGGGCACCAGTGCCCTGATATGCGGAAATTTGGGCTTGCAAACTAAAAGTAATATTTTTTGTAGTTTATTTAGTATAATCATTTATACAGTAGTACATCACAAGATAAAATATTTCTTCACCTATTAATGCTTGTCATTTGTTGTGATATTATACATAGCAACATATAAACATAGTGAGATAGCTGAACTGCAGCTTTCTGTTGTTCCCTTCCTAATGATAATAAAGCAGGAGAATCATTTGGATTAATATCTTTCACAGAAAAAGTAGAATTTTGATCTGATGTTTCTTGAGAATTATTCACAATATTGTCATGATTTTCAAGAACTCCAATAGGAACAGTTGACAAAACGGCGCTTTTCCACGGAAGACGATCCTTTAGTAAAATTCAATACATCAATAAATTTGTAATATTCAGCACTTTTACATCAATTAATTAATTGCGAATACAACACAATCAAAACATTCAATACTCACTAAAGGTAGCTTGTGAGATATGCGCCCATCAACGTTCTCAGAGCTATTTTCTTTTTGTGGAAATTTTTTAATCAATCCTAAAATAAATAACGTACATGTGAATTAACGCCATTTATGAAATACTATCCTTACAAATATAAAATAATATTATTTGATGTATGTATATAATAATGCAATATGTAACAAAATCCAAATGTTTTGCATTCATGCTGACTTTTCGTACCTCTGAGATTTGGATTGTCAAATCCACCAAATGTTTCTGCACGCTTCGGAAGTGTCGGCGACTCATAAGCATTACTTTGCCTTTCACCAGCCGAAGACACTGACCTGGACAAGCTGCTGCCAGCAGCATACAATGAATTGGCAAGTAAACTAACTTCTTGTACAGCACCAAGTACTTCTCGCCAGATGAGACCTACATTTGGATAAATGCGTTAGAATTGATTTAACTTATTATATTTATCTTATCAATAGAGATCATTAATTTACAAGGTATTATAAAGTTTCTGTGGACTTATATTTATATTAATTTTTTTATGTAATTTTTGGATTCAGTAATGACGAATCTGACTTAATAAATAATATGGTATCAAATTTTAATTTGGTAACTTTGCTTACCAGTATCTGCTGCATCTGTTACAAGCTGTCTGTATTGTGGTGGATCGGGTACACCTTGTAATCCAGCTGCTGCTAGAAGTTTTAATTGCAATCCCATCTTCTCTTCAAGCAATAAGGCATGTTCAACATCTTTTTGTCTCAGAGCCCCTATTTTCAAATATTCTTTTATAAATTTATATATATATATATATATATATATATATATATATATATAATATATATGTATATGTTCTTCTCATTGTAAAATAAAAGCTTTAACATAACGTTTTTTTAGAAATACTTCAAAAGCCAAATTCAAATTGATTTAAGTTACCTTCAATTGCAGATGGTCCAGCTTAGAACACAAAATATTAATTATATGTTATGTTTTAAAAATATAGACAAATGATAATAAATTATGTGAAAAATAATTATGAATAATAAATAAATGAATGGAATTATGTATTTAATTATTAATTAAATAATGCATATACTTACAGACAATATTACGAAGCTGTGTTTGCTTCGCTTCAAGTAACCTTTGTTGCTCTTCAGCACTCAAAGTAAATCCTTCCTCTTCTGGTTGAGGACATTCTTGAACAGCATTTCTAGATTAAAAATATCATGAAAATTCCAAAAATATACAATTATGTGAACAGAGTGTAAAAGATCTATTCACCTTATGGCTTGTATCCAGGCAGTCTTATCTTTTGGCTGATGTACCTTCAACTCAAACATTTCGGGGTCCAAAGGGTTTGAAGAAATTAAATAAATTCCTCTAGTATCCTGACCTGCTTTTTCTCTAACCAATAACTTTTGTAAAGACACAACCCCAGCCTTAAGTAAAAAAAACATACATTAAGACAATTACTTAACATTCAAAAAATTATTTTGAGGTGATACTCTCATAAAACTCACCTTATTATCTGGCGTGAAGAAGTTATACTTATGAGAACTTTCTTGTAAGAAAAATAAGCAATCACTGAGTACTATCACCATTACTAGTTGCATTTTGCCTCGTCCTTGCATAAGCATGGCGAGACCTTCGAAACGCAAGGTTCGATTTGCCGCAAGAATATCACTCTTCTTAAATTTGATGCCACGATGGACAGTGTACGATTTCGCATCTATCCTATTGTAAATTTCTAACTTACGATCTTCTTTTTCCTTTAAAGCTACCCGAGCGTCCACTTCCGTTAAGATTTCCTTCAAAATACATGAAAACGATTTTAAAAAAATGAGGTAACGCATCTACACAGTAAAAATCTAAAACATGGTTTTGTTTATTTGCTTAATATATAAAGCTAAGCAATACATTACAGATAAAGAGCCCTCACACAAAATTTCACTATTATTATTAACAAAATAAAAATAATATTTATAATAATAAAAATAATCACCTTTACAAGAGCCAAAGCATTTCTTAGTTTTTCCTGCTCTTGCGGATTATCTCTTGAACTTTTAATTAAAGGTTCAATTAGCAATGGATATTTGGTTAATCGTTGAGTGACAAAAAGTATGCACTCAGGAACACCTGAAATGGTTAAAAAAATAATAATAATATATTTTAAAAGCAATTTTATAACTTTCAATAACAACTCGGATTAAATTTATTTTCGTTTAATCTGAGCAGACTATGAAAATTTGAGATCCTTATGGTAAAGTCCGTTACTTTATAATTAAGTATTTTTAGAAAGTTCTAAAATCATTAAATTATGATTAATATAAATTTGGCTTTTATAACTTTGTCAGAAAATTAGAAATCTTTTTACGAGTCACGCAATTTACGTTTTTTCAACACCATTGCTCTTGTATATCCGAAACTGATAATTATAAATGTTTAAATTCAAGATTTTATTAGTTACCTTTCTTTTTCAATTGCGGTGTTATTTGACAATGCCTTATGAATTCCACAAATCTTGGATCAGCGGACATATAATACTTATACGTTTCTAAAGCATCTCTATGTCGGGAACAGAATTCACCTGTAATAAAAATTTAATTTGCAATGTGGCTGCATATATACTTTCGACCGATTAAAAAAAGTCATTAATTCAAACTTCCAAAATATTATGCAGAACTCTGTATTTCATTTACCGTAAGCGTCCTTTAGTCTTTGGGCTTGTACTCCAGAAAACATATCTAATAAAATGTCAGCCAATGAATCTACGACAGGTCCTTCCTGTTGTTTAGTGCGCAATCTACGCATAAAACTACAACAAGAGAATCACGATAATATTATATACATTTATATAGTTAATTATAAATAAGTTCAAATTTAAATTACCCTAGATGCAAATCAGTTAGATCCTGTAACCTCGGAAACATTCGATCTAGATTTGCCCCTAGCTGAAAATGCTTTTGAAGACCTTCAACAAAGACCTAAACAAATGAAGCAATATTTCAAAAATGTATGTTCAAAATGGTTACATTACAATTTGTGCATTCTACAAAATCAAACCTTTTGCATTACTGTTAACGTCAAACAATGATGCTTTTCGGTAAGTATAAATTCATATATGTGTTCTTGACGTTTTATTTGTTTATCTTTCAATTGTTTCAACAATTCGCGGGCTGTAGTAGGAGTCCAAGAATCAGGCTCATCAGCGCATAGGGCCAGCAAAGGGTCAGAACAAAGTTCTCGAGCACCTATTGGAGCTTCTTCCAAAAATTCAAATCGCACAAGTGGCGCATCATCCGAAAAACTGCCGAATAAATAAAAAATATCAAATTTAGTAAATTATTTGAAAAACTTTTTATTCAATCAATAGCACCGAAGAAGAAATTTATAATATTTTAATATAAGCGAAAATATCAGTAAAAGAGTTGTATAGTTCGAATTATGAAATGATTCATTTAGTTGATATTCACAACTGAATAAAAACTCAAAATCCATTTTTTAATTAATTACTTCAAGTAAATAACGTCAAAACTTACTTTACTCCATCATGGCTAGCGTGTGAAGTGATATCGACCCCATCATGCCCGCTGCAAAAACATTCAAATAATTAAAGAAAAGCTAAATATGAACAAGTTCCAGGTTGCAAGACAATTGCGCATTTGTGCGTTTTATACATGCTAACAAATCAATTTTAACAAGTAACACAAATGATAAACCTGAAAATTATATATATATATATATATATATATATATACAGCAAAAATACAATAGTAATACTATAAAAAACATTATTATAGTAATATAGTCCAAAGATTGTAGATCTAATAGATGCTAAAGACTTCATTACCTGAGATAGTGAAAAACAGTATCATGTAGTTCTGTGTAAGATGAGATACAACATTAACAATTAAAAATAGTTATACTTGTCACGAAACACTTCGATTAATTATTGCAATAAATCGCATGAAACCAAATCATTATAAATAGATTTAACAATTGATAGATTTCTAAATGTTAATAATAACATATATGGAAGATAAAGTAAATCATCCAATTAGATTAATAGAAACTAGAAAAAATACTGAATTATGTTAATAGAAAAAATGTCATTTCAGCGAAGCTAACTTCTAAATGATTAATATTTATTTACTTATGTACTAATCAATATAAAATTAACATTAACATACTAACATTAGAAACAAGCCTATGAAAAATGTGTTCTTGACAGAGACAGAAGATACATAGTTGTCAACCAATTAATATAGAAACAGAAATCG
This sequence comes from Ctenocephalides felis, assembly GCF_003426905.1. Taxonomy (NCBI): domain Eukaryota; kingdom Metazoa; phylum Arthropoda; class Insecta; order Siphonaptera; family Pulicidae; genus Ctenocephalides; species Ctenocephalides felis. The sequence continues at coordinate 51,779,289 of NW_020536999.1, read as the reverse complement.
TTCCCCGAAACAATAAGCAGAAATGATATTCCAAATTTACATAGAAACTTTAGATAGTACATTAACTTTAGTTATACATTAAGGAAGTCAAGAAACCTTAACCGATACGTAAATGATTTATACTTGCATTAGGATAAAGTGGGGATAGATGCCTCATTAGAATATTACCAAAATTGTTTGCTATTATCTATATTTTGATCGATCGTTCAATATTGAGATTTTAGTAATAAGAATCGTTATTTAGGCAACTGTTTGATTGTTCAAAAAGCTGTCTGATTTAATCTCAACATATTCGAAGACAAAACTGTAAAGTTGAGTCTGAGCCCATTATTATCAAGCTGTTATTACTAAACGTCCAATACCAAATAAATAATATCAGATTCTTCAAAGCTGAAACGATTGATATTTAACCAATATGAATCTGAGAGCGCAAGTGTGTCTGCATTTCAATTTAAAATACTATTTAGAAGGTAATTACTTCTTGCCCAATGTGGCTACTTATATCAAAATACAAGTATGTTTTATGTTTCGTGTATATTTTATATGCTAATAAAATACACATTTTTTCGATAGTAACTAATCGATAGTATATTTAGATTTTGAATACATTAATAGATGTTTATGCGTTAAAATACTAGAAAATATTTTTTTAAGTGAGGCATATAACCCACCTCTCCCATTTTAATGTAAAATGAAATATCTAAAATTCAATAACTTATAGAACTAAATCTCAAATGTATAAAAAGATTGATTGGAGCAAAAATTATTATTAATTGTTATTAATTATTATTAATCATGGAACGAAAAGTTGTTAATTACAAAATAAAATAAAAGATCATAAAAAATACTGAAAAAACAAGGGACAACTGAAATTATATGTATATATACGATTATAATAAATCACAACATTAGTATAAATATGCAGGATTCTGAAGAGAGAAAGATAAAATGTACACTTCAACTCATAAAAACGACCTATTCTATTCGATTCAAACATTCAAATGCAAAGAAGAAGAAAGAATGTTGAAAAATTTATTTTTGTTAGGGACTTACTTAACACCCAATTTTGTGGCAACCCTACGCCATGGCGAATAACATCCAGTCACCTTCTTACTGTGAGGTTTCAGAAAAGTATGATGGATAAACACAAAGATTTTTAATGTGCTGACCAGGAATTTAAATATAAATGCAATTGTGTAAAAATAATTGTTTTACATAACTGATTACTTATTTATGCAGGAAGAAAAAAAATAATTTTTGGGTAGTCACATAAATCTCAACAATACTATATATTACCATATATACAAAGCTACCAATAATTACTTTTACATAAAGCCCAAGATCTTAAATTTGACATTATTATTTTAAAATTGATTTATGTTTATTGTGGAAATTGTGAAGTATCCTGGCAAAACGTGTTTCGGATATACTAATCTCTGATGAAAATTAATTATTTATTACGAGATTATTTTCTCATAATTTTGTAATTAATGTATGAAAAACCCATATATTTCGTGGAAAAATGTATCAATAAATAAATTCAATAAATTTAAAGATTAGTACAATTTCTGGTTTTCAACTTTCTGCTTCTCAAAAATGTATTTTCTATCTCCAAAAATCAAAACTATATGAAAGTAATCTAATGATAAAACCAATTAAATGTCTCTCTCTAGATATTCAAGTGATTTTATGTACATGCACTTAATAATTCTTAAACTTATAACAAAATTGCAAAAGATAATTTAATAATTGTCTTCTTAAATTTAATAAAAAGATTAAACAAAGCATAAATCTTTTTAAGATGCACAATTAAAGCTACATAAGCTATGTGGACCAAAAGCAGTAATTAGTTGTATTTTTACCCAAAATAATACTAGTAAATATAAAATAATCTGAATTTATTATTAGTACGAGTTTATGCAAGATTCTAATAAACCAAATGTATTAGAACGACTTAAAAATGTGGTAATAGCATTATGCAACTAATTATAATTAATTAAAGAATATGTAAAAATTTGATTCAAATATTAATATATATGTCTTTTATTCAATCATAAGGAATAAATTGTTATGCCAATGTAAAAACATCACGGACGCCATGCATGTTAAATAAAAAAAAAATTATTACCTATTTGGTGGAGCTTGCGTGAAAGATCCGCGCTTTCCCGAGCTTTGTCTGCGAGCTTGAATAGATGCGCCGATTGTGGAAGATTTGAGAGAAAGCTATAAATAATGCAATTATAAGTTGAAGTTATTTATAGATGATTAATAAATTCTGTGAGTATTGCTTTATTTTTATTTTTATGTTATAACTTCCAGAAGAAAATGTTTAAGGGGGTATTCTAGTGTAGAGCGATGAATTTTAGGTCATTTTTAAAGTGTCATAAAAGAAAGCAATGAATATTTTTACTGTCCATTTTTTTACCACTTGTTTATTAATATTATTAAAATACAAAACGAAAACTAAAAAATAAAAAAGTTGAAAATTGTGAAAACCGGCAGCTGATAAAGTGGGTAGTCTCAAAAAATTAGCACCTCAGTCTTGACATGATTTCAGCCCTCCTAGCCATCGGAAATGCAAAAAATAAATAGATTATTAATCTACAATGATGTGGCAATCGCCTGAACTAGCGATGAGTAAAAATTTTTTTTTAAAAAAAATTGGCGACTGTAAAAAAAAGTGCTTTTTTTACTGTTTTTTTGAGTTTCTCGATTTTTTTAAAAATAGTAAAAATTGGAATTTGGGGATAATCCTAGTTCAGGCTATAGATAGGTCTATAAACAAGACTCTCTGAATATTTCAAGTCGGTCGATTAAAACTAGAGAAATCGTGTCAACAGTACTGAAAAAGCCTGTTCTGAGAAAAACGCATTTAAAGTTTTGCGTGAAGCCAAACCAGTATGAAGACCGAGTCAGTAAAATGCCTATATCTCTGAAAATAATTCAAATTTTCAAAAACCTTCTCGTATCCATATTCTTAGATAATTAAACTTTGAAAATATGAAACAAAAAATAAAACGATTTTTTTTAATTTCTACACAAGAGTACCCTCTTAAATTTTGGCGAGAGAATCGGATTTGCTAATTTTATATTTTCTGCAGCAACTCTAAATCACTCATAAATTAATATATTGATTTCCTATTAATTAAGTCAATCATTTACAACTTAAGGCAAAATGCCACTTATTTTATTTTCTCACAATACCTTAGACATTTTGCCTTTGCAATCGGAAAGATGATCCTTGCATGAACTGTAATGCACAGTTATTCCGCAATCTGAAATATAACAATAAAATATAAACTCTTAAATTATGATTCTATCTAATAATTATATGAAAATATAAGATTTTTTCTAAGAAATTATGGTACTAAATTAAAAATAGATATTCATCTTCAATTAAAAATGTTTGCTGTTATTCAATGATTTGGCGTCCGGGTATGATGAAATCCTGTTAGAAAATAAACCTCAAAAAACGTTATATACAAAAATATTTGACGTTGTGAATGTTTGATGACTGTTTGGAGAAATTTAATGTTAAGTTTATAACATAACATTATTAACTTGGAGGTTAGATGTTAACTTACTTTCACACGTGACTTGCGGCTTGGTGCCAAGTTGCTTCGAGCACCAATCACAACAACCTTGAGTGATAGTAGAACCCCAAACATGATGTACACGTTCCAATACACGTTGCTCTTTTTCTTTATCCTTGTCTTTTTTCTTCCTAAAGAATAAACTACCACGTTTGCGGCGTTTCTCCGAATGCTGGTCATACGATCTGCAAAAAGTAGAAATAATTTTCCAATTTAAGAACTGAATCAAAATCAAGCGCATAAATAATTGTAGATAAATATGTGAATATTTTACTGTGCAAGCAATCGGTGCAGGTCAGCAGCCGCAGGTTGTGTATGCCTCCTACTATCTTGTACTGAATCTTCTTCAGTTTCACTTTCCGTACCAGTACGCCCCCTAAAATAAATTTACACATATACATAAAATATATCATTGGCATATACATAAAATACATGATTAGCTGTAATGATACTTTTAGTATAAATATAAGAAATAGTAGATTTACGTTGACATTGTTCCTGAGGAAACTGGAAGCATTTGCGTTTCAACATTATTTTCAGTCCAAGGTGCAATGCTGGGTGTAGAAACTGATTTTTGTAAAGGTAGACGTACTGGAGCTAGCCTTGATTGCGCTTCTCGTAATACTATTATTTTATTAAAATCACTCTAAAAGTAAATATAACAAAAACATTACATACACAATATAATCTTCTGTAATATGAATTTTTTTAAAAAAATCATATTTAAACCTGTAGATCAGCCTCGTTCAAAGAATGTGTTGAAATACCGCCAGCGGAACGTGGATCTCGACTTCTATGATGTGCAATTGCTCTTACATTTGATGCAGGTCCCGTTTGTGTATCAGTCATAGAAGAATCAGGCTCAGAGTCCAAACTACTTAAACTTATGCTGGAAATATAATACATATACTTTACATTAAATAATTAACTTTTATTCCAGACAGTTTGTGACAAATTTTAGATACATGTAATAGATATTCAAATATTTGTATTTTCTTGTATATTTCAATTTAAATGATAAGAAATACGAATAAAATCTTAAATAACATCTAGCATTAATGTTTTGATTTTTCTATGTAACATAAAATATAATTAGAATTTTTTAAAATCTAATATGCTTACATCTAAATTTAAGCTGAATATACAACGCACATGCTTAACCAGCTTTTCAAGTTTATTGGAGACAAATTCATAATAAAATAAATATTTCAAATTAAAATTTTAAATTTAAATGTATATTTCGAAATTTGTCGAAATATAATGTCATCAAGGATCCTTTAAAACAAATGATAATAATTGTAGTTTGATAAATATCTCGTATAAAAATCATAGTAATAAAGGATTAATATTAACATCTAAAATCATAGAAAAACACAAACAATATTGTTAAATTATATACGCATATATTATAATATACCGTCATAATGTATGTGGCATATATTGAAAAAGCTAAGAAATAAGTAAAGAAATAATTTCGACTCTGGAAAAGTCGTATAATAATAATATAGTACTTCTGCCGTATACAACTCAATGCTTTAAAATGCTTATCTCTAAATATTACTACCAATAAGTGTTGAATATAATGAGTGTTTTTATATAAAACGAACCTGCGATGTGTTTTGGCTTTATCGACCCTAAGGTCTTCTAGAGCAGTCCATGATGAGCGTCGTTCTTGTCCAGGTGGTCCGCCAGTGCCCAAAGGTAGACCAGTGCTTCCCCAGAAACCAGCGCCTGCGCTACCAGTGCAAGTTGCACCAGTACAATTAACTAAATCCGGTAATGAAGGGCAAGAGGCGCTCAAGCGAGCTGACAATTCCAAACTCTGTCATAATAAATATAGAATAAAGACAATTAAAAATTAAATTATGCTAAACTCAATAATAAATAAATTCACTCAAACATTCATTCAAGACAGATTATATTTGGAAACTTCGAACTCTTCATTGGAATTGTTTCAATAGGATATCCTAGTACCTTCATTTTTGATAAATGACCTTCAGCAAACAAGTACATAAGACATTTGCTGTACCCTTTGCTCTCGGATGCTTTACCCTTTGCTCATAAGATATTTGCTGTACCCTTTCCACTCGGATGACAGCGTTCCGATGGCAAAATTCATATAAATCTCGGAATTTGCGAGTGGAAAGGGTTAAATCACTAGCACAAATGATGCATTTATCTAATTTAGCGCAAATGTTTTGTCAAAATAATATGGTAACAATATTTCCTTTATGATTTTTTTTAGAAATAAAACAAAGTAAAAAGCAATCGATAAAATTAACACATTTTGTTCAACAAATATCATAATAATTTCAAATGCACAATTAAACTTGCATGAAAAAATTGACTTAAAAAGTTTAATAAATATAAGCTTCTGAAGTATTATACAAATATTTGAATACTTTCAACTTTCCTATTAATATATAATTGAGTTTATATAATTTAGTTTTAAAAAATAATAATAGTGGCTAATATAATATAACAAATCTACTAACTCTGATAGTATTAATAACAATTCTGAAAAATAAGAAATACCCAATGTTAAACCGTTTCAAAACAAATTTTCTCGAGCACTATAATTGCAATTGCATTATGTATACTTTGTCAATGCAAGCAATTTACAAGAATATTACAAATAAAAATAAAGCTTTATATTTACTCAACAGAAAGAACAACATAGCTTACTTATTAAATATAAAAATTTACTCACAGGAGGACTTTGTAAAACAGTTTGATTTTGTGAGATTTTCATCTGTTTGACGGCCGCATTTATTGTCTGCAAGTCTATAAGCGCCTCTTCTGAAATTTTAAAATACAATGAATTAAGCCAATATACACGTGCAAATAGGTTTAAGGGGCACAACTAGTGTAAAATTTTCAAAAAATCGAATTTTCAATTTTTCCATATTTCGATAGGTTATACCTTTAAAAGTAACATACCAAAATTTTAAATCGATATCTTAAATAGTTTTTGTGTCACAGCCATTTAAAGAGTATATATATAGTATATAGTATAACGATCATTTTATCTTTAAACGCGTTTTTCTCGAAATAGCATTTTCCGAATTTGCTGCAGCGATTACTCAAAAACAAATGATCCGATCACTACCAAATTTTTTTTACATATTCTATATATGGTTCTCTGTAAAATGAACTATCGATTTTTTGATCGGGTCAGACTTTTTTTTAAAAAACGCCGTCATTTTGGAATTTTTCTTTTTTTTTCTTTATCGTCGTTCATTTTACAGACAATATTATCTATTTTAACAAGAATTTTATTTTTTAAATTTTATCCACGTCGGAATCACTGCAGCAGTGAAGGGCCTTTTTGTGTTGCGCCGTTGGAGATCGACGATAACTTGAAAAATATTTAATTTTTTTCTTCAAAAATTTTACTGTGTATTCTTAAAACATGTATAAATATATTCCTGAAATTTTGAAATGATTGATAAAGTAGTTTTTTTAATATAAATTCCCAAAAATCACATTTTTTTAGGCGGTTACACTAGTTGTGCCCCTTTATGATAGAATACACAAATCAATTTTATTGAAAACTTACTAATGCTATTAAAGATATCAAATGATTTTCAATTGGTATTCATTATTTGGCTCTGCAAGTATAATCAAATATTGATAGATATATCGTTCAATCATTTCATTTAAATATCTGCTCTCAAAGCTCATGGTCTCTCTCGAGTAATTTATAGTAAATCTCAATAAACTAAATTTTACAATTAGTACATAACTTTAAAGTGGTTTATGCATTAGATATACCCTGTTATTTTTCAGCAGCTATATTTTTAAAGTTTCACTTAATATTGACTATTGCGTACAGAAGTTCTGATAACTGAATCAAAAGTACAAATATCAATATTAATTACCTAATACCGGATACTGTTTGCCACTCGGAGAATGTGGTGTGACGCTGATGGTCGGCACCAAGGGGCTGCTGTGAGCGGCCGGCGGAACCGCACCAGAAGCGTTCCCGCCGGCCATGCCTCCAGTTCCCACTCCGCCACCAGATACCGATAAGTAATCCATCACCAGATCTTCGTCACTGTCGTCTGCGAACTCATCTAATATATAAAAAATATATTGTCTATAAAGTTCATACAAATATTTGACATGAATATATAAGTACCTACTTACATATTAAAATGTACATAGTTAATCTATGTATTATAAGATTGAAAAAACACCCTCAAAATTATATGTAGCACCTTTTTAAATTTTCTAAATAAACGAATCTTGGCATAAAACTAGCGGCGTATGACATCGTTTCGAAAATTTTTTTTCGAAAATTAAATAAAAAATGATATTTTCTCTCCTCATCATTACGAATTGATTGTTTTTTTGATCATTCAAATCTGATTCTCCGTTCTCTTAAAAACCCGATTTTTATTTTCTGCACTCCTTGCTCCGTATCTCCGAAACGGCTGGACCTGCCTTTGACGTGGCCCGAATGATTTGATCCGTGCGCCCGAAAACGTGGACGAAAAATTGTATCCATACATACAAACACACTCACACCACGCACATCCATGTTCAGAAACCTTGAAAATGTTAAGAAATGTAAAAAATTTTCAATTTCAATTTTTTGGACGTTTACAATAACCTACCCTACGTTAAGTTAATAATTACCTCAAATAAAGCTATAAGCCATGTAGAACCTAATTCATGAATATAAAAAATATAGAAGTCAAAAAGTTCATTATTAGACTATGGCTTAATAAAATATAAACTTACTTGAAAACTACAAGTCAATAAAGTTGCGTCATTTAATTGTATTTCTTGTATTAGATGTATTAGATATACAATTCACAATTTTACAATTAAATAACAAAACAACCGAGTATAAAATACAAATAAAGGAATGCTAAAATAATTTAATGTTGTGTCTTGATGAATGCTAAGACGTGTTTTTATAATTATTGAGCTCATCTTTCGATAATTTTGAATGACGATAATACGATACGTCTCAATCAATTTTAATTAATTGATAATTTTGTAAAAATAATGAATCTCTGGGCCTAATAAACTTTATTATTTATTAGTTTGTAACTGATGTTTAAATTTGTAGAAGGATGTGCATAATACGAAATAATATAAAAGGGCAAGAGCAAGTTTAATGATATCATTATTAATATTGATACAGAATAGAGGAAAAAAATATAATTTGCATGTATTATTCTATTGTACGTTCAAAATTAGAATACGGTTCGATTATTTGGTATCCTCATCAAATCAACAACTCTGATGCGATAGAAAAGGTTCAGCGAAAATTTCTGAAATACCTTTATTATAAAACATATAAAATTTACCCTGAACGTGGCTTTGACTAAAAGAATTTGGTATTCCTACCCTTGCCTCACGTCGATTTATCTGTACAATTATGTTCTTATTTAAGCTTTGCAATAATTCTATAGATTGTCCTCTTATTCTTAATCAACTATCCTTTAATGTTCCAAGGCTATCTTCGCGTTCACAATTATTTTTCAATTATCCTACTCCTAAATCTAATTCTCTCTTAAATTCGCCAATTTTACTTATGTCCTCTAACTTTAACTTAATTAATAATGAAATAGATATTCACAACACTTCACCTAATCAAATAATCTCCATCTACACAAGTTAACCTTTTTATTTTCTTTTCAAATATCTCATTATTTTCTTATTCTGTTTATAAATAATATTGTTACATTCTGCATTGTATGTAATTTTATCTTAAGCATTTTATGTTACTAACTATATATTGTAATTTTGTATATATTTTAATTGTTATTCATTATGTAAAATTATTGTATTTTTGAGTCCTCTTGGAGAAATCTGTGGGCTATATATTTAAATAAATAAATAAATAATTGAGAAATTTTTTGTTTAGATTCTTCAAAAGGCTACAAGTTTACAAGTTCTCTATATGAAATTCAAAATTTAATGTATAAAATGTATGCTCAGTATTAAAAACTCAATAAAAAAAATTTGAGCATGTTTTAAGATGCATAGGTATATTAATAACTCATTTTTAGTTCAATAATGACTATTTTATCCCTTTCTCTCTTGTATCTCGGAAGCCTCCATTAAAACCAAAACATCAAAAAACCGATGTTTTTGAACAATCTAAATGAATTTGCTAATGAATATATGTGAATATTCTAAATCAAACAAAAAAACTTAGATATAGATAAAATAATGAGTAATTCATTAGAATTCATATATAAAATCTAAGGAATACTTTACATTCATTAAATCTTTACATTTATTAATAGTAAGGGTGTTGATATTAAATTTTTTTATTCGAGTATTTGATTAGATATAAATATTTTTAAAATTCGAGTTCTTTCAGAAATTGAGTCGAATGTATCAAAAGTTATTATGCTATATTAGTAAGTTAATATAGTAGTTTCATAAAATGATAGAGATAATAATTTATCAATGATTTTAATCCATGCACGTTTTATAAAATTTAAATGAACTTTCATTAAAAAATTTGCTGGCATATAATGTTCTCAATTTTAAATTCTCAATTCTTAGTTGTAAATTCCCATTAAATGTTTGATCCCCGTGTGTTTTTATCAGATTTTTTTTTATAAATCATTGTGTGTTTAAATTATAAGTATTATTTTTACCAAAAAATAATAATAAAACATTGCTCGCAATGTTTTTACAATTAGAATAATGTGCGAAGAAATCAGTTAATTCCACTTTATTCATCGTCTCAGCCTCTTGCATATCTGAGAAATAAATGTGCCTAACGGATAACTGGATATTTCCCACACAATTCCATTGTGCTAACGAGCGATCTAGATCAGATAATATAATAATAATTATATCGCCACATTGTGCGGAAAAAGGTGTAGAAATACAGAATTCCATCAAGAACATCCATCGTCGTGCCATGAAATCAAACGTGATGTATGATATTGCATATTGTAATTTCAGATCCCTGGGTAATTTAAACCACTATAAAATTACGTACGCATAAGCGATAAATGGATAATGCCTTAAATAAGACAAATTGGTAGAAATTCCAGGTCTATAAACAAATATTGGTAAAATAAAATTAATAAACAAACGAACAAATTGACTTGTATGCATAGTACAAAACGCTGGGTAATATCTGTCGTCCCGTGAAAAAATGGTTAAGTGAATTATCATTAATTTTCAGAATGTGAATAGTTTGAATAGTTGTTTAAAATTGGGTTTTTAAAATTAATCAATACACTTTTATCAACAGGACCTAAATGTTATTGCATGCTTATTGCAATTACTGTTATCACGATTAAAATAATCTAGTTTTAATAATATTACTGCAGAAGAATCTATTACTTTAGCATGATAGTTAAACATAAAAATTTCAAAAGGTGTTCACTTGTTTTTTTCAATAAAATCTTATATATAAAAATGAATCGCAAAATGTGTTGGTAAGCACATAACTCAACAACGCCTGGACCAATTTGGCCAATTCTTTTCTTAAAATGTTCGTCGAAGTCCAAGGATGGTTCCTACGGCGAGAAAAAATCGAATAATTGCCGCGAAAACCCTAAAAACAACCCTTTTCTTTTTCTCATACAAACGTTTTATAACTAAAACGTAGAATCAATTTGAGCTTTATTGCTATTATATAAAATTCTAATTAAATTACAAGCACTCACTATGTACTCCTTTTTAAAGTTTAAGGAAATTTTCTAGGATATATGTGAATATAAATTACTGGGATGTATGTGCAATATTCTAGAAATAAATAGAAAAAAAATGAATAAACGATATATCATAAATAAATAAAATAAAAGAAAACTATCATCTGCCAACAATTTCAATTTACTTATGAATCTAGACAATATTAGAATATGTATAATAAATTTATGATTATGAATAAGAAAAATGAAATGTGTACATTATTATTGCCAAAAAGAAGCTGAGATATGACAGAAATTAAAGTAATATGAAATATAGTATATGTATGGCAGATTGAATGATAGACCTATAAACAGAATATGACAAATTAATTCACTTCGAATTTGAAATTAAGTATTAATCAGGGCCAGTTCTACCTTTAATGCGATGCATGCGAAAAATACGAGCGCACGCCTTATTTCTTTATATAATTTCTTTGCATCTTTTACTAATTTTTCCACAATATTTTTAAAATTCGTAAAAATTTCACTTTATAACAACAAATGGGAAAGTAAAAATGAATAAATACAATTCGGCCCTCACGATATCGATTAAGATGCAATTTTGGACATCCTAAATAATAAACAGTTAAATTAATTTAATCCAACATAAAGTACCAGTGTAATGTTATGGTTATGGTTATATTATATCGTTTAAAAAACTTTAATTTCCAATATAGTGTAGTAATTGAGACTCATCATTTTATTTAAAGCAGTTTTACATTTAATAATAAATGTATATGCATTTTGGCGTGAAGAGTAATTTAAAAAACAATAATTATTATGTTTAGGTAAACGGTAAATATTGGTATATTATATTAAAAATTGTAGACATGGATACAGGACGTCTGTCGGATCATCTAGTATATTATATATTCTTTCCTGTATGGAAATTGTAAAACTAACAATAAATAAGTATAATATATATAAATTGAAAACTATAAAGCGTCTCTTTAATATCATTTTTCTCTGAAGCTTTAATAACAAAGGAATTTTACAGACTTTTCTAATTCCACATAAGATTTTTATAATGCAAATTAATTTTATAGTTTATTTCTCGTCTGATACTGCGCTTATTAGAATAACTTTGGTGCAGCGGATATAATCAAGATAAGAAATTCAATTGGCAAGGTTCATTGTCAAAATATTAGAGGCACCCAAGTATGTATGTCTAAAATTGGGTGATCCACCAAGACTGCAATATATGAATACTAACAGATATAAATAAAAGGCTTGCGTCCAATTAGTTCAAGGCAAGATTGGAAGACCATCCGAAACAACTTGCATGACCTCAACATCCCTTTTGTAGTGGATGTCATCAAGAATACCAGTACTGGACATCATACTAAAATTCACGATCATCCTAATGCAACTTTGGCTCATCTGCTTGATAATTCACCTATAAGAAGACTACGCAAGAAACAGCCTATAGACTTAATGTAAAAAATGGTTTTCCATAGTCACTTGCGTATTGGAACAATTACTACAATTTGTTTTTTTAACTTCCCGATGGAGAAGTTTATGTTTTCATCAAAAAATTCAAATCGCTAATTTTATGTTTTCTCAACGTTTCAAGACATTCTGAAACGAATGAGACCAAATTTAGAAGTAGTATGTGTGTGTTTGTGCGTGTGCGTGAACAGATTTTTTGCCGTAAATCGACGTTTTCTCAAAAACGGCTGCACCGATTTCAAAAATTTAAAAGCCATTTGATGTATCTCAATGAGGACTATCGTTTATCAATTTTGTGCGACGATCGGCCTAACCATTTCTTCGTGAATAGCAAAAAAGTAAAAAAACTCGTCCACGTTTTTAGCCCGCAATTCTAAATCGATTTTAAAATTCAAAAATCGTTCGAAAGATATTGATTGGGAATCGACATGATTAGTTTTTAGTAAGAATCGGCCGGGCCGTTTTCTTGTAATGAAGTGTGAAAACATTTTTTTTCGACGATTTTCATGATTTTTTTTTGGTGGTAGATAATTTATCATGGTCTTATAGAACCTACTGAAATATTACGGCCTTACGACAAGTAGTTTAATTTTAAAAATTCATCAAAGTTTGAGAAATTGAGTAGTTTTTTGATGTTTGTTAAAATATAAATTAGACGATTTACTTGGTATAACGATAGAGTACTTGATCTTAACGAACATACTGAACCATTAAAGTTCTACGGAAACTGGTTCAATTATAAAAATTGTTGATTTTTGAAAATTTGCTCTTAGAAGATACTCCGAGTTAACGTATTCGTTCGTTTTCATACTCTAGTCAATCATAAATTAATTTATTTTTTATTGATTAAGTCGATTATTTATACATTATTATTATTATTATGTGTAATTTAGCCATATGATTCATAGGGTATGTAAATAACTCTGATTGTTATATAATATGAAAGAATAAAAAGAATCAACTTGCGAAAGACTTGCTTTCCTCAAACATCCCCAGAAGATGAAAAAAAATAAACCCGTTAGATTTAGCATGTACTTTAGATTTATTATTATTTATTTCTGTATATTATTCCTATCTAATACTCAAACTTGAAATGACTACCAGTGGCAGTGAGTAGCATTTTAAAATGTATTTACACATTGGCCATCAAAATTACTGAATGCCATTACAGGCAGTTTGTAACTATGTATAAGGAAATAAAGCAAAAGTTTCGAGAAATTAATATTATTTTAGAATATGAATGAATTATCAACTAATATTGTTGTTTTATTATTAATTTATTTATTAGACTTAAGAACATTTTCCATATTATTTTAAATTATTATTCTTGTATACAATTATTGTAATATTAGGTACCTAAGTCCGCACAAATATAAATATAAACTAGTGGTGTATGGCATCGTGCCTTAAAGCAAATTGCTGGAACTTTCCGTACCGTAACGAAATGTTCGAAGAATGTTAAATGTTTTCCAATAGATTATTATAAATATTGTAACATTGTCTAATATTTATAAGAAGATACTGAATTGCAAAGTTGAAATTATTTCTTTAAAGTTTAGAATTTTCTAACTGATAAACATTGGTACGGAACCATAGGAATGTAAACAAAATTTATACTAATTGTTAAAATCTCTATAAAATATCTGATAATTTGATGTGCATATGTCAATGATCTTTTTTGACCGCCAAATGGCTTTTTTTTTAACTTTTTCACTAAATCTCCGAAATCGCTAGATCTGCCTTCATGAAAATATAATCAGTTCTTCATATTGTCAATACAAGTTAAATGTTTTTTAAATTATTAAAATCGGACGCTAGTCAGAATTAAAAATAAAATCTGAATAATAAGAAAAAAAAATTTTGAAAAAAAAACAATTTGAAACATTTTTTTTTCAAAAGCAATTATCTTGTTTAAACAAGCAAAAAGTTCTTTGAATCATTCAAATCGAACGCTTAGATCTCTCAAAAACTGCAATTTTTTGCACATTTAGCCTTGTATCTTCGAAAAGCCAGGACTTGCCTTTGCCAAAACCTAATCACCTCTTTTCCCTATCATTAAATTGAATGTTTTTTATTAAATCATTCAAATCGGATATTACGTTTGATTTCTAATTTCGGCACTCTTTGCTCCTTAACTGCTGAACCTGCCTTTGCCAAAAACTAATCAGCACATCTCCCTATCAATCGAAAACGTGGACGAAAAAATGCGGACATACAAAGCACACACACATCCATTTTTTCTGAGGTATGCTAAAATGTTCAGAAACCTTCAAAACGTAAAGATATGCAAAAATTTTCATTTTCGATTTTCGGCCCATTACTGTAACTACCCTACGGGAAGTTAATAATAACACACGCTTTTCGATGATAAAGTTATGTACCCAGACATATTATATTATAAAATCCATCAATTTTCTTTAATATGATTTCTCATATGAATGATAAATGTATCTCAAATATATGTAATATGATTAGGCGTTCGTTCATTGATAATAGAAGTCTTTTGAGATGTCACTACTCAATTCTCACATTTTCATAAATGTACCAATGGCATAAAACCAGGGATTAAGGTGATACTATTTTCCATTTTACATCTTTGAATGATAAAAAGCACAAGAGGAATAAGATACTAAATCGATAGCATGATAACTTTATCTCACATAATAAATCAATTATGAAAACCAAAATTATCTTAAAAAAATTAAGGAAATACACCGAATAATTCAGGTTAATTTACGAACATCATCACGCATGATTTTGAATTTGATGTTGATAAGTGTGCAGGCAAGGTCGAATAATCGGGCGCAACATCAATAAAACATAGATTTCTTTAAAAATGTATGATAATTAAGACTGAAATATGCAACAATATGTAAAAATGGCAAGAAAATTAATTGTAAAGTTAATACACAATTTGTTTTTTCTAATATTCAAAATAAAAAAAACTAGTGGTTGGTTAGTGGCATCGTGCCTTAAGGCAAAACGCTGGAACTCAAATTAGATTTTTGAGAAACCATAAATTTTTGACAAAAATTCATTTTTTAGGAAAAAAAAGCTTTGAAAAAAATGTTTTCTTTATTTTGAAATATTTTGGAAATTCCGAACTTTTTTAAAAGAAATCGTACTGCGGTCCGTGGTTAACTGCATAGAGACGAAACATAGAAGCGCGTAAGCGGCGCGTAGCCGTCTAACTGATAAACATTGGTACGGAACCATAGGAATGTAAACAAAATTTATACTAATTGTTAAAATCTCTATAAAATATCTGATAATTTGATGTGCATATGTCAATGATCTTTTTTGACCGCCAAATGGCTTTTTTTTTACTTTTTCACTAAATCTCCGAAATCGCTAGATCTGCCTTCATGAAAATATAATCAGTTCTTCATATTGTCAATACAAGTTAAATGTTTTTTAAATTATTAAAATCGGACGCTCCGTTTTCTTGAAAACGGAGTTAACGTTTGTGGCACTTTTTGCTTCGAAACGGCTAGACCTGCCTATGCCAAAAACTAATCAGTACGTCTCCTTATCAATAGAATTTCATTTTCCTTTTTTATGCGATTACTATAACTTACCCTACGGGAAGTTAATAATGTTTATTATTTAATTAAATCTATGTAACTTTTGTATTTCTTATAGGATAACCCTACATCATAAGTTCCAATTCGTGTATTTTAATAGCCTTAACGAAAGCCTATACGTTGCATTCCACGCCTTATATCTACCATACGCTATATTTCATCTTATACTCTCAATCCCTACATTATATACCGAATACACTTATATCTACTATATTATCCTATTTGCCTACAATTTCTCTTACACGCTATTTTTACCCTTACCGGGAATCGAACCCCGGTCCGCCGCATGACAGGCAACGACCTTAACCACTACACCACTGTAACGCTACGATCAATCGTCTTTTTTCGCGTGTCGTCGCGATACCTTAGTTTTAATTACTTAATTAATTATAAAATGAACCGCGGTAACAATAGTGCGTCCCATATTATATTATTGGTGGGGGTACTCGATAGGGTAGTGGTTAAGATGCGTGACTGTCACGCGGTGGTCCCGGGTTCAATTCCCGGTATAGACAATAGATAGGTAGAGATAATAATATAGGTAAATATATATATTAAATAATAGAAATTAAGATTTATAAGGAGTAAAACATATGTAGGTTAAGAAGTATAATTTATAAGGAGTAAAACATATATAGGTTAGGAGTAAAGTTTATAAGGAGTAAAACATATAATAAGTTAATGGTGGTACAGATATATCTCACGGCATGATAGATAATAGATGGATTATCTATAATATATAATAGTATAGTATAATAAAATAATATGATAGATAATAGTTTGATTATCTATCATATCATTAGGTTAAGTCTTATAACGTATTGTAATAAATCTTAAGTACTTTTATATGATAACTAGCTGATCCGACAAACGTTGTTTTGCTAAGTAAGGTACATTCTAAACAATTTCTAGAGAATCAAAAAAATTAATGCTTTAAGTGTATAATGATATGTTGTTTGAATGATATATACAATGATGTATTATAGAAACAATAAACCACATTAGTTTGTCTATATTTATATAAAATATTATATAAAACAAGCAGAAAGTTCTTTCAATCATTCAAATCGTACGCTTAGTTCTCTCAAAATTTCTCTCAAATTTTTTGCACATTTAGCCTTGTATCTTCGAAATGGCTGGGCCTGCCTTTGCTAAAAACTAATAACCACTTCTCCCAATCACTACCAATTGAATGTTTTTTAGATCATTCAAATCGGATGCTCCCAAAAACTCGATTCAGCTCGTAACTGCTGGACCTTCCTTTGCCAAAAACTAATCAGCACATCTCCCTATCAATAGGAATCGAATGTTTTTTTAACCATTCAAATGAAAACGTGAACAAAAAAATGCGGACGTACAAAACACACACACACATCCATTTTTTCTGAGGTATGCCAAAATGTTCAGAAACCTTCAAAACGTCAAGAAATGAAAAAAATTTCATTTTCGATTTTCGGTCCATTACTATAACTACCCTACGGGAAGTTAATACAATAATACATGGTATAAAGGTAAGATATAGAGATGATCGCGCAATCTCTATATATTGCCATTGGCCTCTTGCTTATTTTATTCTCAAAAACTACTATAAATATCTATAATCTTAAGGCTTGCCGAATAAAGTTAACGAAATATATCAAATTTATTAGTTATAGCAAATCATTATTTATTGCTGATCCTGCTGAATACATCGACTTAATTGAATAAATTGCGAATTTAACTTTATGATATAAAACCTATATATGAAAAGGCAAAGTAAAACACCAAATACAAGTTTGCTCTATTTGGCAACTCGTCTTTATGCAATACCTCGAAGAAAGGTTAATATAGTACTAAACTCTGTAAATTGACATATTTCTCTTAAAAACTGGACAAATTTCTTACCCATCACTTGACAAAACATAAATGTAACTTGAAAACATAGCAAAGTTAAAATTTCTCTACTAGAACTATTATGCTGCACAAGACCATTAATGAACAAAATCACCATCATTATGTCAAAGTAATAAATCTATTTTGTAGTTAGTTCAATTGAACAAATTATTTACTTGAATATGTGAATATATGAATTAATAAATTAAACTGATACTAGGTCTGATAATAAATACTGATAATTGATGATAAGAAATATTGTCAGAAAAAAAAAACTCACCCGACCATACTGGCGCGTTTCGTTCCTCCGTCATTTTCATGTGCAGGCATCACAGCTTTTTCTATATCTAAAAGAAATTAAAAATTTAAATATGTAAAATATTGTTGTATATATGTATATATATATATATATATATATATATATATATATATATATATATATAATATTGTACAGTTATTCTCATTATATTATATATATTGCCCATGTGTGATTTGGATTCAAAACAAAATATAACACGAAACATGTACATTAGGGTAGGTCGATTTTAAGGTCACTTTGGCACATATGATTTTCAAATTCTTGGGACCAAAATAAGATACTTTGCTGAAGAAACCATACCTCTAAAGTGAATTCTGATGTCCCATGCATTGACTCAAAAATAAGGGTTGAAATTTGAAAAACCTTACAGGGGGGACTCAGGGGTTAAACCAGGGGCATAGGTGGTTTGGTCTTCCAAAATTAGCGGGGGTCGGCCTTACATTTGGAAGCAATTGGGGCACTCTAACAGGGTCAAAATGATTTTTTTCAAATTTCAACCCCTATTTTTGGGTTAACGCACGGAACATCAGAATTCAATTTAGAGATATGGTTTCTTCGGCAAAGTATCTTATTTTGATCCCTAGTGTCCGAAAATCATATGTGCCTATGCGTCTTTTTTTTACCCATACAAATCGACCCGCTCTAATGTACATATTACATTTTTTTAAATATTTAAGTGCGGTATTTAAATGCATTATTTAGTTCAACATTTTGTATTTTTTTGCGGTTAATATATATATATATATATAAACAATTAAATCAACATAACTGTACTTTAATATAATTTACAATATATTATTTTCTTTCATAATATATAAAGTAATGGAATAGTTCCATACCTAAGAATTATATAAAAATATTGAAGTTACTGCAATTATTATATTTTATTCACGCATTATCTGCTTTTAATTCAGAATTGAAAATAAAAGTCTCAAATAATGTATAAAATAAGTATGAAATAAAAAATAAAGTGTATTTTTCAATTTCTCTTTCACAGTATTTTTCTTTAATCAATTTTGAAAAAATAAACGTGGATCGTTTCTTCGTAACGATCATTTAATATAAAATTTCATAATCTTCACAAAATCTTACTTTTGTGAATTGAAGTTAATAAAGCTCTAGCGCTTTTAATATAGCATTATATATTAAATAAAATATAAAAATTTAAAATCCTTAAAAAACTAGTTGGCATTGGTATTTTGCCTTGAGGCAAGTTACATGAACTTCCCGAAAAGTATTCCGAGTGGATTTATTACACATAATTGAAAACGAATCAACATTCGGAGTATTTTCTTAAAGCAAATTTTCAAAAATCAACCATTTTTATAATTATACCAGTATCCGTAAGACTTGAATGGTTTAGTATGTTTAATAAGACCAGGTACTCTATCATTATACCAAGTAAATCGTCTAATTTTAATTTTAACAAACGTCAAACAAACTACTTATTTTCTTAAACTTTGATGAATTTTTAAAATTAAACTACTTGTCGTAAGGCCGTAATAATTCAGTAAGTTCTATAAGACCATAGTATATATCGCCAAAAAAAGATCCATAAAAATCGGCTTAATTTTTTTTCAACAGTTAATTACAAGAAAACGGCTCGGTAGATTTTCACCTAAAACTAATCTGTATCATTCTCAACTAATGTCTTTCGAACAGTTTTTGATTTTTTAAAATCGATTCGGTAGTATGAGCTTAAATGTGGACGTAAAGTTTAACACTTTTTTCCAAATTACAAAGAATGGCTTGGCAGATCGTCGCACAAAACTGACAAACGATACTCCTCATCGAGATACATTAAATGGCTTTTAATTTTCTTAAATCGGTTCAGACGTTTTTGAGAAAACGTCGATGAAAGGTCTAATTTTGCCAAAAAAACGATACCAATTTTTGCAAACTTTGACGAATTTTTAAAGTTAAACCAATTGTAGTAGGGCCGTAATATTTTAGTATGATCTAGAAGACTATGGTATCTACCGTCAAAAAAAAAAAATAATAAAAATCGTCGAAAAATTTTTTTTAACACTTTATTGCAAGCACGATTCTCAACCAATATCTTTCGAACGGTTTTTGAATTTTCATAATCTATTCAGAATTGCGGGCTAAAACGTGGACGAAAAATTTTTCACTTTTCTGCTATTTATAAAGAAACGTCTCGGCCGATCGTCGTACAAAACTGACAAACGATAGTCCTCGTCCACATACATCAAATGCCTTTTAAATTTTTGAAATCGATCCAGCCGTTTTTGAGAAAACGTCGATTTACGGCAAAAAAATCTGTTGGTGCACACGCACACACACACATAATTTTGCCAAATTTGGTCTCATTCGATTTAGAATGGCTTGAAACGTCGAGAAAATATAAAATTAGCGAATCTTCTTCGGGAAGTTAATTATATAATAGTGTATACGTGTCATATGTTAAAAATGACTAGATTAAAAAAAACTATGCATATTACGACATAAGCACTTATACCGAATTTCTGTGTTAAATAAAAATATCATCAGCATTAGATCAATTCTAATAATAAAAATAAATATGCCAAATATGGATAACAGCTGAGTCTCATTCTAAAAATATACAATTTTCTTAGCAACAACTCATAGAACTTTTAAATTCTGATTGCTGTTTAAAAATAAGAACAAGAATATTCTAATATCAGTGTTTGTGTACAATCAGAATGAAAAATACTCAATATAATATTTCTGGAAATAATACGTGAACTCTAATAATGACTTTTGGCAAACACAGTAATATAATATATCTCATTCTATTCCACGGTAAACAAAACTCTAAAAGATTCGCAAACTTTCTTGGCATATGTATTATAAACGAAAAGTAAACATCGACATAAAACAGACCTGAAATCGAATCCAAAATGCACAATTAATTATAGTTTTAATTGCTCTATTTGATATCCCGTGAGCTATATATATACAATCGATACTAATAGATCTATTTATTTAAAATTGGTAATACTTTACTATTTCAAATTAATTAGATTCAAAACATCGGTAAGGTGCAGAAAATAATATCAAATCGTACCGCAGCTGTATAGAATCCTGTAATTTATGTTTACTTAATAAAAATAAAAATTGTTCAGTTATGAGAACC
Source organism: Ctenocephalides felis (assembly GCF_003426905.1). NCBI lineage: Eukaryota > Metazoa > Arthropoda > Insecta > Siphonaptera > Pulicidae > Ctenocephalides > Ctenocephalides felis. The sequence continues at coordinate 51,757,678 of NW_020536999.1, read as the reverse complement.
TATTTAGAAAAGTGTACTTTTAATTCGATTTTTCTTAGCTGAAACATTGATAACTTACAATAATATGTCCTTATTTCGCCAATCGCTGATATCAAAGCTTTTTGTTAAAAGAGTTTATTATTCTTATATATAAAAATGGACCTTTCGATCAAATGATCCGGTAAAACTCGAAAACGCCTAAACCGATTTGGCCAGCCTTAGTCTTGAAAAATTCGTGTCAATCCAGAGATGGTCGGAAAGGTGAGATATTATTTCAAAATCGCGTAGAAACTTTACATTTTTAATTTAAAATTTTTTGTAGAAGCGTAATTTGAATAAAACAATGGACGGTGGCTAATTCGTGAAATGTCAAACGTTTTTGACAGATGATTACATTTAATAGGATGTTTTTTGTGAATATTATTTAATTATGATTAAATTGTAGTAAGTAGTTTTGTTCGTAGTTATATTTATACACAAAAACGTTATTAAACGGATCGCAAGTGTTACTAGAAACTCAAAATATAAACTTTTTTGAAATGTTAATATGAAAATGCATTTTTTTTGCGTTTTTGGTTATGTGTATGCACTCTTTTTCTGCAAATCATATTTTTCTCAAACACGGAACTCTAAAAGATCTCATTTGTATAATTATATACTTATTGGTAGTATTTATAAAATATTTTCTAGGTTATATTATTTTTTATTTATGTTATTCAAATTCAGAACCTAAATTTCGTATCGATCAAAGGGACATTTTGTCGAATAGCATTTTTCCAGTTATAATTTCCCACAATTTATCGAAAAATAGATAGTAATATATGAAGGTCCGGGGTTAAAAAGGTCCACCACCTATGCGTCAAAAATCAGTAAAGTTAAACATTGTTTAACAACAATATTTAAAAGTAGAGGAAAAAAGATGTATAACCAGCTATAACCTTGATTCTTATGACTTTGCTATCTGGAGATAAACTGTAATCTTTGAAAATCCATAATAAGCGTAATTTCTTCAAGAGGTAGTTTGTTAGCATTAGTTAAAAGTGTAATTATTTTGTAAAAAAAACCTTTAAAACTAAAGTAAGACATTAAACCCGTTTGCCACCTGGCCGTTCCAAGTTACCCCGTCTATGAGGTAAAAAAGTCTAGGTCTATTTTTGAAAGATAGCAAAAAAGCACATTTCTACAATGATGAAGTAGCTGGCAGTAATCAGATATTTGTTCGTTTGAAATGTGTTATTTGTTATGATATAATTGGTTTGATTATTATAATATAATTAATATTTGCTCAAAGTCAAATTGGACCTTTGTGCCTGGCCCTGCTCTACATATACTATATGTATTATTATATATATTACTTTTTATTAAATTTACGTTAATTAATCGAATGTAACTTGAAACTTTTCGAAAAGCAGGTCAAAGAAGAAATACTTAATTCATTTTCTATCTCTCCTCGCAGAAATTTGAAAATTTTGTATAAGCTCAGTAGTATTATTTACAATTATACACAAAATCCGGAATCCAAAAAGAATCTGAAAAACTTGAAACGTAATCAATAAGGCGAAAGTCCAAAAAAGACTTGGATTGGATTATACTATGTTTTCTATAGAAAGTGTATAAAACTTCCAGTTTGATTGTATTGACAAAATGTAGACAAACTAATGAGGTTTATTGTTTTTATAATACCTCATTGTATATAGCATTCAAACAACACATCCTTATACACTTGAAGTATTAATCTTTTTGATTCTCTAGAAACTGTTTAAAATATACCTTACTTAGCAAAACAATGTTTGCCGGGTCAGCTAGTATACAAATAATCACTGTTTATAAGCCATATGATTTATAACATTATTAACGGCGTCAACAAATAACGCACTAAATATTAATCAAATACAATATTTCACGTCCTATGTAGCTTATAATTAAATTTACTTATTGCATTTAAATATATTATTGTTACCTAAAAATTCAAAAGTTAATTTCTTAAATCTGAATATATTTATATGTAAGTATTTACATAAGATGTAGAAAATGTTGTCTGTTAAGCCTTGGCTGTATTTACGTTTCTCATTACTTATAAACAAAGGAAAAAAATACTTGAAAACGAATAATATTTAAATTATAAATCACGACCAACTCCGAATGATTCAAATTATAATAAAAGAATTTTTATTATATTTAAATATTACGCGATGGTGTTATGAAAACCAAACAAGTTCATTATCAGAGAACTTATTTCTATGAAGTAATATTTAAAAATAGTTAATCGATTGAAACAAAACAACTATATTTAAAGATGTTTAAGTCCCTTTTCTTTTTCACATACAAGCGTTTTCTAACTAAAACGTAGAATCAATTTGAGCGTTAAAATTCCTCTGTAGTGGTGTATAATCCTCCTAACCGATTATCCTAATTTTGATAAATCTTTTTGAAGTTTGTTATGGGAATTTTTTAGCATTTTTTGAATTATAGAAAAATAGTTAGATTGTAGAAATAAATAGAAAAAATTATAAAAAAACGCTTATCATTTATTGACATTGAAAATATTTGAGGCATTGTTGAGAAAAAAGATTGCCATTTGTCATTACCTTTAAAATAGCATATTACAAGTTCTGATAAAGTCAGAATTAAAAGAGTTTTAATGCAATTAATGCGGGATGTGGTGAAGGAGAGCAAATTCTTTTCACTTCTGAACTTGAGATTAAGATTAACCGATTTGAATGGCTGATGTAGATGTGCTGATTAGTTTTTGGCAAAGGCAGGTCCAGCAGTTACGGAGATAAAGAGCAAAGAATGCAGAAAATAGAAATCGAGTTTTTGAGAGAATGGAGCATCCGATTTGAATGATCTAAAGAACATTCAATTGGTATAATGATTGGGAGAAGTGGTTATTAGTTTTTGACAAAGGCAGGCACAGCCATTTCGAAGATACAAAGCTAAATGTGCAAAAAATGGCAGTTTTTGGGAGAACTAAGCGTACGATTTGAATGATTGAAAGAACTTTCTGCTTGTTTTATAGACAAAATATAGACAAACTAATGGGGTTTATTGTTTCTATAATACATCATTGTATATATCATTCAAACAACACATCCTTATACACTTAAAGTATTAATTTTTTTGATTCTCTAGAAATTGTTTAGAATATAAATCATATAAAAGTACTAGATTTATTACAATACGTTATAAGACTTGACCTAATGATATGATAGATAATCAAACTATTATCTATCATATTATTTAATTATACTATACTATTAAATATTATAGATAATCTATCTATAATGTATTATACCGTGAGATATCTGTTTCACCATTAACTTATAATATGTTTTACTCCTTATAAATTTTACTCCTTAACCTACATATGTTTTACTCCTTGTAAATTATACTTCTTAACCTACATATGTTTTACTCCTTATAAATCTAAATTTCTATTATTATTATTATTATCTCTACCTATCTATTGTCAATACCGGGAATTGAACCCGGGACCACCGCGTGGCAGTCTCGCACCTTAACCACTACCCTATCGGGTACCCCCACCAATAATATAATATGAGACGCACTATTGTTACCGCGGTTCATTTTATAATTAATTAATTAATACTAAGGTGTCGCGACGACACGCGAAAAAAGACGATTGATCGTAGCGTTACGGTGGTGTAGTGGTTAAGGTCGTTGCCTGCCACGCGGCGGACCGGGGGTCGATTCCCGGTAGGGGTAAAAATTGCGCGTAAGAGATATTGTAGGTAATAGGATAATATAATAGATATAAGTGTATTCGGTATATAATGTAGGGATTGAGAATATAAGATGAAATATAGCGTATGGTAGATATAAGGCGTGGAATGCAACGTATAGGCTTTCGTTAAGGCTATTAAAATACACGAATAGGAACTTATGATGTAGGTGTTATCCTATAAGAAATATAAGAGTTACATAGATTTAATTTATAAATATTATTAACTTCGCGTAAGGTAATAAATTTTTTTATATATCTTTACGTTTCAGAGGTTTCTGAACATTTTGGCATACTTTAGAAAAAATGGATGTATGTGTGTGTGTGTGCGTGCGGACACAAATTTTCGTCGACGATTTCGGGAACACGGTTCAACAGATTTCAATTATTTAAAAAACATAGGATTGCTGTTGATAAGGAGACGTGCTGATTAGTTTTTTGCACAGGCAGGTCTAGCAGTTTCGAAGATACGGGGAAAAAGTGTCAAAAACGGTAACTCAGTTTTTAAGAGAACGAGGTGTCCGATTTTAATGATTCAAAAAACGTTTTACTTGTATTGACAAGGTGAAGAACTGATTAAATTTTTGGGAAAGCAGGTCCAGGTTATGGACTCTCAATAAAAATAAGTTAAAAAAATGTCATTTGGCGTTTAAAAATGTTTATTGGACATATGTACAACAAATTATCAGATATTTTATAGAGATTTTAATAATGTGTAGATATTTTGTGTAAATTTTTTTGGGTTCCGTACCAAGATTTGTATTACGGTACGGGAAGTTCCAGCAATTTGCCTTAAGGCACGATGCTATGCACCCCACTGTAAATTAAATTATCAGGTTTTTATATTATAATCTAATCCAATGATTTAATCTTATTATTGGACAGGAAAAAATCTACGAGTAAGGTTCATGTTAGTATACTACGAGTAAATTCATTCATGTTCTTATGATCTATACCAAAAATTGAATCTTATTGTTAGAGAGAAAAAGATCTATGAGGAAGAAGTGCTGATATAATAAGGTTTATTATGATTTAATTGCATTTTAAGTATTTTTTGTAATAAAATCTAATACAAACAATAAAATCTAATACAACAATATCGTGTATGTGGTTAAAAATGCCGTTGTATTGCCCATTCATCACAATTCTTTAAAATAAGGTGTCTGAAAGTATGACAAACCTCATATACGTGAGAACACGACAAGAATCTAAGCATCTTTTGATTGTTGTTCAATCATTAGCCAACATATCAGTATGAAATGGGAAATATTTTCTTAGTTCTCTTACAATTTGCATAAAAGCATATATTATTTTAAACAATGAAATCATGCAGGAATCTCACCAAAGCGTTAAAGTTATTTTAATAAATAAATGAAATAATAGAAATCAGCGAATCTTACGGTTAGATTACCACTGGGTGGATTCTGAATTTTTAATTAGTTAAATGAGGACTAAATCCTTAAAAGGATAGCATAGCATTGCATTTCATTATTTTCTTTGTATTAAATTATTATTTTTTTAATCATGTTTTAGAACAGCAATCACAACCTAACGTCCTATGAGCTGTTGGGCTGAAACTTCTCCTTCTTATTTTTTTAGATGGTAACCCAATGGTTAATCCATCCATATTTGATGATTTTTAATATTAGAATTAATCTAATAGGGCTGACATTTTGACATTTTGACATTTTTATTGGTGCAGCAATGCCGGGCAAGGGCTATTTTCACTTGGAAACATATTGCTATCTATATTTCCAAGTGAAAATCGTTGTCACTGCTGCCTGACAACAGGCTGTTCGAAGTGGGTATCGAACCCGGGACCTCTGAAACAAGTCCCGTCGCTCTTAACCGCTTACCTACGGGCGAGCCCTTGTATTAAATTATAATTATAATATTTAACGAATATTACAAAATATAATACTCTCCAGAAGTTAAATAAATTAGTGCATTGAAAGGTATTTCGGTATTTAATTTCTGCTTATAACACCAAAACATTTACTCATTTGTTTACATTTGGATTTAGATTTAATTTCTGTTTTTCTTCTATAAATTTATTTATAAATATTTCAATTGTAAACGTGAGTGCTGTTTACAAGAAATTCGAGAACATAGCATCTAGTATATTATTTATTATATTGACCAAGAATAGTTATACAAATTTATCAAGTTAAAAATAAGCTAAAGTTTGGTTTTATTTGAAGAGTATTATATATGGCAATATATAGTGAAAATGAAATTTTATTCATTTATGTATTCCGTATATTATTAATTGATTAATTCGTTATTTTAATAACTAAAAAATATTTTCCATATCTTGAAGCATTTAAAATTTTATACTGCAATTAATTTTTATTTTAGAGTGATGAATTTATATAATATTAATTAAATTATATAATAATAATTAATTATATAATATTATTATTTATAATATTTATTTTAATGATTAATATAATAATAATTAATTAATTTGTATAATATTAATAGTTATTAATTTATATTTTATTCATTTCAGGCATGATTAATTGCATACTATTTCATTGCATATATTTTATTACAGTTTTCAACTTGATAATATTAAATTCTAAGTTAAGAATTGTTGTTCTATTTACCATAATAAAAGTAAGACATATTAATATAATGGTTGCAAATTTATTTAATGCGAAACAGAATATCGAATAAAATAGTTTGTTATTATTCTTGATATTATTTAAAGCAATGTTTTCCCCTGCACTTAATTATCATAAATAAATAAAATTCATTTTCGATTGGAAGTTTCAGTAATCAAAGTTTTGTGCAAAACTAATATGTCTTATCTTATATTGTCATTCACCGAAACAGGTGATAAAAATTTGCGTAATCAATTATTGATAGCTTGTTAGTTTAAAAACTGAAGAATTAAATACAATACATGAAAATTTCCATTGAGTATGCAATATATAATAGCAATATACCTCAAACACAAATGCCATTTCAGGTAATCGAAGGAACTGTCATCACTGAAATAAATAAACACTAAAACCACTTCACTTAACTCAATTATATATTCACACAATAAATTACCTTATATCACATATTTCGTTAATTATTTATATAATTGCATTGCACTTTAATTAAAAATAAAACACAAAAAATGAAGAAACTACACTATAGTTTTGACATCACCTCACCTGTTACTTCAACTTAACCATATAAGCGGCCATTTTGAAATTACCGTATGTTGACGTCATCGCGTGAACTGCTCGAATTGATTATATTGCCAGATTGCCAAAAACTGAGCCGGATTTTCGCTTTATCCAGAAGCCAAACCCTTAAATGCCCTTAAATGATGTTATATTATAATAACTATCTATTTCAGTTTTCATATTTTTATATTTTTTATTAAATTACAAATAAAACCTTGCAAACCTTTTATATGGCTTTGAAGATTATAATTTTTATATATGAAAAAATCAAATCATTATTAAATTGTATTCTGATTATTGATTTAATACAAAAGAAGATTGCATATTGCATACATATTGCATTATATTACAAATCCATTATATATACAAAGAATGTTAAACAATTTGCCAAAGTTCTCAAAAGCTTCATTAATTATAAAGGTTTTTGCAATCATAGTAAAAAATGTATTAACTGAGTTTTGAAATATCGTTTCTTTCAAGAATATTGAAACGATAGTGTAATAGCATTTCTATTTTAACAATTAGTTATAATTCACTGCAAATTTAATGCAAATATTGCCAATAATATACCGGCGACAGGTAAGCAAACAACTTCAATGCGCTTTAATTTTGACAGATGGCACCATAGATAAAATATTTTGACAGATGGCACCATAGATGGCACGACACGTTTGTGAAGTGAGCCTTGTTTTAAAGTTTGCAACATTGATAAAATATAATATAAATCTTTTATTTAGTTAAACATTGCATCATAAGAAATAGTGTATTGAGCAGTATTAACTGAATTTTAATTTTTTTTTATTTCAAGAGTATAGCATTTCTATTTTAATTGAAATCCATTGCAAATTGAGTGCAAATATTGGTGACAGGTAAATAAACAACTTCAGTGCGCTTTAATTTTGACAGATGGCACCAGTATATAGTAAACTAGTAAAAAGTTGGCATCAATGATAAAATATAATATAAAACTTTTATTTTATTAAACATTACATGAAAATTTATAAAACAGATATTAAAAATTTAAAATATTTATAAAGTATTATCATGTTTAATTTTCTTCTCGATGGTAAAGTTTGTTTCGCCATGTTTCGCTATATATTTCGATGAGTTCATATTTCGACTTGATAATTTTGTCTTTTCGACGTTTTAAGTAATTATGAATCATTATTATATTATTATTATAAATCTTACGACGATGTTTATTCATAAAATGCTCCACGCATCTCGAAAATGTTAAAACCATTCGAAGCTACTCGATGAAGACTCACGTTGATTAGTTTTGCGATCAACCGAGTCGTTTTTCTGTTCCTAGAATTTACAGAAAAGTGCAAATTTTTAATCCACGTTCTCGCAAAAAACCTCAAAATTTGAAAACCGTTCGAAAGATATCAGTTGGGAACCGTACTGATGATTAGTTTTTGGCAATAATCGGCCAGGCCGTTTCTTCGTTATGAATTGTAAAAAAAAATTAGTTGATGTTGTTTATGAATTTTATGATGATAAAGGACATGGTACTTGATTATTATAGGTTTACAAAAAGTAAATTATTTATAAAAATTCATTAAAGTTTGGGATAACGTGACGCGTCAAAATTACTAAGTTCACGCCATTTCACGCAAATTCTTTAGGCTACATGCTATTTACAACTAATTGTCTTTAATTATTATTTAATAATTATAGCCTCTTAATGGGATATTAATGTTTAAAAAACATCATATACACGTTTATTTTTATTTACATATACTTTATGTTTGTTTTTTTTTTTAAATATCATCCATCTCCAGCTAAGATTTAATCTTTATGTAAAATGCAGCAACTAAGTATTTTCATAACTTGCAGTAAATTGATAAACTAATTTATTTTCAAACGATTATATTCAATTATGACATAACCAATAACCATCGATCATACGATTATACAGTCTATGATACAGAATTATCATTATGCACATTATAAGTAGACTTTTTGATCTAAATATGCGATTAGCGCGAATAAATGGATTTATTTGCAATTACAACTGAAGATCACCGGAAGTTTATAGAAAATGGACGGAAATGATCATGAAAATTGCAAAAAGGTAAGCGTTTAAAAATTTTATATGATATAAAACTAATGATGAAAATGGCCAATGAATTTCATGGTCGGCATTGTTTCATTTACCTACGTAGTTTATGTGAGATAAAACATACATTTAGTATTTTTATAATTTAAACATATTTCAACCGCTAAAATGTACGTGCAGCTTTCTTGGTTAAGTTTTTTGGGCTGTTCCATTCTATTCGTTGGTGTTACGGGAGTATATGAGGAGGTAAAAGTAGAAATAGGCTGAGAAACGATTTATGTTAATTAAAATGGTCCATCCTTCAATTCTATTAATATCCTAATTTTTGAACAAAATTTATTTCAAAACACTATTACAAATATTAACCATGTATAAGACAAATTCAGTAAAACGTGCTTAGCAGTTTTTCTTTTGGAATTATATCGAATATTATTCAGATCTTTTTTGTGTTTTTCATTCCATTCTAGTCCCAAATTAAGAATTAACCAGATTCTTTAATGTATTACAAAGTTATAACATTCCCTGCTGCATTCTTCATTTACTTATCGTTTACCTTGAAAGTGATAGATAATAAATGCATAACATATATATCTATACATAGTTTCGAAGTGTGGATATATCACCTAAAAGATGTTAATCAGGAATTTGCAGTTAGAAATATTACAATGGAATTAACTTATTCTGATACAAATATTATTTATATAGTAATAAATGGTTTATAGTCCAGTCAGTATAGTAAGTTCACCTCGGAATTCGAGATACTCAGCTGTAAGTCTGTAAATACTTGCATTTTGCACCCTAAAACTTGTCTCAAAACCTACATATATTGCGTACACCCTACCATATGTAGGTTTTAAGGCAACTTTTAGGATGCAAAATACAAGTATTTACAGACTTACAGCTGGGTTAAATGACTAGACTATTATATCAAAACCGCAGTGAGATGCCCTGAAAAAAATATCAAAAACTTTCCATTAAATTAACTGGTTCGGTCATAACAGCAAGCTCCAAGGATTTATTCCTACTTCTTCTTTTTCAAGAGTTATTTAAAATAAATTTCATTTTTATCACAAAAATAATATTTTATATCCCTTTTATGATAAATCATATCCTTTTCCAACATCTTTGTTAAACCTAGTTTCTAGATTATGATTTGTTTCATCATAAAGTTAATTTAAATAATTAGGCTGCTAATGAACAGACCTGGATGTGGTACGTTGGAAAACTTAAGGGCCAAACCTGGCGAATAGAACAAAATCCTGGAAGTTGGATTGTGTGGAAATGGTCGATGAAAGGTAAACATCATGTTTGAATTATCAAAAAAAAGTATTATAATATATATATATATATATATATATATATATATATTATAATTATAAAGAAACATATTTAAATATGCTTATTGTATAGTCCTAATATAATAGTTACACATTTGTGTTCGTAGATTCAGCAAATTTTGGACGGTGGTGACAATTTAAATTTTATACAATTGCAATATTAACTCCAATAATTATATATATATATATATATATATATATATTATATATATATATATACTAGCTGTACCCGTTTACGCTTTGCCGTAATTTAGTTTAAATTAAAAAGTTGAACAAAGATGTGTATTTCTTACATTTAGTTTAACATTACTACTACCTGCTCAACAATTTACCTACTCAACAATTTGTCTACGAATATATCTATCAACGTGTTAATCAATCTACCATTTTACCGGCTTACCAATTCACCTGTCAACCCATTTACCTGCTTTCCAATTTACCTGTCATCCCGTTCTAAATGTCTATCAATAAACCTGTTCAATAATTTACTTGTTGAACAATTTACTTGTTTAACAATTTGTCTACTAATTTACCTATCAACCTGTTTATCAATCTACCATTTTACCGTCCTACAAATTTACCTGTCATCCCGTTCTACATGTCTACCAATTAACCTGTCAGCCTGTTTATTTGTCTACATATTCGTCTAACTACCAGTTCTCCTCTCTACCATTATACATATCGTCCAATTTACCTGTCCACCAGTTTACCTTTATAAATTCTTTAATTATTTATTTACGCATTATAAAAAAATTAAAGCTCAAACTGATTCTACGATTCAGTTAGAAAACGTTTGTATGAGAAAAAGAAAAAGGCTGTTTTTTGGGTTTTCCCGGCAATTATTCGATACTTTCTCGCCGTAAGAACCATCCTTGGACTTCAACGAACATTTTAAAAAAAGAATTGGCCAAATTGGTCCAGGCTTTGTTGAGTTATGCGCTTACCAGTACATTTTGCGATTCATTTTTATATATAAGATAATTATTAAATTATATATTGTTAAATATTTATTCAGAGAAATCAAAAGCCTCCGCTTTTTTAAAATTGCTTATATGTAAAACTCATAAATATTGCATGTGAAATGAATTTTCAAGTAAAGTTATAATTAAAATTCAATTCTAGGGCGATCTGGTGCAGGTTTCTTTTACTCCGAAGAGAACATTATAGAAGTGTATATGAATGCAAAAGTTGATCATAAACGGCAATCATTGGAATGGACTTACATACCAGGAAAACCCTTAAACCTTTCATCGGTTAATATTGAAGGTTTATTCAACTATGTGGATGAAACTGGGATATTCAGCTTAATTGTCGGTAAGCATAAATAAGGAAAAAAATAGAATATTAACGATAAAACCATGTCTTAAAAAATCTGTAATGTACAAATGAAAATTACAAGTTCTATTTTTGTCAGATGGCTACGAAATTATAAACAAGCAAAAAATAGAAGAATCAACTAATGTTTGCAGTCTAAAACCTGATGACTATGAACTGAGTGAAGAAGCGACTGATTGGATAATAAATAAAGGAAAATTATGCAAAACAATAAATAGAACAAAAGATTACGGTGTAGACGATTTTCTAATTTATGGCAAGTAAAATAAATACTTTTCTACAAGTACAAATTTATATTTGATTTTTTTATCCAGTCGTTTTATCTCAACATCCTGCATATATTCCATCTGGTGCTGATCGCCGAAGATCGAAGAGGGAAGCTGAAACTGCAACGGAAACGGAAACAGAATGGGTAACCACACCTGCACCGCCTACCACTACAACGGAAGAAGAAGATGATTACGATGATGATGCACCGGAACCAAGTATTTTTGATACTATAATGGACATGATTATTTCTTTCTTTGGAAAAATAATATCTTTCTTTATGTAATAACATAATTATCTCCATGTACACAAAACCCCGTTAAGATTATTTTTAATTACTGGGTTATAAACGCGTCTTGAGCCAAAAGACTTATAATACGGTATAGGGACAATGAATCTTAGTGTAGAGATAGCCCTAAAGTGGCGTATTAGGCGAGAAATCATGTCAAGCGTAATCATCTTAACGGGTTTCTACTGTATATATACAAATATATATATGTATATTTGTATATACAAAAATATATAACAAAAACTTTTCTGATTGGTTCTATGTGAGCCAATTATGAAGACAAATACTAACCGAAATTAGTAAATAATTTAGAAAAATAAAATGTGTTTGATTTATTTATATATTCTTAATTAATATTTCAATAATTAAAATTTCAATTAAATTTGTTTTAATCTGTGAACTAATACCTTTTGTAAATATAAGACACTAAAACATTAATATAAATATTTAAGAATATTTAAATTACATTATGAATTACATTACGTGTAAAAAAATTTATTTGAAAAAAAAATGTTTTTGTTTAAAATTTTGACATTAGTAAATTTAAAATATTTTGATTCATTGCAGTATTTTTATTTTTTACATAATATTCATATTGTTTTGATTATTCAAATTATAACACTGTATAATTTAGCAACATCAAAAGTAAGTTCAAATCAATTTTATTAATTAATTTCAATAAATTAAATCATTTCATAAATCGATATTTTTATTCACAAAATTAAATTTATATTTTTAAAGTAATTTAATTACTGTACTAATTACTATTTAATTAAAATTGAACTTAAAAATTTAGTAGCTTCATTAATTATTTATTTATTTTATTATACAATTACACTAGAAAAACATGTTAATATCAAACATATTTTATTTTTAAAATCAGCAAAGATTATTTGTTTTGGTAGAATCTGACTTTTTCAAATCCAACAATCGGTTTTTCATTTTAGTTGAATAAAGAAAATAAGAATAAATATATAAAGACAAAATTTCATTATTTTAGGCGGAATAAAATTCATTAAAATATTTCATATGTAAATAAAAAATACGACATATTTTTCATGTGACTGCCATTCTATCCCTTGGATACGCCTAATTTTAATAATTTTAAATAATACGGAAAGTTACAAAGTAAAATATATCATATCACTAAATTTGATCTATAAAACAATAAACTAACCCAATCAATCTTGAATATGTACTTTTATTCTTAACAAGAATTAGTTCAAGAGTTGCATGATCAAAATTAGATGCAATATTCGAAGGAAGTTGAGATAAAACTGGATCAAAAAATATTAAATATAAATTTGAACTTGTACTAATATAAACATTTGACTTGCCATAAATTAGAGGCTCACCTCTCTTAAGCTAGCAAGACCAAATTAGCAAAATCGATCCGAACGTGTTGCAAGCTAGCAAGTTATAATAATCGCAAAAAAATCGAAAATGAAAATTTTTATATATCTTTACGTTTCAAAACCTTCTAAACATTTTGGCATACCTTAGAAAAAATGGATGTGTGTGTGTATGTGCGTGTGTGCGGATAAAAATTTTCATCGACGATTTCGGGAACACGGATAAAGCAATTTGATTAATTCAAAAAACATTCGATTCGTATTGATAAGGAGACGTGCTGATTAGTTTTTCGCAGAGGCAGGTCTAGCCGTTCCAAAGATATGGGGCAAAAAGTGCCAAAAACGGTAACTCAGTTTTTAAGAGAACGGAGCGTCCAATTTTAATAATTCAAAATTTTTAATAATTTCATGAAAGCAGGTCTAGCGGTTGCGGAGATCTATTAAAAAAAGTAAAAAAAAATGTCATTTGGCGGTCAAAAATGATCATTAGACATATGCACATCAAATTATTAGATATTTTATAGAGATTTTAACAATAAGTATAAAGTTTGTTATATTCCTATGGGTTCCGTACCAATGTTTATGCGTTAGACGGCGACACGGCGCTTACGCGCTTTGATATTTCATCTCTAAGCAGTACGATTGTTTTGAAAAAAAGTTCAGAATTTCCAAAATATTTCGAAATAAATTTTTCTTCAACAAGTCTTTTTTTTTTTAAAAAAAAGTTAATTTTTGTCAAAAATTTATAGTTTCTTAATTTGATCAGAGTAAATTTTCTTCAAAAATGTTAATCTTTTTTAAAAATAATAATTTTTGGTACGGGAAGTTCCAGCAATTTGTCTTAAGGCACGATGCCATGCGCCCCACTAGTTTTAGCTCTTTTTGACTTCAATACAGGCTTTTTCTCTGCAGGGCGGTCCGGCCGTCATGGGGTACTGATTTTAGTAGCCATTTTCGATTTTTTTGGTTTAATTTTGGTGGTACAAATTAGTACAAATTCGAATTAATCAATTTTCGTTTTATTTTTTTCCTTCTAATTCTAAAACATAAAGTGGTTTTGCTAGCTTAATATTAAAGCTAGCAGCGTCACATGATTTTTTTTAACGGCACTTGGTACAATTTCTTTGTGAGTTATCGTCTATATCACAGGCTCTTATTCTGTTTATAGTTAAAATTTTTGTTTTATCAATATTCATATCGACCAGTTAGGTGTTTTTATTTGTGTATTTTATGAACCATTGAACTTTGGTCCGATATTATTATTTCCATAAACGTCTGCATCAGAACAATGGCACTACGAAAGTTAGAATGTTAAAATTCCGTCAACAAGAACTCGTTTTGAGTAACAAAATCGTTGTATTCTCTTCATCGGTAAACAAATACGCATGTGCAGTTCTAGAAGTCAGTTCGCGCATGGAAAACTTACTGATTGTGAGAAAAACGTCAGGGACTATTATAACCTATCCAAGTTCTAAATTATTCATTTAAAATTCGTGTGAGTCAAATTATCAGTTACATAACGGTAAAAACAGTGCTGTGATATAAAAGATAATCAAAGAAATTGGCCAAATAACTTAACATATACCTGGTCTTTAGTTACCAAACTACTGCCAAGTTTTTGCATTTTATCATAACAGAAATTCGAACATGTAAGTATTGTAATTTCAAACAATCTTAGTGAAGAATTGTTCATACAATTTATTTATAATTATTATTTATTATATCAACATTATTATTTTTAATCACTATTAATATTTTTATATTTATTTCATTTTTTTTCTTTTTTTCTTTCCAATTTATATATTATGATGTAAAAAAAAATATCTTTGATATATTTGAAAATATTCAGAAATATTATTTTATGTAGAGTATTATATATTTTAACAAATACTTTATAGATAAAAATATTTAAATGATTTATAGGAAAAAAATTGATATAAAATTGATTAAACTAATATTATAAATTTGTTCTATTCAATAATTAACTTCCCGTAGGGCAAGTTATAGTAATCGCAAAAAAATCGAAAACATAAATTTTTATATATCTTTACGTTTTAAAACCTTCTGAACATTTTGGCATACCTTAGAAAAAATGGATGTATGTGTGTGTGTGTGTATGTGCGCGTGTGCGCGTGTATGTGTGTGTGTTCGGATACAAAATTTCGTCGACGATTTCGAGAACACGAATGAAGCGATTTGAATAATTCAAAAAACATTCGATTCGTATTGATAAGGAGACCTGCTGACTAGTTGTTGGCAAGGGCAAGCCGTTCCGAAGATATAGGACGAAAAAGTGCCAAAAACGGTAATAATAATTTATGGTACGGTAAGTTCCAGCAATTTGCCTTAAGGCACGATGCTATGCGCCCCACTAGTTTTCATTTTTATGAGAAAGCAAAGGTTTAATTGATATTCATAATAATGTTTCTTCCTATTTAAAAATGATTTGTTTATTCTTTTAAAGTACGGCCCGTCGTGATTTAATAGTTAGGAATTCGGGCACAAACTAATCTCGGGTTTATTCGCAACCTAGGCCAGCTCGATATCAAGCAGCATGATAGCAAATTTTCACTTAGGTCACAGATCTTAAGAGAGCATTGCTGCAGTTTAAATACACCAATAATATTAAATATACATATTTTGTGTATATAGTCTACACATAAAAAAGAGTGGTTGACCTCTCGATAGGTTACGCTCTCGTGAATAATTCTAGGTTAAGATTATAGAAAATGTAGTGATCGCTGTTAAAAAATATTTGTATAATTTAGTATAGTGTCATCCCACCAATTAAAAATATATATTTTATAGATCAAAAAAATATTCTAATGCTATTATGTTATTTCTTTTTCTAGTTAAATGTCACAAATAGCTTCACACGAATTGGGATATGACCTCCACGAAGCTTTAGACAGATGCAACGCCGAAGAAAAAGATCTCCGAGCCCTCAGGGAACCACCAATTCCGGGGGTACCATCAAATATAACAGACAAACAGGTAAATACTAGAATTAACGCTTTTCAATATATCTCTACAAAATTCTCATAACAAGTACATTCAGAATGACTTGAAACGTCGAGAAAATTAGCCAATCGGATTTTCTAGCGAAAATAAAAACTTCTCCGGAATATCATATAGTATGATAATCAGATAATATATTAAAACAACAATTCGAACTAAATAGACACATTATACAACCATTGTATCTTCAATTTCAAATTACATAATTAGTGGGAAAAAAAATTTCTAATACATATTATAATTACAAATTACTTGTGGATTGTTCATCTTTATAACTTTCTCTATCTAAGAAACACAAAACTAGCGGAAATACGGAAGGCAGGTGAAAATTTATGATAAAACCGGCACTCTATCGCCAATTATGCAATTGATGGCATATTATGCTTGAAATAACGGTTATATACAAACGTAAATTAACACGATGACCTTTTGATTAGTTAATATTAATAGAAAGTGTTTTCTTTCTAATAGAAATTTTCTAGCCGGTTTCGGATCGGTTTCTTATATAGGACATATATTTGAAGGTTATGTACAATAATTTGATTATTATAAAATCGTTTTTTTTAATATAAATAATAGTAATAACAAAGAGAGATCTTTTAGAGTAACAGATTCTGCTTATATACAGAAATATAAACATTTTTGTAAATCATATTATGAATATAATTGTTTTACATTAATATAAAACATGTAATAGAACATGCGCAATTCGATCTATTTAAAATTCCTGAGATCTAAATCTAATCCATAACAATCACTACATATACGTGGCTGGAATACTTCGATTTTATTCTATTTCATATTAGAAAGAGAACAATAAATTTATTTATTTTTACAATAAACCACATTATTAAACTTTATACTCTAGTCGAACCATTTTGGGTCTGAATTTTTTTACTGTGCTCCGATTTCCATGAAATTTTGGAATTAGGTTCATCTCCGCCACCACCCCTCGGGGAAATGGCATCCCTTCTCAGTTGCGTAATTTTATTTTTTCAAAATATCGTCGGATATCGATAGAATAACTAATTATAAGAAAAAATGTCTCTTAAAGTTTTTCAAAAAAACTAATACCTTTCAACTTCTACTAAAAACTCATATATTTTTGGCGTTTTTCTTCGCTTTTTGCAAATATCTCCTAAAATATGCATTTTAACGAAAATCATGTAATGAGCAAAATAATGTCAATAAAATCCTAATGAATCGGTATTTTATAAAGTGTTTTAGACATTAAGCTAGATTTGAAAGAGCAAAGTCATTTTTTATTTCGGACCTTTAAGCTCTACTCTACTCTATCCATTTTATAATATAACTAATCATCTATGAAAATTATCTTAAATAGATATAAAAGATTGTTATGAGTCTTTTCTGTTGCAACTAGTATGACGTCGGTACTTTGAATAATGCAGAATTTAAATATTTTAAAAATGCAGCAAAATGCAATGATGCAAGCAATTTGCGGTATTATTATTAACCGGTTTGAAAACTATTATCATTACGCATTTAGTGACGCTTATGAGGACTTGTTTCATCTATATAACAATTATTATTGCCAACAAAATGACTAGACAACGAATTATAATACTTTGTATTATTCCTTTAAAAGATGATGTTTATTATCTTATTTTCCAGACCTGTATTAATTGTTACTAATTGCAAGATTTTGCGAAAAACATAGTTAATTGCAAACTTAATTATTTATATTATTTGCATAATAATATTTGATTGTCAAGAAACTTTTAACTAAACTTATCAAGAAATTCGAGAATTTATATACTTCTTCATGTAAATTTATTGATAAAATTTATTTTATAAAATTATGGGTTTATAGTGAAATATTTACAAAATTATCTTCTATAAGTACAAGAACTGTTCATACAGCAAATTCAATTTCTAAAATAAATAATAAACGAGGATAAATAAAAAAATATTAAATAAAGTCGGAATGAAATTTACTATAAAACATGGCTCATTTATTTTGCTTAACCGTTTTATCACACATACTTGTTAGACATTTATTTACTTATATGTTTAGAGTCTAAGTATGTCTATTATTCAAATTCCAATACGAGTATACAAATATTTGTATATTTCAATTTAAACCAAGAATATATTTTTATGCAGTATGAAATATATTTTATTATTAAATTTTCCACAGAACGACTTATTTGTTATTTTAATTTTGAAATATACGAAATGCTTTTATAATTATACTATAGTTTATAGTTGCACTAATAAATGTGTATGCTCAAATTAGATATAAAGATACGCTAAAAATAACTAGTGGGGTGCATGGCATCGTGCCTTAATGCAAATTGCTGGAACTTCCCGTACTGTAATTAAAAATCTTGGTGCGGAACCCAAAAAAATTTACACAAAATGTGTACACATTATTAAAGTCTCTAAAAAATATCTGATAATTTGATGTACATATGCCCTATAAACATTTATAGCCGCCAAATGACATTTTTTTAACGTATTTTTATTGAGAGTCTATAACCGCTGGACCTGCCTGACCAAAAATTTAATCAATTCTTCATCTTGTCAATACAAGTAAAAATGTTTTTTGAATTATTAAAATCGGACGCTCCGTCCTCTTAAAAACTGAGTTACCGTTTTTGGCACTTTTTGCCCCGTATCTTCGGAACGGCTAGACCTGCCTTTGCCAAAAACTAATCAGCACGTCTCCTTATTAATTCGAATCGATTGTTTTTTGAATTATTCAAATCGGTTGATGGGTGTTCCCAAAATCGTCGACGAAAATTTGTATCCGCACACACAGACAAACACACACACATACATCCATTTTTTTAAGGTATGCCAACATGTTCACAAACCTCTGAAACGTAAAGATATACAAAAAATTTCATTTTCGATTTTTTTGCGATTACTATAACTTGCCCTACGGGAAGGTAAAAAATGATTTCATATGTTAATAGTAAAGTAAGAATTATTTGCAATGCTACGATTTTTCTCTATTAGTTCTCAAAGCACGATGAGCCTTTGGCTAGGCTAAAGGTTGTTTTAAAAGAATTTATTAAATTATCGCGAATTTATTAAATTACTTGTAGTATTTTATTATTTGATCTATACATTTGCATATGTAATTTATGAATTTACACTATACACTAAACTAGTCCAGACGACCTCGACACAGATCAACCTTTGTTTTATTATGCTGTTCAGTTGACCTGATTTAAGTAATATACTTTTCATCACACGAATGCTGCTTTAAATTTATTGTAGTTTTTAATACAAGTTCTAATAAAAATTGTTTGTATCATGGTTACGTAAATGCAAACTAGGAGCAAATGGCACATAATGCATAAATTGCAAAAACTTTTCGCGATCTATATAAATAATCGACTTAAGAAATCAGATTTAGCTAATTAGATCATTTTTACAATTATTCATTGCAAAAATATAGTATTCACTATCACTAATGACGAATCAATATGTTTTCTTAAGATGTTTGCTAAGACATTTAATCTTCACCAAAAACTAATCAACCCAATTGCCAACTGATGGCTTATAAATTTTGTGACAAATATATTAAGTGAATTTAAAATATAATAACTGTAATTTCTAGTTAATTTATATTACACTGTATTCTAAATATATTTTATTTAAGTGCGGACATCAACGATTCACATAATATAAAAGGTTGTTTGGAAAGTCACTTCGTTTTTTTACCACCAGAAATAACTATTTTTTTGAACCTAATTTTACACTTAAGCTCTATAATTAATATATAATTTGAAAACTTATAACTTAACTTAAGGCCTGTGCGTAAAAATTCTAATCAATTACATGCAGTAGTTTTGGATGGTGCCACTTTGAGTACGGAAATAATTAAGCAGCATTTGCGACATATTTTACTCTTTTGCTATATAAAAGGTAAAAATACGGCTAAAGTCAAAATGAAATTGACCGATATGTACGGAAATGATGTGTTGATAATACTGCAGTGCCAAAATTGGTTTGCTAAATTTCATTCCTGGTGAATTTGATGTCCAAGATGCACCAAGTTGAAGCCGATAAAGACGCAAGAAAGGTGTTAGTTGATGCAAACCAGCGAATAACAATACATTAGATCCCATTAAGTTGAAATTTATCAAATTTAACAGTTTATGAACACTCAAAAGGTCTGGGATTTTCCTCCAAACTCAATGTATGGTTCTCATAGAAAGAAACCTGTGTCGTCGCACTGGTGCCCGCGATTCACATTTGAAAAGTCCTGAAAATTATCAGGTTTTGAAGCGAAATTGTCACTAGGAATGTCAAATGGGATGTAAAAAATACGATACACGCAATTGCCCTTGAAACAAAAAAGAAGAACCTGCTCAAAACAGGTGCAAAGCTGAAATTTGCCAGAAAAGGGTGATGCATTATGTTTGGTAAGATTTTGAAGTTGTTCATTTTTCAGCTTTTTCAGGATAACGTAACGGTTAATTCGAATGCCTTATGTCATCAGCTGGAATGATATACTTCAATAGAAAAGGTCAGAATTAACCCAAAAGCAAGGTATATTTCTGCAACAAAACGTCGCAAGACCTCACATAAGTTTGGTCAATCGTCAAAAGTTTTTGTAGCTTGGATGGGACCCAATGGCATATTCATCATAATCTTCAGACCTGCCATCATTGGATCATTATTTGTTACGGCCTCTGAAAAAAATTTTAGAAAACTATTACCTCAAATCGGCATGTCAAAAAGCACTTTGATCAGTTTTTAGCCAATAACGAGTAAAGAATTTATGTTCTCGAAATTGTGTTAATACCAGAAATATGACAAAAGATGTTCAGTCAAAACTGCTAATACATAATTCATTAAAGTAATTGTTGATTGTACGAAAATTGAGTGCCAAAATATCTATAAGAAACTAAGTTACTTTCCGAACAACCCAATACATATGGTGTATAACTTAAGAACGCGACTTACTATTCCAAACGTTAATAAAATTTTATAATTAAACCACTTCGCTTATAATATTTTGGGATGCTCGCTAAGACAATAAATTTCATTCATTATTAAGCAAAGTTTCATTAAAATCAATAAAAAGGATTTCAATAACAGTTAATAGCGAAGGTCTAGGCAAAGTTTCAATTTAAAAAATTCAACAGTTGATGCGGCCTGGCCAATCTTTACCAATTAGCACGATTTTCAATTGCAAAATTTCTAAAAGTTTTTGAATTTTCAAGATGCATTCAAAATTTTTGTCGAAAATATGATGAAAAATTTTGCTCTTATCTGCTAAGTTTTGAGTGAAATATTTGAATGCAATTATTGTAAGATGAACCGTGCAGTTTGACTACTTAAGTAGTAGAAATTTCCCTGAAAATGCCCATCATTCACTTGTTGTCACTTGTTAGAATAACTTTGAGACAAAAATCTGTCTACTTTCGTGCATATTATTATCTCAAGAACAGTGAGATAAACTCAAAGACAAATAAAATGTAGTAATTAAAAGTCTAAATCCAAGCTTTTATATAATCTTTTGTATTAGGAAGCTCGTATCATAATATTATAGAGATCAAGACTTCTACTTCAAAATTTTATTCAAAATTTAATTCAATTATTAAAAGTTTTTTTTTATTATTTTCTATCTTGTATTTTTAGTTGCTGTTATTTCTAAATGCTTGTGGAGATGTACCACAAGCCCGCCAATGTCTAGAAGCTTATTATGACGCTCGAAGAAATGCTCCTGAACATTTCAACAACAGAGACCCGAGATCAGATGAGATCTTACAATGTCTTCAAGCACAGTAAGTAATTGTTAATTACCCCTTATTTTAATTTTTATATCACACAATTATACGTATTTAGTTTTTATTGAAGACCGGCTTAAACAACGACATTGTACTGAGCACAAATAATTTTTCCAGTATTGAAACTCATTGTTTTGAATGTTTCGTATATAATTTATGTGTCAATAATAATAGAATATATATTAAAATTACAATGATCTAATTTCAGAGAATACATTCTTTTGCCACCAACTGCTGATGGTCATGATGTCATATTTCATAGACTTTTCCAAACTGCACCATCCGCTTATAATTACGACCAGGCGATAAGAACGTTTTTTATGACCATAGGTAAATAATGAAGATTTTTATACTTTGTATCAATTTTTTGAAAAATGACTTAGATTTTTTTTATGTTATCTCGAATCGTATTTTGACAACAAAATTGAAAAAAAAGTATGTAAATCACGGATATAATGATCAGAGACATAGACTCTGATTCTGAGTAAAGAAACACTACCGACGCAATAAATAACGACATGAAAAGTAAGAAACAGATTTTTTTTTATAAAACTGCTACATTTACTACTTTTTGGAGCATGGATCAGAAACATGGACTCTAAGAGACGAGAAAGACCCGATTCTAGCACAACCGACAAAAAACAAACTTCACGAAAAGGAAAAACAGACTCTACTGACGAGCAAACTTAATTCACATAAAATGAAAAAAGACTCTACTGACAGACAAGTAAACGGAGTTCCAAAAAGTTCAATTTTTTGAAAAATTATTTTAATTTTTATTACAGACATGTGTTTATATACTCGAGGACCAAGACCAGGTTTGGTATTTTTATTCGATATGAAAGGCGTTTCTTTGGGGCATTTGACCAGACTTCGAGTTGCAGGGACGAGGAAGTTTTTTAAATACTTGCAAGAGGCACTTCCGGCTAAATTAAAGGTGATTAGAGGTTTAAATTTATCGGAAAATATATTTATAATCATTATTGTATTTATATTACTTAATGTTATTACATTCATAATCAATTATATTATTATCTATAAATGTATTTTGTGAAAAAGAAGTTTTATATTATTGAAACATTATTAATTATTAATTTAACATTTGTTATATTTTAATTATTATTTTATTAACTAAATATTGTTTAATTTTAGGCCATTCACGTAGTGAACGTCGTACCGTTTTTCGACAAAATTCTTCTTTTGATAAAACCATTCATGAAAAAGGAACTTATGAACATGGTAAAAAATAACATTCATATTTTTTATTAATTATAATTTTAATTAACGGTTATTGGTAAATTTGGTGTAATTTCTTATCAAGTTAAATAGAAATATTTAAACATAAATTAGTGAGTTAACAATAATAATAATTTCAGTTACATATCCATACCGGAAATATAGATATGCAAAAATTTTATGAAGAAGTTCTACCCCGGTCGGTATTACCATCAGATTTTGGTGGCGATTTAGCAGATTGCAGAACATTGCACCAAGAATTTTGTGATAAGCTGCAAGCCCACGCCTCGTATTTTGTGGTAAATCAATATTCAATTATTTAATTGATTAATATTTAATAATTATCAGTAAATCTAATCGGAATTTACTCTCCGTTTCCGTACTCATATGCAAAATTTATTGGTTCCCTCCTTTCAAATAATTCAATCAAAAGTCATTCAAGACATTCAATACATTTAATTTTCAAGTAAATGTTTTGCTATCTATATTTAATAGATGCACAATAAAATTTATTTTTTTGTTGCAAATATTGATATTGAAATAAATTGAAATAAATATTATAAAAATATATAAACAACTTCGAAAATCAGTGCATATTAATAGGCAGACATATATTAGCATTAAGTAGGTATTTATTAAACCCATTAACAAATCCTATTTAATTTAAATCATACTAAATATTAAAATCGTATTAATCTATATATCATTACGTTTCAAAGTCTTTTAAATATTTTGGCATACCTTAGAAAAAATGGATGTGTGTGTGTGCGCGTGTGTATGTGCGGATACAATTTTTCGTCGACGATTTCGAGAACACGGATCAACCAAATTGAATAATTCAAAAAACATTCGATTCCTATTAATACGGAGACGTGCTGATTAGTTTTAGAGAACCGAGCGTCCGATTTGAATGATTCCAAAATCATTTTATTTGTATTGACGAAATGAAAAACTGAAGAAATTTTTGGGCAGGTAATTGAATAAAATGCCATTTGGCGAAAAAAATGATCACTAGATATATGCACATCAAATTATCACAAGTTTTATAGATATTTCAGTAATAAGAACAAATTTTGTTCACTTTTATATGGGTTCCGTACCAATGTTTATTCGATACGCCTTGACGCGGCGCCCACGCGCTTCTATATTTTGTTTCTACGCAGCTACGTATCGCAATTGCTTTGAAAAAAGTTGAAGATTTCCAAAATATTTCAAAGTATAAAAAAATCAAAGTTTTGATAAAGGTCAATTTCACCATGTATTGCTATTATTGTTAGAATTATATTATGAGAGAAGATATTGTAGATTTACTTAAAAAATAGTGTAGTGCAAAGTTACTGTAATTTGTAAGAATTATTTAAAAATGTCCGGGTTTTATCTAAAAATAATATATAATTGTTAATATAATTTGGTCTTTTTTACAAAAAATATAAATAGTTTTCTAATTAAACCGAATTTATTATATTCTTCCAGGCTGAAGAACAGCAAAGATCTAATGTACTTCAAGCAAATGGCAAGAAAAAACAAGTCACACCCGAAGCACAATTTCAACGTTTAGAGATTGATTAATTATAAATTATTGACTGTTTCTTAGTAAATTGTTATTGGTTAAATACATTCCTTTATATACATATCGTGATCGGTTCAAGTTTTAATATTGTTGACATGACAAATTTGTTTAGAAATATTTATATAAAAAATATAAATAAAATTTTATAATCAGTGTTTTACTCAATTTGTAAAAAAATTTAAAAAAAACTTTTAAATCCAACTAATCAGTATGTACCCTCCAGTTCAGCCAAAATAATATTCATTAGATAAAAACGATTTTTTATACTTAATTTTGGAACATAATTTTGGAAACATGAACAAAAGATAAATGATGAAGATAATATTCCAGCACCAATTTTGTATTTGTATAATAAATATCATTAGAGATAAAAGAGATTTAGAGAATATTTCTTCGTGCAAAGCTCATATAATAATCCAGTCATTATAGTAAGTTCACTTCAGAATTTGAGATACCCAACTGTAAGTCTAAAATACTTGTATTTTGCACCCTAAAAGTTGTCTCAAAACCTACATATGGTAGGGTGTACGCAATATATGTAGGTTTTGAGACAATTTTTAGGGTGCAAAATACAAGTATTTACAGACTTACAGCTGGGTATCTCGAATTTCGAGATTTTTACCTCTTTTAAGCTATAGTCCAGTCATGACTATAAAACATTAAGTAAATTAAATAAAAAATCATATGATGATTCCAAAAAATACAAAAAAAGTAATTCATTTCAAAACGATATCTCGATACGGATATTATAATATTTTATATATAATATAAATACTATATAGTTTTGAAGATCATTTTAAAAATTGACCAAACCAATGTTGAGACCGAAAGCTCTGTCTAAATGCTCGCTAGAAGACAATTTGTAAATAGAGCTTAAAAAACCTTTTGGTTTTTAAAGAAAAAAAATTGCTTAAATTTCTTCGATAAAGTTTAAGCTATTACAGTTGCTGATTGCAATAAAGCGTTATTAAATACGCAATTATTTATGGGATTAATGAATATTAAATTAAACTGAATAATGGAATTAAACCAGTGGTATTATTTTTTAACTTATATTAAAAAAATAGTTATACAAAATAATTTACATATTTATAATCAATTTAAAGAAATACCAGTATTCAGTTTAGCATTTTCAGTTTATCATTCGCCATGACAACTTGATGATTCTTTACCTCATTTTTCTGCTTCTTCTTCAGATTCCGAGCATTCATCATCAGAAGATTCTTCTACATATTGCTGCTTCCGATTCGTGTTAGGAATAATTCCATATTCATCTTCCTTGAATGACGAATCGTTACTTTCTTCTTCAGGCCAGGGCCAAACACCGAGCCTCTTGAATTCTTTCTTGTGATCATTTGTTAAAACTCGCACAATTTCCGCCTTGACACGATTTCCTTCAGCTATAGGTTCAACAATAACGTAGTCTCCTCTTTTAATCCAAACATTTTTTCGAAATTTAGTAGGCATGGACGCTAAATACAGCAAACCTTCAATATTCTCCACCTGCAAAAATTTTGTTAAGTTTGCTGAATATTTTGAGTAAGTATTAAGCAGTATATTTATTTGAATAAAATCAGATTTTATAAACTAATAACGACGGAAAGACTAAAGAATAAAATATTCCACTACCGAACCAAAAATTAGTACATATTTGAAAGACAAGCTTCTTTCTTTATCTTACTAAGTACTTATTGTGAATAAACTTTCTTAGAACATATTTAGAAACTCTCGTGAACTGTATATATTTATTTTTTTCCAAGTACTTTAACACGTTAATCGCCACGATATCAGAAAAAAATTACCGAATTAAAAAAAAAAAATTCAAAAATTTATGGAAAACTACAGGGTCGATAGCGATATGCGATTTGTTTTTGGACCGTCTAAAGGCCATAGTCAAAGCAAAAGGTGGTCATATCGAGCAAAAGTGAATTGTTTTTAAATGTTGTATTATTTTTACACATTTTGTACTTTTAATCGAGTAAAAGTAATTTTCCAAACTGAATTTATGGCTTTTTCAACTGGTTACACTTCGAGTGCCGGGCCCTGTATTACTATTTTTTACGTCATACATATATGACTGACACGGCCCTATATTAAAACTTTCTTTTCTCGATAAGCCGTGTCAGTTTTATATGTCTGACGCATTTGACAAACAAAATTCTTAGTTTTTGCTCCTGATATGCCAAGTTTTCGAAACATTCTGCAAATATAACGTTTGCGTCGGTCATCTGTGATTGGCGTGCCTTTTACTAAATCGCGTATGTTAGACATATATGTCTAACATAGCTCATGTAGAACTTCTTAGTCTGAGACAAATATGACTGACGTGGCGATTAACGTGTTAAATAATTACTCAAAACCAGAACAAAGATACAGCTGAATATATCGCAGAAAGAGGCATTAAAAGAGTGCTGCAGCAACAATAATATTGTATCCGTCACATAAATATAACGTCACTCAATAAGTCCGTAAGATAATACATAGATAATGTAGCTATGTAATCATCCATATGATGTGTAGGAAGCAACAACTTTAAGAAGATATATGTCAAAATTTCATGACAATCCGACGATTAGTTTACAAGTTATAGAGGTTCAAGTGACGCTACTTTTGAGTTTTTCGAAACCATGAATTCAAAGAAATTTCGTGAGTTGATTTATTATTGATATTTGATGGGTAAAAATACCATTGCTGCCAAAGTATCGCTTGATAAGTGTTATCTGGACTGTTCTAAATCGCGGTAGATGGTGAAAAAGTGGTTTGCTGATATTAATCGTGGCCGTACAGACACTGACTATGCTGAACGCTCTGGAAGGCCAACTGAGGTGGTTACACCGGACAATATAAAAAAGTCCACCGAAACGTTTTGGAAAATCGCCTGAGATAGCTAACACCCTACAGATATCAATAGAACTTGAAGGACATATCGTTCACGAATATTTGAATAGGAAAAACCTTTGTGCTAAATGGGTGCCGCGCAAACTCACATTTGACCAAAAGCACAACGAGTTGGTGATTCGTAAAAGTATTTGGAGCTGTTCAACCAAAATAAAACTGAGTTTTTTGCATCAATATGTCACCATGGATATGACCTGGCTTCAACACTACACTCCGGAGTCGAAGAGACAGACTGCCGAGTGAACTGGACACAATGGGGAGAAAAAATGCAAAAGATCATGGCGTCAGTTTTTTTGTGATACGCAAAAAATGATATTTATCTTGAAAAAAGCCAGATCATCAACAATGACTATTGTATAACGTTATTGGAACATTTGAAGATCAGAACCGTAAAAACGGCCCCATTCGAAAAAGAAAACCGTGCTGCTCTATCAGGACAACGCACCAAGTCACAAATCCGTGAAAATAATGGCCAAAAAAACGTGAACTAGGCTCCAAATTGCTTCCCCACTCACTATATTCTCTAGATCTGTTCCCCAGCGACCATATCCTGTTCTCAGATCTTAAAAGGATACCTCTTAAAAAATATGTGCCAAATGATGAGATGATGGCCTAATATTGTGGCTAAGTACAAATCGTACTACAAAAATGGTGTCAAAAAGTGCGAAGTTTGTTATAATTGGTATATCGTATTTGAAGAAAATTATATTGAATAAAAAAATTTACCAAAAAAATGAGTTTTTGTTAGTAATCCTACGGACTTATTGAGTGAAGTGATAAATATACATAAAAACATTTTACATACAATTATCTCCTAACTGAGTTCAAAAAGGTATATGAATCTCACCTCGTGCAAATTATTTCCTTTGCTTCCAACAATTTTAACAATGGATTGATCTTCTTTTGGAGGTTCCCAGTCTATTTCCAAAGCTTCATTTTGGACATGCTTTCGTCTTGTAGCTCGCGACATTTGAAATTCTGTAGTCAAATTAGAGGAAACCAAACATTAAGTCATCCTGCATTGTTATAATAATTCAATATCCACTCTACTAAATACAATTTAAGTTTTATATAGATAAATTTAATATATATATATATATATATATATTATATATATATATATATATATATATATATATATATATATATATGAGGACATATTGCCCCACAGACAATACGAGAATGCTTATCCGTTAACCATTAAAACCGAATTCAACTTCAGTTCGTTCATTAAGTTTTTTATTAAAAATATTAGTTAAGCATGTATTGCTTTTTGTTAAGTTTAAAATTTTTCAAGCTATTATTAGTGCTGTAAGTTTTTGTTTTTGGCCTAGTTTGATAGGCTGAATGATGACACACATCAAGTGTTGAAATGTGTAATGAATAAAAATGTTTTCCTTCTAGCCATTTTTTAATTTATCGAGTTGACTGCAAATTATTTCAAATGTATATATATAGATATATATATATATATATGTATATATATATATATATATTTATATATACCATATATGAAATATCTTTTCATTTCCTTTTCAAACATTGTTTGATTATGTATAGATCTCATTACGTATAGATCAAAAATAATAAATAGTCAAAATTTAAAAAAAAATCATTTATAAGTGCACTTGTAATCCTCCAGCTGATTCAGAAAGACTTTCATAACCAGAATAATAAACAGTCTAAAAGTCTTTATATCTTTTGTTTATTTATTACAATAATTCTTCTATTTTTGTTTAACGCTTTTTTAGTAATTTTATTCTCAATTGCAGTAGATGCATTTTTAGACTTTTTCAATTTCTCTTCTTCAGCCTTTTTAAGTGCAGATATTATATCCAATGATTCGCCAGGAGAAATTCCATAGGCTGCTTGCAATCCCCGAGGATTGGAAGGAGTCACACAATCAGCTGTAGCTTCCTTGCGGAGAACTTTGTCGACTTCGACAGATGAGAAAAAAGCCACTGATTGCGGAAGATCATTGAGTCCCAATCTGAAACATCATTAAATTTTGTGAAATGATCGGTTTGTCATTGTAATTAGCATTTAGGACTTGGGACTTCGTTAGAGAAATGAAGTAATTGCTGATTAATAAATTCTATAATATTCGTTCATACAATGGATTATGTAAAACAAAACCTAAAGAAATATTGTTTTCACAATTTCACTCATCATGTAATAATTGTGTTTGAAAAACTTCATGTAATTAAAATTAATATACATTCATTAACTGGTTGTAATTTGTTTTATTTTTTCGCTGCCGATTTAATCTCATTCTTTGAGCAGCTATAAAATCTTGTGTCTTTCATTTTAATAACTTCAAAGATTTATAGAAGCTATGAATAATATAGAAATTATTTCAATAAACTTACGTTTAGTACACGGAACAAATGTTCTATTAATTTTATTATTTTTATTATAATTATTTATGGGAAACAGGACAAAATTTTCTTCTGATTCAGGAATTTTTTATCGAATCAAGATTTGTACTACGATGCAACCTTAAAATATTTATTTAACTATGCCAATTTCCTTGTTGTTGATATCGGTACGCATACCATAAATAAATAAGCATAAAATGACGCATACAACGTTGATTTCGGTACGCATACGACGACAGATCTCTATTCACATACATGACGACTAATCACAATCGACCTGTATTGAAATGATTTCATCGAGAGTGAATGACGTACAGTTCGGGCGTAACGCAATATCCGTTGCATTCTCACATATTCACTGCTCCAGTCAGATCACACAGAAGTAACTCAACACAGAATATAAAAAAAATCATAATTTGAGGAAGATGCGCTCTACATTTATTAAGACTCCGTATTATCAATCTAAAAAACGTCATGGCAAAGGCAGAATTATATTGATAGCTTGTAAATATGAACTACAAATTGAATACATCGACACTTTTCGTTCAAAGGTTCAAAACGTTTACAACACCTTTATACACATCCGTAATAGGAAAAAAAAAAACAATAATTTTATGTTTGTAAAAAATTGCAGCAAATTATACTAAAACCTAAATACTATATTTGATGCTGAAACAATATCTCAGTATTTTAAATTCCTTCTACAAGTGATTTCAAGATCTTTTCAGTTGGCCTTTTAAGGCACGTCGAATGAACGTATACATAACTCAACTTAATCAATAAAAAATAATTCAACTATTTAGGTAAAACGTTCAACTGTTAATTTCGAAAATACAATTTTCGCTTTCACTAAAAATGAATAGAAGCTATTTCCAATTTATGTCTTTTCAACATACTTATAATATCTGCAATTGTATAAATTAAATTAATTTGTTCATTTCGTGATCTAAAAATGTATTTTATTTATGTGTGGACTAACTCTACAAAACACGAAAAATATACTTTGCTCGGCATATATCTGATTAGAACCGCTTAAACACTTAAACTGAAAACTAGTGGTGTATGGCATCTTGCCTCAAGGCAAATTGCTGGAACTTCCCGTACCGTAATGAAAAATTCGAGAAATTTTAAATATATTATTACAAATAGTGTAACTTTCATTATTTTTGCTATCTTATTGTTCTTTATCTAAGCAAATCAAATGTAAATCATAATTAAATCAATTTGTCTCCAGAACAACAATCGTCATTTTTTTTCGAATTCAATCTAAAAAAAATAGTTGCCTAATTTACACAAAATTGAAAAAGTGCTCCCGCATAGTCACAATCTAAACGCATTTGCAAATAATTCTGTGCGACATTTTCACTTATACTGTGCTTAGCTTGGCGGCATTTTCACATTTTTCAATAGTTTTCACAAAATTCGAATTGGAAAAGTGCTCCTGTGTATAAACAGTCTAAACGCACTTGGGTAAAACATTTGTACCAGAGTGACGCTTAGACTGTGCTTAGCCTGGGTAATTTCTTTAATTTTTAATCCAAAATTACAAAAATATTTTATGGAAAATAAAAAAATATGTAATAATTTTTTATCCTCAAAAGCAATTGTTTTGTCAATACAAGCAGAAATTTCTTTGAATCATTTAAATCGGACGCTTAGTTCTCTAAAAAACTGCCATTTTTTGCACATTTAGCTCTGTATCTTCAAAATGGCGGGACCTGCCTTTGCTAAAAACTATACACCTGTTCTCCCAATCATTACGAACTGAATGTTTTTTGGATCATATAAATCCGATACTCCGTTCTCTCACTCTTTGCTCCGTATCTCCGTAACGACTGGACCTCCCTTTGCCAAAAGCTAATCAGCACATCTCCCTATCAATAGGAATCGAATGGTAAATGAATTATTCAAATCGGTTGATCCGTGCGCTCGAAATCGTCGACAGAAACATTTGTATCCGCACACACACTCATCCATTAGTTTTCTGAGGTATGACAGTAAAATGTTCAGAAACCTTCGAAACGTCGAGAAATGCAAAAATTTTCATTTTAGATTTTCGGCCCATTACTATAACTACCCTACAGGAAGTTAATAGTGAATTGTATATATACTCGTCAGTGACCATTAACTATTTAATTTGCAATTTTTGAAACCAACTAAATAGTCTTTAAATTTTTCTATTAATTAGAATATGTTGATGCTGAATTTGAATCTTTATGACGATTATAATCGTCAACTACTGTTACCTGAATCAAAATGCATCTCTCCACCTTATCTATCGACTTCTGTATATCAAAGCTCTAAACTTGATAAATTTTACGAGTGGTATTAAAATATCATATTTCTCTTGATTTTAGCGTCGGCAGTTATTTTAACAATAAAATAATAATAATTTTTATTATTATTATAACAATTATCGTAATATCGGTGGCAGGATAAGATTTAGTGATAATAACGCCAAATGGAGGAGTCGTTACGTTTAATCGTCTCGGATTATTTTAAATGGAGGAAAAGGATAAAGGAGCTGAAAAGACAGTTTTGACTTATTCTTGAATCAAAGTTTGTTATTGTCACTTAATATTATTTTTCTAGTTTTTCGAGGATAATTTGTTTTTGCAGTTTCTGTACTTATTTTAATACTATTGAGTTATTGTTTTGGTTCATCACCATACCTATTTTTTTCTTGACAAACTCTGAAATGATTCATCAAAATCTGAATAACCGTTTAAGAGTGGTTGAGTGACATACATACGTACAGAAGATTTACGACTGCAAAATTTCGTAAATGTGAAAATGCCGCCAAGCTAAGCACAGTATAAGTGAAAATGTCGCACTGAATTATTTGCAAATGCGTTTAGACTGTGACTATACGGGAGCACTTTTTCAATTTTGTGTAATTTCTTCTTATATTCTATTTTGCTCGTCAGTAGAGTCCCTTTTTCATTCCATTTTAATTTGTGCTTCAGTAAAGTCTCTACAAGATTGAAGTTCCAAGAGTTCCTTTGTTTTTAGTTTGTTTATCAGTAGAGTCCCTTTTGTCCTCTCAAAAAAATTGATTTTGCTCGTCATCAGAGTTTGTTTTACTGATTATTCTAATTTGCTCGTAGGTAGAGTCCCTTTTGGGTTTTGGAAGCTCGCCAAAAGACGATTTTTTAGACGATTTAACATTGTATAGCGAAAATAATATTTTTGTAATTTTGGATTAAATTTAAAAAAAATGCCCAGGCTAAGCAGAGTCTAAGCGCCACTCTGGTACAAATGTTTACCCATGTGCGTTTAGACTGTTTATGTTGCAGCACTTTTCTAATTTTGTGAAAAACTATTGAAAAATATGAAAATGCCGCCAAGCAAAGCACAGTATAAGTGAAAATGTCGTACATAATTATTTGTAAATGCGTTTAGACTGTAACTATACGGGAGCACTTTCTCAATTTTGTGTAAAGTTGGGCTATTAGACTATTTTTTTGAAATTGAATTCAAAATAAAATGACGATTGTTAATGTTCTGGGGATAAATTGATTTATAAATATGAATTACATTTGACTTGCTCAGATATAACAAGATAGCAAAAATAATGAAAGTTACACTATTTGTAATAATATGTTTTAAAACGTTAAAAATTTCTCGAATATTTCATTACGGTACGGGAAGTTCCAGCAATTTGCTTTAAGGCACGATGCCATACACCACTAGTTATTCACTTCATCAAGAATTAACAGCTGGTTCAAGTTTTTTTATAATTTCTGTTTCTTTATCCCGGTTTCCCCTATTAACTTCAGAGGGTGTACATTAAGAATAATGTTAGAAAATTTGTCATGAAATTATCTTATGAAGTGGTGGACTTAATTTATTCGTTGAAGAAAGTAAATTGATATTTTGCAAAAGGGTTAACCGAGGGTTTAATTGACCCTAATGGGTAATATAATTAACAGAGACTTAGAAAAAAATCATAAAGAAGAAATATTCTAAAAAAATATTACGGTGGAATTTTCTTTTCCAAAATATTTTCTTGACTCAGCTTAAGAGGGTATTCAAGTGTAGAAATTCAAAAAAATCATTTTTTTTTTATTTCATATTTTCAAAGTTTAACTATCTAAGAATATGGGTACGAGAAGGTTTTTGAAAATTTGAATTATTTTCAGAGATATAGGCATTTTACTGACTCGGTCTCCATACTGGTTTGGCTTCACGCAAAACTTTAAATGCGATTTTCTCAGAACAGACTTTTTCAGTACTGTTGACACGATTTCTCGAGTTTTAATCGACCGATTCACTTGAAATATTCAGAGAGTCTTGTTTATAGACCTATCTATAGCCCGAACTAGGATTATCCCGAAATTCTAAATTTTACTATTTTTAAAAAATTCGAGAAACTCAAAAAAACAGTAAAAAACACTTTTTTTCAAACAGTCGCCAATTTGTAAAAAAACATTTTTTCTCACCGCTAGTTCGAGCGATTGCGACATCATTGTAGATTAATAATCTTTTTATTTTTTGCATTTTCGATGGCTAGGAGGGCTGAAATCAAGTCAAGATTGAGGTGCCAATTTTTTGAGACCACCCACTTCATCAGCTGCCAGTTTCTTCAATTTTCAACTTTTTTTTTAAATTTTGTATTGTATTTTACTAATATTAATAAACAAGTGGTAAAAAACTCTCTTTTACGACACTTTAAAAACGACCTAAAATTCCTCGCTCTACACTAGAATACCGACCCTCTTAATAAATATGAACTATCTTTTATCACAACAATCGCATTTTGTTCTAACGTATTGAATTTTATTCTTGGAATCGCAAATAAACATGTTTACGAATCCAAATCATTACGAAATGTCAAGTCTTCATTTTGCATCTATTCAAATATCAAAGTCTTCTCGGAAACACATTGGCGTCCCTTCCAATTTAGCACGAACAGTATTTCTGGTCTCCCGAGAACCAAGAAGCTTCTTCCAATGCTTTTGTTTACCTATTCAGTCTCGGAGTTATTTGTTTGTTTATTTATTTATTTATATCTCCGAGTCGATTGATACTTCTAGCTGCATTTTATTTTTGCTACAACTTCACCCGTCCTCCACCGGAGTCTCTCTGAGGAAAAAATCATGGAAATATATTTCCTACTAGCTGACCCGGCAAACGTTGTTTTGCTAAGTAAGGTATATTCTAAACAATTTCTAGAGAATCAAAAAAATTAATGCTTTAAGTGTATAAGGATGTGTTGTTTGAATGCTATATGCAATGAGGTATTATAAAAACAATAAACCCCATTAGTTTGTCGATATTTTGTCAATACAATCAAACTGTAAGTTTTATTCACTTTCTATAGAAAACATGGTATAATCGAATCCAAGTCTTTTTTGGTCTTTCGACTTGTCGATTAAGTTTTTCAGATTCCTTTTGGTTTCTGGAATTTGTGTATAATTGTAAATAATACTACTGAGCTTATACAAAATTTTCAAATTTGTGCGAGAAAAGACAGAAAATGAATTATGTATTTTTTTCTTTAGCCCGCTTTTTTGAAAAGTTTCAAGTAACATTCAATAAATTAAAGTAAATTTAATAAAAAGTATAAAAGAGCAGGACGAATCACAAAGGTGTAATTTGACTTTGAGCAAATATTAATTATATTATAATAATCAATCCAATTATATCAGAACAAATAACACATTTCAAACGAACAATTATCTGACTACGTTCAGTAAAACTGCCTTCTACTTTATCATTGCAGAAATGTACTTTTTGCCGTCTTTCAAAAATTTGTTATCTAGACCTTTTCAGCCTATAGGCAAAGTAACTTGTCTTATTTTAATTTTAAAGGTACTTGACAAAATAATTACATTATTAACTAATGCTAAAAAACTACCAACGGAAGAAAATACTTTTATTATGGATTTTCAAACTTTATCGTTTATTTCCCGATAGCAAAGTCGAGAATCAAGGTTATAGCTGGTTATACATTTTTTTCTTCTACTTTCAAATATTGTTTGTAAACAATGCTTTAACTTTACTGGTTTTTGACACATCGCTGGTGGACCTTTTTAACCCCGGACCTTCATACATTACTAACTATTCTTTGATAAATTCTGGTAAATTATAACTGGTAAAATGTTATTCGACAAAATGTGCCTTTAATCGATACCACATTTAGGTTCTGAATTTAAATAACATAAACTAGCTGTAAGTGGAATTCTGTCTTAAGGCAATTAAGGCATCGTGCCTTAAGGCAAATTGCTGGAACTTCCCGTGCCAAAAATTATTATTTTTTTAAAAACGATTAACATTTTTGAAAAAATTTTACTTCGAAAAAATAAGATTTTTTAGAAATTTTAAATTGGACAAAAAATTACTTTTTTTGAAAAAAAAAATTTTTTTTAAAAAAAAATTTTTAAACAATTTTTTTTGTAAAAATTTTTTTTTGGAAAAAATGTTATCTTCATTTTGACATATTTTGGAAGATCTGAACTTTTTTTCAAAGCAATCGTACTGCCTTAACTGCATAGAGACAAAATATAAAGCGCGTAAGCGCCGCGTCGCTGTCTAACGGAAAAACATTGGTACGGAACCCATAGGAATGTAAACAAAACTTGTACTTATTGTTAAAATCTCAATAAAATATCTGATAATTTGATATGCATATGTGTAATGTCTAATGATTATTGTTGACCGCCAAATGTTATTTTTTTTAGTTTTTTTTACTAGATCTCCGAAACCGCTAGACCTATCTTCATGAAAATTTGATCAAATCTTCATCCTGTTAATACAAGTAAAATGTTTTTTGAATTATTCCAATCGGACGCTCCGTTCTCTTAAAAACTGAGTTACCGTTTTTGGCCCTTTTTGCCCCATATCTTCGGAATGGCTAGACCTGCCTTTGACAAAAACTAATCAGCACGTCTCCTTATCAATACGAATCGAATGTTTTTTGAATTATTCAAATTGCTTCATCCGTGTTCCCGAAATCGTCGACGAAAATTTGTATCCGAACACACACACATGGACGCACACACACACACACACACATACATCAATTTTCTCCAAGGTATGCCAACATATTCAGAAACCTCTGAAACGTGAAGATATATAAAAATTTTCATTTTCGATTTTTTTGCGATTACTTACCCTATGGAAAGTTAATTATAAATAAATCAATTTATCATCTCCAGAACATTAACAATCGTCATTTCATTTCGAATCAAATTCCAAAAAAAAATAGTTGCCAAATTTACACAAAATTGAAAAAGTGCTCCCGCATAGTCACAGTCTAAACGCATTTGCAAATAATTCTTTGCGACATTTTCACTTATACTGTGCTCAGCTTGGCGGCATTTTCACATTTTTCAATAATTTTCACAAAATTGAAAAAGTGCTCCAGTACACAAACAGTCTAAACGCACTTGCGTAAACATTTCTACCAGAGTGGCGCTTAGACTGTGCTTAGCTTGGGTGATTTTTTGAATTTTTAGTCCAAAATTACAAAAAAAAATTTTTGAAAAAAAATTAGAAACAAAAAATTTTTTTTTCCAAAATCAATTGTTTTTGTTGAAAAAAGCAGAAAGTTCTTTGAATCATTTAAATCGGACGCTTAGTTCTCTCAAAAACAGCCATTTTTTTTAAATTTAGCTCGGTATCTCCGAAACCTCTGGGCCTACCTTTGCCAAAAACTAATCAGCACATCTCCCTATCAATAGGAATCGAATGTTTTTTAAACCATTCAAATCGGTTGATCCGTTCTCTCAAAAACTCGCTTTCTATTATTTGCACTCTTTGCTCCATATCTCCGTAACGGCTGGACCTGCCTTTGCCAAAAACTAATCAGCACATCTCCCTATCGATAGGAATCGAATGTTTTTTAAACCATTCAAATCGGTTGATCCGTGCGCCCGAAAACGTGGACGAAAAAAAGCGGACATACAAAACACACACACACACACACACACACACACACATCCATTTTTTCTGAAGTATGCCAAAATGTTCAGAAACCTTCAAAACGTCGAGAAATGTAAAAATTTTTGATTTCGATTTTTGGACGATTACTATAACTTACCCTACGGGAAGTTAATTAGTATAACAAATTAGTATAACAATCTGTGAAAATATTATTGCAAGACGATATAAAAAAGTAGATATCAATAAGTTTTAGTACATATATTTATAAATGATTAATTATGTAGCTAATCAAATTATCTGTTTAAGTTCAAATAACAAAAACATATTATTAAATTTTCTATTATTCGATATTAATGTAACGAATTAGAAATGATAATCCTTAAACCACAATATTACAAAAAATTTAGAGAAATGCTAGTGAAAATAATAAACTTTCATTATTATTTATAAATTCTTATATAGATTAATTTAAATAATAAAAGAGATTTTAACATAATTAAAAACAAACACAAACAGAATTAGAGCTCATTTTATTAAAATATTATAAGTTACCTATAATTTTATCTAAGATAAAAATAATTGATTTTTATTTTTAAACTTTTGCAAAGTACAAATCACATTAGATTTTTTTTATAAAATTATCACAAGATGTAATTACAGCTTATCACATTTGATGCCTACATATTAATTTATTAGGTAATCACAATGTATTATTCATAAAACTAATTTTTTATAATAAATTGTATAATCTTCTATCACATTGACAAATTTGCATTATTCAAAGATTACACCTGAATACATATTTCATCACTCGAATGCACATCATTTCCAAAATACATAGTTAACTCAGATAGACAAACAAGTTAATAAGTGTTTCTTTAATTCCTTATTTGTTCTAAAGTTTACTTGACACTGTTGACATTTATTTAATAAATGATGATTCTTATTATGACTTTTCAAATGAGTAATTCGTCTGAATGCTATTCCACAAATATCACACACATAAGGCTTTTCCTCATCATGAATTTTAGTATGTTGCTGACACATAGATCGAGTTCGGAATGAAACACCACAAAATCCACATTCAAAGGGTCGGTCCCCAGTATGCTTACGTTCATGATCAGATTTATCAGTTTTATTATAAAATGTTCGAGGACAAAATGAACATTTGTGAGCGGCTTGTTTGAAATGTACTCGATTACAATGAGCCCTCAAACTATTCTTTGATATAAAAACTTTTCCACATTGTGGGCAAGCACATTTTTGATTGTGAGAAGATATATGTTTTTCCAAATCTGCCAAACTATCCATTCCTTTACCACATATTTCACAAGTTGGTTTCAAGTTGTGCTTCGAATCTTCATGTACTGTTAAACCCATTTTAGTAGAAAATGTGTCTGTACAGTTATTGCACCTATATTTGCACTCGCTTAAATTACAAACTTTTTTATGATTATCAAAAGTGTGAGTATTAAAAAACATTCTGCCACATTTCTCACAATTTATACGTTTAATTGTTGAATGCTTCAATTTGCAATGGCGTTGCAGTTGCGACCATAGCAGGAAGGATTTATCACAAATATTACATAAGAAATGTTTAACAACACCAAAATCATCTACTCTGTCATCTTTATGAATGCCATGAATAGTTTTATGTGTCATGCACCGGCTGAACGTTAAAAATTTTTTATTGCAAATTTTGCAAGAAAATGCATAGAGCTCAGTGTGAATTTGGCGATGTATATTAAGAGCATTAGGCGTGCTAAAGTAATGTTCACAAAATTCACAACAATATATTATACTCAGTAAAATCTGTTTCAGAGGTCCAACACAATTTCCAGTATGGTTTAAATCCATAGAATTCTCATCTCGAAAAACTTCATGACAAATACTACAAGTAAGAACTTCTTGCGGAGTCAATTTTTCAGACCGATGCATTTTTAAATGACATTTTAAACGAGATTTTCTTGAAAACTCTTGACCACATTCATGGCAGTTAAATGGTTTTGTTGTTGAATGACTAGTGGCATGTTCTTCTAGCGTTTGCTTATTGAGAAATCTTTTGTCACATATATCACATTGAAACTGACGATAATCATTGTGCAAACTCATATGATTGATTAGCCTACGCCATATATTGAATTGTTTATCACATAAATGACAATTCCATTTAGACCTCTTCTTATGCAAAAATAAATAATGGTCATACAATCTACTTTCATCGAGAAATACTTTGCTACAAATCGTGCAAATCAAAGAGTTTGTTTCTGATTTATGGCACTTTAAATGAAACTTCAACCTCTTTTCTGTTGGAAATACTTTTTTGCATAAATGACAAATAGTATTTTGATCAGGTCTAACTGCTATGCATATATGTTTCCTATAGGAAATCCGAGCTTTGAATGACTTGTTACAAATTTTGCATTTATAATGTTTATTATTTTGAAAATGTACTGACACATGCAACTTTAGTTTATCGTGAGTTTCAAACTCTAAACCACACACGAGACAAATATTTTTACTGTGTTTACGGCACTGATCTTTTGCATGCTGCAGAGTACCAGTAATGGACCTCAATACTTTTTGACAAAAGATACAAGATTGCTTGTCCTTTAAATTGATATATTCTTTACACTTAATATCATCATCAGTAAGTAATAATATATTATTATTATCAGAAGCAATATTATCTTTAGTTGTAAAAAATGTATTCGAGGAGTCAGATTCTG
Organism: Ctenocephalides felis; assembly: GCF_003426905.1. NCBI lineage: Eukaryota > Metazoa > Arthropoda > Insecta > Siphonaptera > Pulicidae > Ctenocephalides > Ctenocephalides felis. The sequence goes on along the minus strand of NW_020536999.1, from coordinate 51,716,649 downwards.
TTACATCTGTATAAAGTTGATTTTGTGCAGTAAATGTATTAGGAATAAAATTATTGTTTAGAAGTGATAAATGTGAAGATATTGTTGCATTACTACCCTTTGCATAATGGTCTAAAAATTCATTATTATTAATACTTAAATCTTCTTTTTTCATTTTTTCAGCAGCTCGAGATATATGTTCATTGTCATCTGACTCTGAGATAGTTATGGTGTCTTGAAAAATGCAAGCAACACAAAGAGATTTTTCTAAACTTAATTTTATGTGGGGATTATTTTGTAAAAACTGCTCATCCTGAATAATAGATTCACTTTGATCATTATTCCTAATCAAGTTTTGACAAATACAGCAAACGGAATATTTCTTTCTGAAAGTTTCATTGTAATTTTTGTCTAAACTAAAAATATAATTTGTTTTTTCCTCCGCTATTTTCGAAATCTACACAATCCATGTTATAAAGTAAGATATGTTTACAATCCAATCCAACGCAACTGTTTAACCTCAAAAATTTAGAAAACAATAAAAAATTCTTCTCTACTTTTGCCGTTTTGCTACATTAGCTGAATGAATTGAAAATATTTGAGAACTATAACATTAATCACTGATGTTATTGTGAAACAGAAGTCAAATACACATTATTTTAAATTTCAACCTTGTACATGGCAGTAAGCACTAATCTTATGTAATTTATATTTTTTTATGAAGCATTCACACACTTAAAACATAATCATATTTAATTATCATAAAATAAAGAACAACGACAATTCACGCTTTTCGAATATTCAAAATAAATTTACTGCTCTTTTAGTGTGTTGTCATCAGTTGTCATATTAAATATAAACAAAGTTGTTTGAATAGAGTCATTAGATAGAGATGAGAACGAACAAAGAAATGACTAGCTGTAAGTGGAATTCTGTCTTAAGGCAATTAAAGCGTTAAGGCATTGTGCCTTAAGGCAAATTGCTGGAACTTCCCGTACTAAAAATTTATTAACGATTAACATTTTTAAAAAATTTTATTTCGAAAAAATAAGTATTTTAAGAAACTATAAATTGGACAAAAAATTACTTTTTTTGAAAAGCAATTTTTCAAAGCAATCGTACTGCTTTAACTGCATAGAGACAAAATATAAAGCGCATAAGCGCCGCGTCGCTGTCTAACGGATAAACATTGGTACGGAACCCATAGGAATGTAAACAAAATTATACTTATTGTTAAAATCTCTATAAAATATCTGATAATTTGATGTGCATATGTCTAATGATCATTTTTGACTGCCAAATGGCATTTTTTTTTACTTTTTTCGTTAGATCTCCGAAACCGCTAGACCTACCTTCATGAAAATTTGACCAATTCTTCATCTGATCAATACAAGTAAAATGTTTTTTGAATTATTAAAATCGGACGCTCCGTTCTCTTAAAAACTGAGGTACCGTTTTTGGCACTTTTTGCCGCATACTTCGGAACGGCTAGACCTGCCTCCGCCAAAAACTAATCAGCACGTCTCCTTATCAATACGAATCGAATGTTTTTTGAATTATTCAAATCGCTTCATCCGTGTTCCCGAAATCGTCGACGAAAATTTGTATCCGCACACACATACATACACGCACACACACACACATACATCCATTTTTTCTAAGGTATGCCAAAATATTCAGTAACCTCTGAAACGTAAAGATATATAAAAATTTTCATTTTCGATTTTTTTGCGATTACTATAACTTACCCTACGGGAAGTTAAAAACCTTATCTATTATGGCATAAAGCGAGGGAACAGGAAGCGAATTATTCAAAACGAGTCGTTTCAAAACTAGTGGTGCAAGGCATCGTGCCTTAAGGCAAATTGCCCAGACAATATTAGAATACGATGTCTTCATATTGGCAATTGGCAAATTGCGCAATTTAAAATTTTTGAAAGCATGAATTTTTTTTTTTTAAACTTTGAAACAATTAGGTATTGTTTGACAAAACAATCGAGTATTTCGGAATGTTTCAAAAAAAATCGACTCTTTTGAAAAATTTTAAATATTTTGAAGTAAAACTTCTTTAGACGCGACTTTGGTGCAAATCTGTGATAATGCAACGGAAATAGCGTTACGCCCGAACTGTACGTCGTTCGCTTTCGATGAAATCATTTTTGTGAATCATTTCTTTCGATTGTGATTACTCGTCGTGTCGCTTGAATAGAGTTCCGTCGATGTATGCGTACCGGCATCATCGTGTATGCATACCGATATCGACAAGAAAATCAACATAGATAAATAAACATTTTAAGGTTACATGGTAGTACAAATCTTGATTTAATAAAAAATGCCTGAATCAGAAGAATATTGTACCCTGTTCCCCGTAAATAATTATAATGAAAATAATAAAACAAATGAAACATTTGTGCCGTGTACTAAACGTAGGTTTATTGAAATAATTTCTATATTATTCGTAGTTTCTTTAAATTGTTGAAGTTATTAAAATGAAAATCATTTTTTAGGCAAGACAGATATTACAGCTGTTCAAAGAATGAGATTATATCGCTTAATAATGAGAGTTTTGTTTTGCAAAACTGTGGAAAAAAAATTTAAGTATTTTTGCACAGACTGGAAGCTATGTAATCGCTGCAAATCCCGAGGCAAAGTGTTTTTAGATATAAAATACCATGTTCAATATCCACTGATGATGACATCAAAATGAATGTCGAAACGTTTGGAATTAAAGATTATTTTATAAATCTTTGCCTTTTCTTTGTTTGATATATTGCCCTCAAGAACTCACTCATCTATTTCAATATCAAAATTAACTACTAAATCATATATATATATATATATATATATATATATATATATACATAATATATGTGTGTGTGTGTGTGTAATAATAATTAGCAGCCCATTCGTCAAATTAAAAAAGAGTTAAAAGAAAAACATTGTTCATTTACAATGAACTAAATGTGAAAAAATTAGGTAATATAATATAATTTTATTATATTTATCTGATGATCATCTGTTTATTCTATTAAAATTTCAAATTGCTCATTACCTATTTTAGACATTTGTTATAAAAACATTTTATTTCAAGTTTATGACACACACACATATATAATTTATCATGCAAATGTTAAATAGAAAACATACCTTTGTATGCAAAACGCTCTTGTAAGGAGGTTTGTAATATGCATGGCAAGTGCTGCTTCATATTTACTTTCATCTTTTACAAGATAGCGAACCTCATCATGAAATGAAAGACAGAATCTTAAACTTTTTCCCATGAGATGTCTCATTGAAACCAACATCAGATGTAAGAAGTCAACTGCTCCACTTTGAACAACCCAATTTATCCGTGTGGGCAAAAATCTATCATTGTCAATGGCTTCATTTGGTTCCAAGGCTCTACTTAACCTTCCTCCCAAAAAGGGAGTAACAGGATTAGCCGATCCTAAGTAAAAATCATAGATAAAGAAAAGGAAAAGATAAAAATATTAATTTTTGACTTACTATTTAAGTTTTTTAGGCGTCATCATAAACTTAAAATGAAAATCTACATTTACCTGCAATTTCCTCAAGTCTGTTAAACATAGCAGATTCAGTACCACCTTCCCATTTCGGCTTTCCAAACATTTCTGTGACACTTTTTCCATATACTGCAGACATTTTTAAAGCTTCATATCCAGTGTAGCCATTTTTGTGGCTCAATTGCATATCCAAATTATTTTCAATTGCAATATTATCTTTTAAATAGTATACTCTTTTCCCTTTGGTTAATGAGAACATTCTTTTAGCTTTATTTCGAGCCTCTGCTGTGGTCATTGTGGGATTGAACTGCTTCAGCAATTGTTCAGCAAAATTTTGCCCAGCACCTTAAAATAAATATCTTAGATTATAAATTTCAAAATACGTATATTTTTTATATTATATTAATTATAAGTATGAATTTTATAATTTTAAATATATACAAAACAAAAGTAAAAAATTTCCATGTATTTTATGAATGAAAGGTAGTACAAATACAATTAATTGATATAATTGATAATAATACCATATATTCTGGCATAATTTATAACTTTGGCATGGTCTCTTGAAATACCAATAGCTTTTGCTGTAACACTATGCATGTCTGTGCCTTCAGATTTACTCCCACTTAATGTCATCCAACCAAATGGAGTAGCACCATGTATTCCAGCTGCATGGCTATCACCTAAAAAATATTTTTCTTAAAAATGCTTTGCAAAATACAATCATAACATTCCATTGTTATAATCAAACCTATTACAGATGCAATCCACAGTTCTTGAGAATCAACATCAGCCCCAACAATACTATAACCTGGTGGAGCCTGAACCATTGCCCTTAATTCGGAACCTAAACGATCCTTTTGGGCATTACTAGCTGTTAGCCAAGTTGCTTCCATTGCTCTTCGAGTGAGGGTTCCACATACTACAATCTGATTATTTTCAATTGAGATGATGCCAATATATTATTGCTAAACTCAAAAAATCAATTGTGAGTCTTTGTATTTACCTGGGGTATTATGGCGCCAAATTCCATTTTTGAAATAGGAACAATTTCCTGAAGCTCATTTTTCTTTAACCAAACTACCATCTGTTGTTTTATTCTATCATGATTATTTTTCCAGTATGAAAGTTTTCTAGCTATATGTATCACCTAAATAAATAATATAGAATATATTTTATTTATTATTTAAGGAAACACACACATTTATACATATACATAATTGCATTATTAAACTTACTGTCTCTGCACATTGATCATCACCAGCTAACACATTTTCAGAAAATTTGTTTAAAAAATCACGAGAAAGTGGATTACCAACTTTCTTAGATACCCCATCTTTATGTGGAAGCCTAATAAACCAAGCACATTCTTCTAAATCAACATTACACCATACACCAGTTCCTTGGTATGGTGGTATTTTCTTCCTAGGCTTGTTCCAATATTCTTTTTTTGAAATATTTTCCTGTTTGAAATAGTCAACATCAACAATTAAACATAGAAAATAATGTTATTTTCATTACTTCATACCTGAACGCTTTTCCAAAGCGTATCCATCACTAATTCACTTTGAGATTCAGTAGCAGAAACATTTGGTGTAGCAACTGGGCATTTTTGAACCAATTCATCTAATGGCAATTGTCCAGTGATTTCATCATCTTCTCGTTTTGATTTATATGGTACAATAAAACCCCAACCTTGGCCTCGAATATAATGTAAGGGATAACCTAAATTGAGCGAAGAAAATTGATATCAATCTTGAATCTCTTAATCAATTTTTACTGCCACTGCATTAAATCATCTGTATGAATTTTACCTTCCCAGCTTAATCTCAACAATTTTGGTGTAATTTGCATTGACGTTGAAATATTTTGAGGACCAGGATGCCAGTTAGAATCTTCTGATGGTTTTTCACATAGTTTACAATACCATGCTGGGTAACCAGGCAATAAAGGTCTTTTGAACCGGCAATAAACTTTTCATATCAAACAAATTGGAAAACTTTTTTTCCAATTTTTGAAAATTTTCCTCTAACTCATCTATTGTTTCATCATGATTTATTTCATCTATAGTAAGGATTCTAATATATAAAAAGAAAGGTTTTAAATAAATATTTTAATAAACTTTAGTAAAACATAGGCTACCTATTCTCGTTCTGTTGATCCTTTTCATTATTACATTCAAAATTTTGTAATTTTCTTAATTTAATTTTCACAGGTCTTTTTAAATTAATAGATTTTGTAGACCAATCCTGATCCCACATCCATAAATCCTTTTTATACATCTCATCGTGCATCAACTTACAAGCTTCATTGGCCCTCCGTGATAAAAGAAATTTTGCTTCCAAACCAAGATCTTCAAAGGTACTATCACAATCCGATATATATCGAAGCCAATTGGAATTTATAGGTAAATAAGCAGACCCTAATAAGAAACATCAATTTCTTATAAAATAATAATTTCATTATCTCATTGTCCTTAATATAATTAAAATATTTTTACCAATTTCAAGCATTCCAGCAAATGTAGCTGGATGAGGAAACCGTTCCTTGAACAAAGGAAAAATGTTTTCAATCACATTGTAAGTAGCTTTTACATCATTTGCACAATATGACATAAGGTTCTGAAAATCTTCTCGGACATCATTTAATGTTCCTTCAACAAATACATTTCGAGGCAGTTTATCTAAAGTCTTTTTACAGTATAACTTATAAACCTGTTGAAAAAAATTAAATATTATGACAAAGAATTGCAAAGTTTGAATAAATATATTTTAATACAATTAACTTACTTCACTCAAGCTATTTAAAGAAGCTTGTGATATCCAAAACTGATCTTCAAAAGAAGGCTCTTTATCTGATTTACTTGAAAGCATTGCTCTCTGATAACTTGTTATTCCACTTATGCAGACATGCAGAGACATGGTATCAACAAAACGAAGGGCTAATGTGCATACACAAAATATCAATAATTATTCAAATAATACAGACAAAAAAATAAAAATTTTACCAGTGTGCTGAAGCCAATATTGTTCTTTAATTCTAGCTCTATCATAAGAAACATTGTGTCCTATAATAATTCGAGGACATAAGTGTTTTTGTTCAAAATCCGAAGGCAATTGGCAATGACTACTTTCTAATGGAATTAATAAATCTGTTGTTAAATGTTGATAAATCATAGAATATTCTGAGTCGATTAAGGATGGACTACACCAACTATACCAAGCATCACTGCTTGCAGCACAAGCTATTGTAGGAAGTTTTCCTTCAGACATGCATACCTGTAGATTAATATGAGACAGTGATTCCAAATCAGATTTTCTAATTTAAATTTAAAGATCTCATCATCAGATATTACCTCAACATCAAAAACTAAAGCATCATCTGTTGGATAATCCACTTGTTGGGCACCCGATTTAGTATACTTTGTCCAACCACTTGTGAATACCCATTCCTGGATAATTATATAAATATCATACTCAAAAACGAAATAAAAACATATCAAGAGTGATACATACTGTAGGCATGTCTGGTAACTGATTATTAATCAAATTTTCTAATATATTTCTATATGGTCCACTCTGTTCCTCAGCAATATTTGCAAAATGTTCTTCCACATTTTTACCCACCAAGGGTGGCAATTTTAATTCGATATTTGGCTGGCATTCAATTTTTGATTCTAGCATACCATGTTTACTTAAATCTCGATGTAATCTTTGGATGATTTGATCCCACAAAATTTATTAACAATAAAATATCAACCTTCTTATATAAATTATTATTATGATTTCATAAATTAAACGTATATGAATGAATTATGTAAAATTGTATACATTATAAAGAGTGTGTACTTACTTTTCCAAATCTTTTTCACTAATTTCACATTTTGATGATTCACTAAATAACTGATTGTACAGAGTTTGAGAAATCATTTGAATGTTGACTTCATTAAAACGAGCACTTTTATCAGGTTGAGATTTAAAAACGTGAGTAGATTTAACTTTAGATTTGGGGGGTTTTACTTTCTTTTTTGAAGAAATGTGTATTTCTTCACCAGTTGACAATATTTTCTTTGATGACGAAAATGGTAAAATCTCATCAAAGGCATTTAAAGAAAATTGTCGAATGTTTATAGATTTATACAGCTTAAATTTATTTTTAGTGATACTCATGATTATCAATTAGGTTATGTTTTGAGAAACGTAATTGTTTACATTCGCTGGACATTTATAAAAAGTAATTTGTATGTATATATTAATTTGTAAACATTTTGTCTTCATTATTACTTCAATAAATAATAAACGCTATTATAGAATCCGCAAATTCACCATTCAAGCACATCAATTATTAACCATTCTTATTTTCTAGAAAAACATATAGGTTATGGTTGAAAATCTAAATGGTTTAATTAAAATTTTATGCAATATTAAAATTGAATACAATAAGGAAATTACAAAAAAAGCATAACTCTTACCTTGTAAACTAATGAATAAGTGAAGATGTACCAAATGGCAATGTTTAAAAATGTGATATTTAAGTAAAATGTCAACACAAAACCACGTGCAATTTCAGAATTTGACAGAGTAAACGTAAGTAGAATAAAAATTATTCTCTAACTTAAAATTGAATAAAATTATAATTAAATTCTTTAAATTTAGTTTTATATCATAATGGGACTTTATGCATTACCTAGAAGGATTATATCAATAAAAGATGTTTTGAAATCTGCAGAATTTTGTACTCAAGCTAAACCTAAAAATCCTATATATGTTTATAATAAAGATAATAAGATATTATTTGGCAAATTACAAAAAAGGAAAAAACAGGACCTTGTCAATAATGAACCATATCAACAAGAAAATGTAAAAACCGCTCAAACAAAAAATGATACTAAAAATGCTGAAGCTAACTGGAATAGGAAAAATTCCCTCTGGAAAAATTGGCAAAAGATTTCTGTAAAATAATTCATTTTTTTATTAATTAATTATAAAAGATAAAATTGTTAGAAGTTGTCTATAACAAAAACAAATTAATATTTATTATATTCTGATAAATAAACATAATTCAATTTATAATTTTTTTTTATTCATCTATTAAAATATAAAATTATGTACAATAAAAAATATACAAGCATTTGGAACTTGGATGTTTATATTTAAAATATTTTTTAATATATTTCATTAATATAGACTATGAAAATTGTATTAAATAAAATTGATGTTTTATATTTATGTATAAGACATGACATTAATTAATTAATCATAACAAAATCAGATTCATCTCGAGATAATCAAGATTATTTCTATTTACACATGTAAATGAACAATTTATTATAAATTTATTAATTGATGTCATGTCAATAATTTTGAAATAAATATTGTGTCAAATGCATCATCTATTTATATATATCAATGCTATAATGTCGGCATCAGACCACAATTTTTGTAATAATGTATAATTTTATATTTATCTTTGAAAAAATACAGTACCGATAATATTTTTTTGTTCAAAAATACTTTTTTATTATTTTGGAGACTTAAACCTAAAGGCACACCTATTGTACACATTTTTCAGTTTTAACTAGTACATTTTGCACTTCAAATGATTATTCTAAGCTTAAAGATATATAAAATATAATGTACAATGCACACTGATTCATTTAAATTTTGATGTGAATTTGTGAAACAATTGTTAATTTTTTAAATCATAATACTGTATCAAAATAAAATTCAAATTGCACATTTTTGAATGTTATCAACAAAATTACACTAAATAATCTAAGGAGCATTTCACAGGAGAATGCACTATTTTTTATATTTTTTATTAATAAATTTACATATCTTATAATATATATATTACGAGACCAGATTTTATGGACGGCTACGTTCAGTATAAAATAATATCTTATTTTAGAGTACTTAATTTTATTCACTATTAAAGTAATATATATATATATATATATATATATATATATATATATATATATATATATATAAATTCAAATATGGACACTGTTTAATAATAAAGTAAATGAAATTAATTATTAAATAAATATAATAGCGAAATGTGAAAAACACAATTTCAATAACTTAGATAATAGAAATATTCATTTAAATAAAATGAGTAATAGTCTTAAAGTATAAAAATTTCAACTAACAAATGTTAAATGTATTTTTTTCTTGTTACTAAAATATTTTTTTACTTAGTGTTATTAGAAGTTTACTATAAAAATATCTAGTTTTCAAATAACATGAACACAAATAAGATTTCACACTAGTTTAACTGAAGAAATTCAGCTATCTCTTTGTGATATGTGTCCCATTCAAAGATCATACACATGACTTTTCGTTTACACAAAGCAAATGTGCCTTATGATCAATTACAAGCATGACCCTTAATAAAATATCATTAAAATACTAAAAAAAATAAGTCACAAAATAGTAAGTTAAAATTAATGCAGCATGAGTTAAATGTAAATACACAATTTAACACATGAAGTTTATAGGTAAGACTTTTCAGATAAAATAACTTGATTCTTTCATTGTGTTCTTAAACAAAATAAAAAAAATAATAATAATTTTATAACAAATGCTTACTTAAAAGAATATTTATGATACTCTCCATCCAAAATATAAATCTATAGAACTCCAACTTCTGTGCGAGACTGTGAGTGCAATTATTAGTACAACAAACAATGAAGGCAGTGGATTTGCTACGGCGGCATTATAAATAGAGCAGTAAGGGCACTGCGAGCTACCACAAACTTCACAAATATTCAGAAGATATGTAGGTAATGCATCAAAAATGGTTTCATTAAATCTCTCTGAAATAGAAAAATTAGAAATTTTATAGATAGTATTTCAATTAATCTTGAAACAATATATACACACACTTTTAGTGAAATTGAAAAAATTAACTGGAAATCTATTTCATTCTATTTTCTAATCTGTTAGAATCTATTGTTTAATATAATCTAATATTTATGACTCTTTAGAGACTATTATTTGAATAAAAATAAATTATACTAGATTTTATTGATTTTCGTACCTGGAGCATAGTATTCATAAACTCTGATGGGTAAATATCTAGACATATTAGCAACTGGATGCCACCTCTCAATTGTAAAGTTTATGCAAGTTTCATGTTCATCCAGAAAATCAAAATAGAATAGAACTTTCCGGGGTTGGAATCTAGCCCTCTGCAAATTTCTTACCCTTTGACTCAGAATATATGAATCTAGTTTTTGCTGTTGTATTATATAACCAGTTGGAATTGCAACATCCAATACTGCCATGCCGGAACGTATGGATTCATTTTGGTTTATCCAACTGTATAGAAATAATTATTTGATATTAATTTTCTATAAAAATTATTAAGATTGCAATAAAAATTACTTCAAATTATTTTCAAACCTTTGACAACTGACGTAAGTTATGTGAGACTGATTTCTTCCATGGAAAGTGGCATGCGTCCGCAATGAAAAAGCTCGTATAGGAGGCTGCGTTTGGAACTTATAAATATCCACATTGTATTGAACAGTCATTTGCAAGATTGCATAACCTGCCCCTTTAGCTTGAACCTTTACAGTACCCCAAGCATTTGGTATCTTAAAAATAAATGAATACAATTACATATTTAATAGTGAACTGATATTACAGGCATAAAAGTTTTTAAAATGAATTCTTAAATTAATATATATACTTTTGAACTTTAGCATCCAAGTATTATTTATTATCGAAAAATATGCATATACCTCATTATGGACATGTAATTAAGTTATTTTGTTAAAAATGTAATGCAATGTTATATCAGTTAAAATAAACAATAGCTATTTACTTCAAGTGTTTGCAACTGAGCCAAATTTTTATCAGTTACATAAAACATATTGGTCATTCCTGGCAGTGAAGATGCTTCCACAGTTATTGTAAGAGAAGAAACATCTCGTAGTCTGGATTTTGTAGTGTATTCACAAAGCGCCTTCATAGCCATTCCAGTATCCTTAAAAAAAATATTAAACGATATCTTGTTATTAGATACTAATGACTATATAAAACTAAGTTAATGAACAGCTATCTTCATATTATTAATATGGAAGCAAATGATTTTTCCTTTAACTGTTGATAACAAAGAAATATACAACCAATTATTAAGTAAAACTAACCAACAAACTGAATTTAAAGTACTTTTAGATTACAAATGAAGGCAAATTTATTCAAAAAGCAAACTGCTACTTTATCTTGTTTTCATTCCAAGTGAATTCCATTCCATGTCAAATAAATTAGTTTGAAACAAAATTAACTAATCGAATCTAGCAAAGACAGAAAATATACTTTTTCTGAAAATTAAAAATACCAACATTCTGTAAAATCTTATTATACCTGTGTAGAAGCCCAACCACCATCAGTAAGTCTCTGTGCATTTAACCATTTAACAATAGGGTCGACCATAAGTTCATGTCTTGCAACATACGTCATCAATGCATAAGCTGTTGTTTCAATATTCATTGAGTCATATTTATATGGCAATCGAGGTAATAAGAAAGGTTTCTGATTTTCCAACTTATATGGTGGTAACGGTACGGCTTCCTTTCCCCAATACATCAGGCCACCTAGACAATACAAATGAAAAAATTGTAATTGAAAAAAATATATCAAGTATTTAAATATATATTGCCAATTGTTTATTCATATAAGTTGCTTATTCAGTTAAAACTTACCCTCAATTCTTGCGTGCCTTGCCAATATTCCAAATGCAGCCTCGGCATTAGAAGCTTTGCTAAGCATCAGTGCATAGGCTACTAGAGCAACATCATATGGTTCACCATGTTCTTCTAACAATTTAATATTTCTTTCTAACCATGATATTGCCTGTTGTTGAGCTACAGCAACTTTTGATCCAAGAGATCCTTAAATGACACAAAAATAATCAAATTATTTTATATTGACAAATCAATTTACAAAATAATTTTAATTTCTGTATTATTTCTTGCTCTATTCTATATTCTGTTAGATTAGATTAAAAATATAGTAGTCTAATATGAAATTATTGTCAACCTTCCACTTTAACTTTAGAGTGTTTAAATAATATTAAAAAATTATATATACAATTCTGTTCATAACTCATGGTTAAGTTGTATGCATGCATATAATTATGTTCTCTCCCTCATGTAATGTAATTTAATGTAATTCATTTTATTTCTTAATAAGAAACTTAAAAAGAGAAACTGACGAACAGTTGGAATAATTGTTATCCTACCATAGAAATATTTTGTCTGTTTTATGAGAGTAAATTATTTTATTAGTTATAACTAATATATATTAGTTATAACTATATATAGTTATTTAAATTATATATTAATATAAATGAATAGACAAGAAAAACAATAAGTAAATTAATACAATATTCATAAAAACAAAAACCACCATGCTGGAACGAATTAATGGTATTTCAATGTATTTATATGAAAAAATTGCTTCGAGATATGAGCGATTCGATATATGAGCGTATTAACAGAACGAATTGAACTTGTATGTCAAGCTACTAGTATATGTTTATGTATATGTATATGTATATATATATATATACATATATATAGATATATATATTTAAAAATATATATAGATCTAGATAGAGATATATATATATAATTATATCTATATATATATATATATATATATATTATATATATATATATATATATATATATATATATATATATATTTGATTTACCTGACAAATCTTTTACAGAAGCAAGTGTAATTAAAACATGGGCTGTCAACGTAATATTTCTTTGCTGTATAGGATCATTTGGCCAATTCAATGTTCCATTTGTTTTTCTGTCTGGCGACCATGTAATTTCATAAAATGAACCTTCTGCAGTTTGATGTTTAAGAATCCAACTAACAGCTTTGCCTATTACATTTGGATCAATATAGATAAAGTTTTCCCATTCATAGAAAGATGCTTCTTGTAATACCCGAGCGCAATACGCCGTAAGCCACACACTGGAAGCTGACTGATTCCTAGAAAGAGAAATGTATAATATTTAAAATATCTTTAAGGTTTTTTGTTCAAAGAATCCAAATAGACTCTTGTGAGACTGTGTCATTTCATGTCCTATTATTATAAGGTGTTACAATGAAATACCTCATTGAGTTTTTTTTATTGTTATACATACCAATCACTCCTAAATAAACTAAAAGATCCATCTGGGTTCATAAAAGACAATTGCCTCTGATATCCAATATTCATGTGATGGAATGAGTTTCTCTCGAGCGTTCGATTTCTTTGGCTTATTAATCTCATATACATTGTAGTATATAAGTTTGCAGCAAAACTAAACATATTTTGTTCAGCAGAGTCCTAAAAATAACAAGTATTTAGATACTCATAAATGAATTTTAGTATAAGACATATATACCTCCTGTTAGAAAAAATCCATTGATAACGTGAAAATGGAACAAACTTTTATTATAGAGAACATATAAAACATTTATAGAGATAAAGTTATATAAAACGTTTGTGGAAAGTTGTATATGGAATTTTGATTATTTTTGTAAATAATCAACATAATCATTAAGAAATCAATATATTTATTTATGAGTAATTCATAAGTTTGCCGAATAACTGTAAAACATCATAAGTCCATAATTAGTACATATGTTCATTAAGACTATGAACATATTTTATATTTCCAAAATTGATTCAGGATTTTAGGCTAAAACGTGAACGAAAAATGTTGAACTTTTCTAAAGATTGTATAAAAAATCTAACATTGCAAGTGCTTATTTCATTGAATGACTTTTAAATTTTTGAATTCGCTTCAGCCTTTTGAGAAAACTTTGATAAAAAGTCAAAGTTCGGCTCACATACACAGTTATTCTAAATTTTTAGTTTTTGTATAACTAACTAATAAATATGAGAAAATAGTAGTACTTACCATTGGAAGATCTAATAAAGATGTAGCATTAACAGGCATGGTTGGAAAAATGGGTCCAACAACATCACCGACAACTGAAAGTTTGGCGCTATTGGAACCATAAACATAGTACCTGTCTACTTCATATGGTATTATAGGTGTCTCAGTAACGTTAACATGCATATATTGGAAGAAATATGCACGATTGCTAAGATCAAGCAGTATAGATTGATGCCTATATTGTGGAACTCCATCTGGCTAAAAAGTTAAAAAAGTGATAATTAATACATTATCTATGTGATATGAAATTCAAAATATTTATTATAAAACATTAATTCAATGTCCAAAAGTAATCGGTTTACCTCTACATATAGGGTTCTTATTGCTTGATCTTTCCCAATTAGAGTTATTGCATGTATGCGCACTGTTAACTTTCCAAGTTTTGTTGGAACAATAGGAAGATGCACAATTGCAGCATCTTGGGATGGTATATAAATAAAAAACTGATGCTCGCCAAATGATGTGCGTGGATTATATGACCGAACCTATATAATAATAGATAGAAAAAATTGGCAAATTATTGAAATAAGCATGCATAATGATATATTTATAATACTTACAACACCATCTTCCTCTACATGAACGAATTTATAATCTGAAGAGCCTTCTAGCACTACAGTAGCCTCAATGGCTTCTAGCATATAATTGAACACAGATACTCTGATACCAACTTGCTCGCCTTGCCTACATTTATCAGGCATTTCCACATTTATAAAGAATGGTAAAACACCGACATATTCAATAGCTCGTTGCAACATTCCAAAACCTTTAGAAGGAGATACGGAGAATGCGGAAATCATCCAATGAGCCGGTCGCTCCGGCACGTCAATATTAAAAATATACCTTAAAAAAATATAAAAACGTATATAGAATTGTATCATTTAGAAAAGTAATTTAATAAGAGTATAAAAATGATTTGTATAATTGACAATTAATAATATAGATATGATCTGCAAACAATCTTACCGTCCATGTGGTCCTATATTGATGTCTTTCCATAGCCAAACATTTTCATACTGCCATTGTATTCTATTGAAACGAAACTTTCTAAAGTTTGCTAAACTTGTACTATTGAGTGAACGACAATTAGCCTCATCAGTTCCATCTTCACAATCCAGCACACCATCACATCTTTTATCTGTTCGATAGCATCGACCTGTTAGGCATTCCGAAAGACCAAAAGTATGATTACAATTATCAGGTCTTCTAGGAACTATAATATCTGTGAAAACTGCAAGTCCAACATATCTAAAATGAAGCATAAGTAATATTAATACAAGCAATGTTAATCTCATTATAGACAAGATAAGCCTATAGATAAAACTTACTCAAATGTTCTATTAGCATCAATGCCAAATGTTGAACTTGGATAATAAACTAGCTCATCAGGATCTCCTTCATGAGAAAGCCATGTATGCTTGAATGTACCATTAGTCTGCTCATCAAATGATGCCATTTTTGTGATGACTTGTGCATAGGTTAGTTCATTTCCAGCTTGCATAGTGTAGAAAGCTCTATCAATTCCTGAAAAACAATTAGTATTTAACCAACAATGTTTATAATATAAAGTAATCTGCTGGAATTAAAAAAGATAACAAGAATGTTTTAGTAAATGATCCAACATTTCAATATCATCTACTAATCGGATCAGAGACAAGGAAATCCAATAAGAAATAAAAATCATTGTAAAACGCGCGTTGTTTTGTTTCATAACTATTCATTACAATTTCCTTCTTCTGTAAAATGATTATATGAAATCAAACATTTGATCACAAATGCTATTTGAAAATTAAACATCTGAATTAAATTTTTGTGACTTACCTGATAATCCAACATAAGCTCCTGGCTCACCATAAATTGCTACTTCAACTTTTCGTCCAGTTCTCGCTTTACGATTATTTATAAAAACAGTGAAATTATTTCTAGATATTCCATTTACAGGGAATGTTAAGCTATCTGCAAGAACTTTGCCCCTAGAACCCACATGCCAAACTACTATTGTAGCAGCTGGTGCCATTTCTGCACTAAGCGTTACGGCAAATGTTCTACAAGAAACATTGATAAATATTGATGATCCAAAACTTAATATACAATATATAGCCTCAGTTATCTAATTACCTGATGGAATCCTGCATGTTTTCCTTTCCAGATAGCAGTATTAATCCTTTGGACATGACAATATACTGGAATGATTCCATATAAAAATTGCTTTGGATATGTAATACTATATATTCTCCCACTTTAGGATGCGTTGTTGATGTTGAAACTTTGATATGTTGGTTTAGAGGTGAATGATGCGCTATTAGCAAGAGGTCTGCACTGGTTCGTTCCCCGTATCCGTCCTTGAAATATGCATGCAATTTCATAGAAGTAATATCATCCAGATATTCTTTGGCTCGGCTATCATCTTCTAAACCTGTATTTAATATAAGCAAGGGGTTTAAAAACGTATTTTTAATCTTTTGGTAATATTTTTATCTATTAGATAAGTTATAAAAAAATCAATCAAAACCTAATTGATGTTTGAGGTCGACTTTAAATTCCCAAACGCCCAAGTCTTCAGACATAACCAGCTCTCTCATAGGTAAATCTCGTCTACCACCAGATCTTGATTCCACGGAACCAGAGATTTCTAATGCGCCCATCATAACTCGATCGAATGGAAGTGGTGAACCGTCATGAAATTCCGCTACAATCTGTAAGCAAATAGGATTAGATACTGAATTGATTTTATATTTAATATAAATTATTTTTATTTATATTATATTATATTTAATATATATTAAGTTGAATATATTCTATACATATACTACAGATATTGTTTTTTAAGATTGAATTTATATACTCACATAGCATGTAAATGGCATAGCAGGCTTAAACACTTGTGGACTATCTCCAAGAAAAGATACTTTCATTGAAGAATTATATATTCGAGCAATTGAAAATCCTTGAATTACCTGAATACAAAAAAATATATATATAATTACTAGTTAATTATATTACATTATAATATTTATAATAATATTCCTTACTTCATCCATAAATCGCTCGCCAACGGTAGCGGTAATTTGGACTTCCATGCCATCAAGAGTGGGAACAATTTGTTCGAGCTGAGACATTGGGTATTGAAAGTAGTATGTTCCATTGAAAAACCTCAAATAAGGCATTTCACCATTAGAATAATAGTCATAAGGCTTCTCCATCCAAAACGGCCATTCTTCATTCTGAAGGATATGAAAGTTTAATTTGTGATGCGCTTCTCAAATAGTTAAAATTTGCAATGTGTGTGTAAATAATGGAAATGAAAAAAAAATATTTGATAACTTTTTCAAATTACTTGATTTTAAATTGATTAAGAAATTTAAATTTCTGTTAAGACATTTAATAAATTATGATTATTTTATTTCAGTGATAATTTCATAGGATAAGCTTAAATAGTATAAAAAATAATTTGAGCTTATAAATTCTTATCATTACTCAACCAAAAGTTAATGATTGATTAATTGGTAATTGTAAACATAAACTAATTTTGTTATTATTATTAGTAAGAATAATGACTTACAAATGTAAAATGCTTTTCAACAACTCGCTCATCATAAAATCTGTTGCCACTGCTAGACCTATCATTATAATCTCTGTTTGGATCATAGGGATAATTTTGAGGATTGTTGTAATTGCTACCATATTGCCTTCCGTATTGATTATTATACTGTCTGTTTGGATCAAATTGTTGATTTCGTGGAGTATTACCATATGTTTGCTGAACATTGTATTGATACAATTCTTTTTCGTTGAATCTTGAGATGGGCCTAATAGTCGCCTTTAGTGTTAAGTTTCCTTTAACAGGCGCTCCTGATGTATAGTTTGCCATAACTTTGCCTTTTTGAAAAATAAATTATTTAAGTTATATATAATAAAAGCAACTCTCGCCTATTACAAGCATAAACATAAATTTAAGGAATGATAATAAACTTAATACAAAAAGAAGTTTCATTCAAACACTTCTAATAAAATTTCTCTTGTCTGATTTTCAAAGCCATTTTTTTCTTGGAAATTATTGAAGATTAATAATGAATATAAATAAATCATCACGCATCTAAAAATGGAACAAAGAAAAAAAAATGAATAAGTGAGAAAGTATTAGCCCAGCTTTGAGAAAAAAAATTGGTTAAAACTAAAGGTCTAAAAAAACAAAGAAACATACGCTATGAACACCTTAATCATTACGTGATGTAAGTTATTAATATGCAATTAATTTTCCATTCAATAAAATAGCTCTTTGCATTTTGTAATTATAAAAAAAAAATCAGTAAAAATAAACGCCCAACGTGGGGCTCGAACCCACGACCCTGAGATTAAGAGTCTCATGCTCTACCGACTGAGCTAGCCGGGCCTTGAACATCCAAATCAAATACGGTTCTTTGCGCTTTCACGAAATTTTTTTGTTCAAGAATTCAAAAAAAAAAAAAACCTATTCGTGGATATAATAAATGAACACTTTGAATTTATAAATTCCAAATAATCATTAAAGGATTCCGATGGGTATCCAATCGTAAACGCAGGCAAATAAAATAATAAAAAAGGCCTAAAGTATTTTGTTAAATAATTTTGCCAAGTATTTTGAAAATGGGCTCGAATAAATAGAACCAAGAGATACCTAGGAATGACTTGAATTGCAAGATTAAGATTTGAATGAAGGCAGTTTGGAAAAAATGTTAAATTCATAGCTTATTAAAAAGAAGCCTTCAACAAGCACTAGAAACGTGACATTAAATTTGAAAATCTGGGTGAAGGATTAAGAATGGAAATGTGATTTGCAATTTCTTGTCTTATAAACATTGACTGAAATATTGAAACATTGAATCACCCGCGAATAAATAGCTTTCGCTATACTACCATACTATTGTTATATATTACCATAAATATATCTATCTGTATTGAAGAAAAAAGCTGGCATTGTCACATTAACTTCAAATCTTGTCTGATAATATTCTTCAACTAAAAATGTGGCTTCTTCGACTTGACCTTGTGCTACCACCTTTATCACCCACTCTCCAAAAACAGGCTGATCCGATAATTGGTATTCTAAAGATACTGTTCCCAAATTTGACTAAAATTTTAGAATTCAATTATTAAAACAATAGCGATATCATAATAAACTCAGTTTGTTTTTGTATAATTTTATAATAATTAAAACACTAACTTGTCTGCTTAACCATCTCCTCATTATGTGTCTGTTAGGATCTAACATATATACATCTACTGCATCATCAAATGCTTTCAATTCTGTATTGATTGGTATAGTTCGGAAACGCACTGCAAATATTGAGGAATTGTTTTAGTTAACTTATATTATATAAATTCACAAACAGTTTAATAAGAAGCACAAAAAATTTTAATTATATGATTCCGGTTGTAATCAAGATGTATCTATATTATCAAATTGTGCTTAGAAACAACTATTTGTTTGAGAATTGATACATAAAGAAAACAATTATTACCTGTCTGTCCTTGCATATAAACTGGCTTATCTGTTTGAACAAATATTGTCATTGAACGTTGGCTGAAAGTCAACCTAGTCTCATTGAAAAAAGCCAAGCCACCCATTAAACTGTTGTACAAACCGTCGACCCTCAATTTATATTCTCCTGGTGCGGTTGTACCCGGTACCTGATGCGACAAACAAAAGCAAAAAAAATGCATAACAAGCATGAACAAAGCAAACATAGAAATATATATATATATATATATATATATATATATATATATATATAATCTGATGACTAAAAACAGTCAATGGTCAACAAACGTTTTATCGTACATTTTTCATACTTCTACGCTAAATCTCTGAGATCTATTACAAGCATCGCTATTCACATCAAATTTGTACACATAATGCACTTTTCAAGTCAAAATGAGCAAATAATCCATGAAATAAAAAAAAATCAAGCAACATTAACCATGACTTCAGCAAACACAACATATTTTTGAAATGATAACAGGTTTTAATGAAATGGGCAACGACTATATTAAAATTAATTGCCCATTTTATAAATATGGGAGAATATAATTAAAAGTAGCATCAACATGACAACTTATAGTAACTTCAATTTTTAAAGAAAACTTACTCTCATCAGTAAAGTTTCTGGGTTTCCAACTTTCACATCTCGGCTGTCAGAACTTATCTCCACTCCATCTCTTGAAATCGAAGCCCTAATTGTAAGCGCTACCGGGGTTTGAAAAACAGTGGCGGAAACTCGGAAAACTGACCCTGGCCTTACCATTCGAGATGCGACAATGAAGTATGTACTGCAAATTGAATGACATTTTTAATGACAAAGACTTTTCGGCGATTAAGTCTGTTGTTTGTCGATTAAGACAATAATATAATTTAGCAAAATATTGTTCAAGTAAGAATCAATAATCTTTCAATAAAGTGAAGTTTAAGAGCAAATTTCGTTAATCACAAATATGTAGGTAATATAGACCAGTCATTTAAGCTTAAATTAGGTAAGAATCTCGGAATTCGAGATATCCTGCAGTAAGTCTGTAAATACTTGTATATTGACACAAAAAAGTCTCAGATCCTACATATGGTAGAGTGTATGCAACATATGTAGGTTTTGAGACAACTTAGGTGTCAATATACAAGTATTTACAGACTTGCAGCTTCCGAGGTGAACTTACTATAATGACTGGACTAATAAGCTAACAAGACAAATTAGAAGAGACATAATTTACTACATCATTTTAGTGTAATAAGATGCACATTTTTTTCAACTTATTGTTCATATTTTAATATAATGTTCGTAAAACCTGCTTATGCAGAGAATATCAGTATGATAATTTATTACAAAAATTTATACTTACAATTTACATTGAAATTTTAATACACCGAAAATGAATTTTATCATATCATTCCATTTTAGCAAGACAAAATTAAGGCACCAACTTATTAATGAAATTTTAGTTTCGAGAATGATAAAATTTCTTTATAAAAACATTCAATACGCATAATAATAAAATAAACTTACGCTTCATTTATAATTAAATTATTATCCAGAAGGGATGGACCACCACCACGGCTCCTCCCAAAATCATTATTAAAGCTGAACCCACGTGTGGGTTGTGGTAACCAGGGTCTATTTGTACTAGTTCTTCTGTTATTATCAGAATTATAAATGTCGTTATCAACATTCCTATTTACACCGTCAAACGTATTGAATGAATTTCTATTATTAAAGTCGCCATTATCGAATGTAGTAAAATTGCGCCGGTTGTCCACACCTCCAAATCTATTAGTGTTATCCAAATTTCTATTAAAATCATCAAAATTTCTGTTCACCGAATTGGGATCATTGAAATCCCTATTGGTTCCAAATCGGGTGTTTCCAAAATTTTGATTATCCTCATTGTCGAAATTTCTGTTAGCAAAATTGTTATCGTCGGCAAAGTTATTGCTGTCGAAATTTCTACTTCTGCTATCAAAATTGCCGGAACCGAAATTCCTATTGTAGTTATCGGTTCCGGTTTCGGGTCTTCTTCGATTCGAGGCGGTTTCTGAATGGAATTGTGATATCGTATTGGGTACCAAAAACGCAAGAAGTAAAATAATAAGCTGCTTCGAACAAAATATAGGCTGTAGTGCAGACATAGCAGTGGCGGCTCTGAACGACTAGCCTGAAAAAAATCATACACATTAGAAACATGATAATTCTTTATTACATTACATATAATTTATTCAAAATTATCTTTTGTTTGATATATCTACATATATATATAAATAAGTCGGGTTTTCCTTCCTGACGATATACAAACACGATTTCGACAATTTTGCATTCGTTGAAAAGGTCTCGGGCTCCGCAAGGGTTATAGCTAAAAAAATTAGTGGCGCATGGCAACGTGCCTTAATGCAATGATGTACACGCACCGAATTTCAACATTCAATGAAAAATTGCTTGCGATTTGACATACCAATGATTCCGACTGGTCTTCCGTTTGACTTCAAACGATTGCAATTTCCAAGTCGCAACGCCAATCGCTTAGTGTTTACCGGAGAAATTTCAAATTATCAGATTATTTAGAAAATCATTGTTTTTTACATGGGCAGTTATACGTTGTCTGTTCACGAGTTGGAAAACCATCCGCTTTGTTTGTGTTAACGTCAGACCAAAAAACAAAAAATGCGGTTTACCAAAGAGCACTTCAATGAAACGGATAATTTGCGGATTCACTTTCATTTACTTAGAGAAGTTCAACTGAAAAACACTTCATTTTTGTAATCGAAATAAATTCATTACTGTTGTGTAATAAAATCAAATTTTTCCTTTTCAAATATAAAACAAACAAAAAATTTCTTCATCTTTCTCACGAATCCATCTGGTGGCGAAGCGGAGTTCGTCGGGTTTGCTAGTTTCGTATAAATTTATGTTATTGTACGTCGAAATATACATGTCAAATATAGATATTTTGAAAAAAAAGGAAGGCCAAGGGGATATGAATGATAAACTTTGTTTAAAAAAGTGTCTCCTACATGAGCGACGCGAGAACAGAAAATACAGGAAACTAAAAGCCGAAACACATGACCAGGTAGCACGGAAGCAAATGTTTGGAAAAGAAAATCCATAAAAGTTCATAAAAAAGTTAATAATGGTAATAAAATGATAACGGAAATAATAAACAATGAAAAGAAATCATTGATTTGTGGTGCTCTCACACAAAAGACCTGCGCCTTCGGGCAACCGAATTATTATTACGCTCTTTTTAAGCGCGTATAAGTCATTTTTGAGAAATATTATATTTCCGATACATCAATCTATATTAAATACGCAATCTATGGAAATTTCTATAATTTAATAAAACAAACCACGCCCAAACCAAATAATATGTAACGAGTGTACTTATGTCTATAAATTTTTCAAAATGCATTAAAAATTTTACAACAATCACAATTTGTATATCTTCAAGAACTTCGAATAAATGATAATGAATCATCAAATATAGGTGTCAATTAAAAGGTCACTTACACCATGTATAGGCTACTACAATATATTATTCACAAACACACACTATATATATATATATATATATATATATATATATATATTATTGATGTTACGTCCGAATATTAAACTCAAATTAAACATATATATCAACATCAAATTCAAGACTATTCAATATATATATATATATATATATATATATAATATAGTAAATGATTTAGTATCTTATATAAAAAGTTTTGTTCGTGATATGTGGTAATGCCTATTTTCAAAAAGAATTAGACCATAATAACATAAAATGGCACAATTTTCTCACAAGGGCTTGAAACGTGCTTGTTATGAATATAGAAAAGATTACGGCAAATGTCGAAGCATTTAAATGCATGTTCTTTATTTTCAAAGAATGCTATTTTTCAGCAATGGGTAAGTTTTGAATCAGAATAAATTTTAAACAAAAAAATATCAAAATGTTGCTTTTGTGCTATAGAGTTATTGCGGAAATGAGAGAAGTTTAAAATCAACCATAAAATATGCTCAGAACCCTCAAAATAGAAAATTAATAATAAAGAATCTATTGAAACTCCAATAACATTATCAATGGTAGAATAAGTTTATGATGTAGTGTTAAAACGATGTCCTTTATTAGACACCTCTCTGCTATAACAGAAACCCCAAAGGGCAGATCTCTCATGTTTCTAGACAGAAGCCAAATGAAGTATTGTCGATTGCATGGGGTTAGATTTGCTTAGGTTTCATACCAAATAACAGACGCCACTAATTTCATTATTCAAAATGACAAAAATAAAAAAAAATGAATAAAGACTAATCGTAAATTAATGATATTATTGAAGAGATATATGGCTTCAGAACGAAAATGTAGATGGATGGTTCAAATGAAACCTCAATTATAGGTATTCTAACATCGCCGACCACAAAATACGACGCCGACCACAAATTTGCTTTGGAAACAATTATAGTGATTGCATGAATTGAAAGATAAATTTAATTAATAAACTAGTGGTGTATGGCATCGTGCCTTAAGGCAAATTGCTGGAACTTCTCGTAGCATAATGAAATATTCGAGAAATTTTAAACGTTTTCAAATATATTATTACAAATACTGTAACTTTCATTATTTTTGCTATCTTGTTATATCTGAGCAAATCAAATGTAAATCATAAATCAATTTATCTCCAGAACATAAAATTGAAAAAAGTGCTCCCGTATAGTCACATCTAAACGCTTTTGCAAATAATTCTTCACTTATACTGTGCTTAGCTTGGCGGCATTTTCAATAGTTTTCACAAAATTGGAAAAGTGCTCCAGTACAAAAATCGTCTAAACGCACTTGTGTAAATATTTGTACCAGAGTGGCGCTTAAACTGTGCTTAGCCTGGGTAATTTTTTGAATTTTTAATCCAAAATAACAAAAAAAAATTTATGGAAAATAAAAAAAGATGTAATAATTTTTTATCCTCTAAAGCAATTGTTTTGTCAATACAAGCAGAAAGTTTTTTTAGATCATTCAAATCGGACGCTTAGTTCACTCAAAAACTGTCATTTTTTGCACATTTTGCTCTGTATCTTCGAAATGGCGGGACTTATCTTTGCCAAAAACTAATCACCTCTTCTCCCAATCATTACAAATTGAATTTTTTTTGGATCATTCAAATCCGATACTCCGTTCTCTCAAAAACTCGATTTGTATTTTCTGCACCCTTTGCTCCGTATCTCCGTAACGGCTGGACCTGCCTTTGAAAAAAAACTAATCAGCACATCTCTCTATCAATAGAAATCGAATGTTTTTTGAACCATTCAAATCGGTTGATCCGTGCGCCCGAAAACGTGGACGAAAAAAAGCGGACATACAAAACACACACACACACCCATTTTTTCTGAGGTATGCCAAAATGTTCAGAAACCTTCAAAACGTCGAGAAATGCAAAAATTTTCATTTTCGATTTTCGGCTCATTACTATAACTACCCTACGGGAAGTTAAAAATTACATTGAAACCAAAAAGTACATCATATTCTATTATATATACAATATAAACGAATAAATATTTCATCAAAATCTAATATCTATGGTTGCTGCATATTACAGTTTATTTTTAACTTCACGTAGGTTAGTAATCGCGAATAATCTTCAAGTTATAGTAATCGCGAAAAAATCGAAATTGAAGTTTTTTATATATGTTTACGTTTCAAAGGTTTTTGAACATTTTGACATACCTTAGAAAAAATTAATGTGTATGTGTGCGGATACAAATTTTCGTCGACGATTTCGAAAACACCGATCGACCGATTTGAATAATTCAAAAAACATTCGAATCGTATTGATAAGGAGATGTGCTGATTAGTTTTTGGCAAAAGCAGGTCTAGCCGTTCCGAAGATACGGGGCAAAAAGTGCCAAAAACAGTAAGTCAGTTTTTAAGAGAACGGAGCGTCCGATTTTAATAATTCAAAAAACATTGTATTGACAAGGTGAAGAACTGATTAAATTTTTGGGAAAGCAGGTCTAGCGGTTTCGGAGATCTAGTAAAAAAAGTAAAAGAAATGCCATTTGGTGGTCAAAAATGATCATTAGACATATGCACATCAAATTATCAGATATTTTATTGAGATTTTAACAATATGTATAAATTTTGTTTACATTCCTATGGGTTTCGAACCAATTTTTATCCGTTAGACGGCGACGCGGCGCTTACGCGCTTCGATATTTCGTCTCTATGCAGTTAAAGCAGTACGATTGCTTTGAAAAAAAGTTCAGAATTTCCATAATATTTCAAAATACATTTTTCTAAAAAACGTCTTTTTTTTTTTCAAAAAAAAAATAAATTTTTGTCAAAAATTTATTGTTTCTCAAAAATCTATTTTTTTTCAGAGCAATTTTTTTTTCAAAAATGTTAATCTTTTTAAAAAAATTTTGGTACAGAAAGTTCCAGCAATTTGCCTTAAGGCACGATGCCATACGCTACTGGTTATATTTTAAATCATATTTTTTTCTATAAATGTACTCCGAATTTCTGAACGGCCCTGAATAAAATCCGATGCAAAAGATATTTATCACCGAAATGTGCGTAAGCAAAATACGAGGGTGCCACATGCCGCTCTGATATGAAATACCACTTTAATCTTGGCGGATATGTCATCAAATTGTGGAGACTTGTAAGTACTGTTTTGGTGAATTTTCCAGGGATACAATTACGTTAAAATCTATTTTTCGGCCCCGCATATATAGATAATTAAATTTTTTTTTTTTTTAACTCGTTTTATTTAGCAATCAGAAATACATAAAGATTCCTATGAGCTAAAATGACAATGTAAGAGCGATGCCTAAGAAGAGCTCCAATGAGTAGATAATTAAATATATACATTGGATAGTATAAATAGAAAACAATATTATGTAGTCGCTAGTAACGAAATAAATGTAATGAGTGATTACTGTTATTACTACTAGTGTCCTATATAACTTCGCAATGTCTACTATATTAATTTGTAAGTTTAAATTAAATTACTTGTCTGTAATTTGTTTTTCGGTGCTTTTCACAGTTTCCTTTCTAGCTAGTTTACTTACTTTATTAAATTTATTATAGTGCAAAATATTATCATATGTGAATTTCTCTTTCCAAGAATATGCATGATAGACGTTTTCATTTTTAAGATTGTTTCTGAATAGCAATCGCAATTAGAGTTCTAAAATCTGTTGTGATGATACTTCGACTAAATGATTTGTACAAAACAGCCCAATATATATCTCATGTACTTATTTGTTGTATATTATATTAGAAGGCAACTCATCAGTTGCCCTTTCTAATCGTTGTGATAAATTATTATTACTGGAATGTAAAGAAGATCTTTTTTGATCTATATTTTCAAGTTATAATAGATATCTCTAATATTTCATGAACATTGATAACATTTATTAAGACAATTTGACAATTATATATTATAATATCAATGATAAGATTGAAATTTGTGTTTATTTAATAGTATGTCAAATTAGGATACTATGGCTTATTTATTAGTTTTAGTTTAAGTAATACTGCACTTTCTTCTAAATGAATCTCAACGTGAGTTAGAAATAAATATTCATATATACAGCCTAGCCGTATGATATGCAAGAATTTATTTGACAAAGATTTGTGATGGATTTTTTAACTTCCCGTAGGGCAAGTTATAGTAATCGCAAAAAAATCGAAAATGAAAATGTTTATATATCTTTACGTTTCAGAGGTTTCTGAACATTTTGGCATACCTTAGAAAAAATGGATGTATGTGTGTGTGTGTGTGTGTGTGTGTGTGTATGTATGTATGTATGTATGTATGTATGTATGTATGTATGTATGTATGTGCGTGTGTGTATGTATGTGCGGATACAAATTTTCGTCGACGATTTCGGGAACACGGATCAACCGATTTGAATAATTCAAAAAACATTCGATTCGTATTAATAAGGAGACGTGCTGATTAGTTTTTGGCGAAAGCAGGTCTAGCCGTTCCAAAGATACGGGGCAAAAAGTGCCGAAAACGGTAACTCAGTTTTTAAGAGAACGGAGCGTCCGATTTGAATAATTCAAAAAACATTTTACTTGTATTGACAAGATAAAGAATTGATCAAATTTTCATGAAGGCAGGTCTAACGGTTTC
The DNA here is from genome assembly GCF_003426905.1 of Ctenocephalides felis. Lineage (NCBI taxonomy): Eukaryota > Metazoa > Arthropoda > Insecta > Siphonaptera > Pulicidae > Ctenocephalides > Ctenocephalides felis. The sequence goes on along the minus strand of NW_020536999.1, from coordinate 51,688,517 downwards.
GGAGATCTGATGAAAAAAGTAAAAAAAAATGCCATTTGGCGGTCAAAAATGATCATTAGACATATGCACATCAAATTATCAAATATTTTATAGAGATTTTAACAATAAGTATAAATTTTTTTTACATTCCTATGGGTTCCGTACCAATGTTTACGCGTTAGACGGCGACGCGGCGCTTACGGGCTTTGATATTTCGTCTTTATGCAGTTAAAGCAGTACGATTGCTCTGAAAAAAAGTTTAGATCTTCCAAAATATGTCAAAATAAAATAAAACATTTTTTTTTTTAAAAAAAAATAAAAAAAAAATTTTTTTTTTCAAAAAAAAGTAATTTTTTGTCCAATATATAGTTTCTCAAAAATCTTATTTTTTCAAAGTAAATTTTTTTCAAAAATCTGAATCGTTTTTAAAAAAAAAATTTTGGTACGGGAAGTTCCAGCAATTTGCCTTAAGGCACGATGCCTTAATTGCCTTAAGACAGAATTCCACTTACAGCTAGTTTTTTCAAATTATATCTTATATATAAAAATGAATCGCAAAATGTGTTGGTAAGCGCATAACTCAACAACGCCTGGACCAATTTGGTCAATTCTTTTTTTAAAATGTTCGTTGATGTCCAAGGATGGTTCTCACGGCGACAAAAATCGAATAATTGCCGGGAAATTCTAAAATCATCCCTTTTCTTTTCCTCATACAAACGTTTTCTAACTAAAACGTAGAATCAATTTGAGTTTTATTGCTATTATATAAAGTTCATATTAAATTACAAAGCACTCACTGTATACTCCTCCTAAACTATTATTCGGATTTTGGTAAATCTTTCTGAAGTTTTTCTAAGATGTATGTGATTATAAAGTACTGGGATGTATGTGCAATATTGTAGAAATAAATGGAAAAAATGGAAAAAACGGCATGTCATTGTTTGCATTGAAAATAAATGAAAACTATCATCTGCCAAAAAATTCAATTTACTTATGAAGCTAGACAATATTAGAATATATATAATAAATTTATGATTATGAATAAGAAAAATGAAATGTCTACATTATTATTGCCAAAAAGCAGCCGAGATGTGCCAGAAATTAAAATAATATAAATTACAGTATATGTATGGCAGATTGAATTATACACACATGAACAGGATATGTCAAATAATTTCACTTAAAGTATGAAATTAAGTATTAATCAGGGCTGGTTCTACCTTTAATGCAATGCATGCGAAAAACACGAGCGCACGCCTTAGGGCGCGCCAACACAAGATTCGGATATTAAATTTTCAATATAATTTTTTTTCAATATATAATTTCTTTGCATCTTTTACTAAACTTTCCACAATATTTTTAATATTCGTAAAAATTTCACTTTATAACAACAAATGGGAAAGTAAAGATGAATACATGCAATTCGGCCCTCACCATATTGATTGGGAGAAGTTTAGGATGCAATTTTGGATATCTTTAATAATAAAAAATTAAATTAATTTAATCCAACATGAAGTACCAGTGTTATGTTATGGTTATGGTTATGTTATACCGTAAAAGACATCAGTTTCCAATATAGTGTGGGAATAGAGACTCATTATTTTATTTAAAGCAGTTCTACATTTAACATCGCTCATATTATAAATGTATATGCATTTTGGGGTGAAGAGTAATTTAAATAAGAATAATTATTATTTTTAGGTAAACGGTAAATATTAGTATATTTACAGGACAACGTCTGTCGAGTCATCTAGTTCTAAATAAATATTGTAAAATTCTATTGACCATTAGTTTAGGTTATAAAAACTATAACAAAAATCATATCAGGATTCTCCTTCTAATTTTCATGTCTTTTATGTATCCATCAATAATATTGAATTTTATTTCATCCATTTAATTATAAAACATATAAAAATTGTAATTTATGTGATAAAAACTGTAGCAGAGCAAATAATAACATAAACCTTTTTGGTCTAAGCCCTAAAAATTCCACAATTCGTTTCAACCATAGAACTGCAAACAGCGATGATCTAAGTACAAAAATGGGGTAGCAACAAATAGGGCGATCTCTTTGCCCTGCCACCCATATATTACATAGGAGGATAGTTAATGCAATACGACAACATGTGTGTGAGGGAGTGCACGGAATAGCAAGTTGTGCAAGGGGCGGTTTTAATACGATATACACCACTTGCTGTATCTGATCAGATATGCAAATTGAGTCAAGATTTAAATTAGAATATTCCCCATTATATAGAAGCGTACTGATTTCCTTTATTATATAAAACTACTGGGGTGCATAGCATCGTGCCTTAAGGCAAATTGCTGGAACTTCCCGTGCCGTAATTAAAAATCTTGGTACGGAATCCAAAAAAATCTACACAAAATGTGTACACATTATTTAAATCTAAATAAAATATCTGATAATTTGATGTACATATGTCCAATAAACATTTTTGGCCGTCAAATAACATTTTTTTAACTTATTTTTATTGATATATACCTAGTAGATACGCCGCTGGGTGTTGCTACTATCTTCTGGTTTATATTGTAAGATATTTATTGTTAGCAATCCCTGCTTAATGTTAATGCTCATGTAAACAGATTGCAGAATAAACTAGTGGCGCGCATTGGCATCGTGCCTTAAGGCAAATTGCTGATCCTTCCCGTACCAAAAATTATTATTTTTTTAAAAACGATCAACATTTTTGAAAAAAAATTATTTCGAAAAAATTTGATTTGTGAGAAACAATAAATTTGACAAAAAATTACTTTTTTTTTGCAAACAATAAATTTTTTTGAAAAAAAATCATTCATCATTTCTTCATTTTGACATATTTTGAAAATTCTGAACTTTTTTTCAAACCAATCGTACGGCTTGAACTGCATAGAGACGAAATATCGAAGCGCGTAACGGATGAACATTGGTACGGAACCCATAGAAATGTAAACAAAATTTATACTTATTGTTAAAATCTCTATATAATATCCGATAATTTGATGTGCATATGTCTAATGATCATTTTTGACCGCCAAATGGCATTTTTTTTTTTACTTTTTTCATTAGATCTCCGAAACCGCTAGACCTGTCTTCATGAAAATTTGATCAATTCTTCATCTTGTCAATACAAGTAAAATGTTTTGAATTATTAAAATCGGACGCTCCGTTCTCTTAAAAACTGAGTTACCACTTTTGGCACTTTTTGCCCCGTATCTTCGGAACGACAAGACCTGCCTTCGCCAAAAACTAATCAGCACGTCTCCTTATCAATACGAATCGAATGTTTTTGAATTGATCAAATCGGTTGATCGGTGTTACCGAAATTGTCGACGAAAATTTGAATCCGCACACACACACACATACACACATACAAAAATACACACACATAAAGATATATAAAAATTTTAATTTTCTATTTTTTGCGATTACTATAACTTACCCTACGGAAAGCTAAAATTTTTTGAGCATATATTAAAGCTATAAAATAAAGACAGTTAGTAGAAACTGCCGGATATGTCCAGAGTTGGTTATTGCACCAGGACACCAAGCTTGCAGCCTACAGTAACAGAAGAAACTAGTTGCATGAAGCATTTTCCTTAAGGAAAGTTGCATTAATTTCTTAATACGTATACACAATGAACTGATCTAAATCAATAAGAATTGAGATTCGAGTATAAAGTGTTATATTATATTTAGGTATAAAATGTCGAACTGTTTATTTCGAAAATAATATTTTCGGTTTTAGTAAAAATTAATGCGATTTCAAATTAAATATGTATATAAATAAAATTAATTTTTTAACACATCTATTTCAGGTTCTAAAGATGTACTTTATTTTTTATTTAAGTGTGGACGTCAACTGTAATCAGTAACTATCCACGACATATGCACGAAAGGCATAGATTCTAATTAAAATCTTACAAGCACGGGGTGCAGTTCCAAATTTTGATGCACGTTCATAATTCAACCGCTCAACGTAGGCCTATAATATTTTAGTATATTATTTCAGACCAAGAATTCGATCGTTGTACAGGGTTTCATCAAAAACGTCAGAAAAAATAGTTTCAACGTTTAATTGCTATGAAATGTCCCGGCCGATCTTGACAAAAAAAACAAATCAATGCGATACCCAACCAATATCTTTCGAACAGTTTTTGAATTTTTATAATAGGTTAAAGATTGTAGGCTAAAACGTGCTGGAGAAATTTTACATTTTTCTGCTAATTACAAAGAAACGGCATGGCCGTTCGCCGCACAAAGCTGACAATTGAAATCGGTCAGGCTGTTTCTGAGCAAAAGTCGACGAAAGGTTAAAAATTAGCTCACATACAAAACTTTTTACAAATTTGGTCTCATTAGATCCAGAACGACTTGAAACGTTGAGAAAACATAGAATTGGCAAATCGGATTTTCTGGCAAAAACAAACTTCTCATTCGGGATGTTAAAAATATAAAATAAACGCAATTAGTAGATGCTCCCTGATGTGCCCCGAATTGGTTATTGCACCAGAGGGCACTTAACCTGCCTACAGTAGCAGAAGAAATTAAAAGATTTTCAAGGAATTACTTATCTATGGCCGAAACATGATCAAGAAATTTTACATTTTTCTGCTTATTACAAAGAAACGGCATGACCGATCGCCGCACCAAACGGACAATTGAAGTCGGTCGAGCTGTTTTCGAGCAAAAAGTCGACGAAAGGTTAAAAAACAGCTCACATACAAAACTTTTTACAAATGTGGTCTTATTAGATTGAGAACGACTTGAAACGTTGAGAAAACATAAAATTGGCAAATCGGATTTTCTGGCAAAAACAAACTTCTCATTCGGGAAGTTAAAAATATAAAATAAACGCAATTAGTAGATGCTCCCTGATGTGCCTCGAATTGGTTATTACACCAGGACACTTAACCTGCCTACAGTAGCAGAAGAAATTAAGAGATTTTCAAGAAATTTCTTATCTATGGCCGAAACATTAAGGCAATGTGATGCATAAAATTGATGAATAAAATAATTGAACTAACATTTGCCACAGTAACTTACGCCCAGGAGCATGTTCAATCAATACATAAGTTTTATAAATCAAATAATAAATGTAATTATCAATTTCTGGGCTCGCCCGTAGGTAAGCGATTAAGAGCGGTGGGACTTATTTCAGAGGTCCCGGGTTCGATACCTACTTCGAGCAGCATGTTGTCAGGCAGCAGTGACAACGATTTTCACTTGAAAATATAGATAGCAATATGTTTCCAAGTGAAAATAGCCCTTGCCCGGCATTGCTGCACTAATAAAATGTCAGCCCTATTAGATTAATTCTAATAACAAAAAATCATCAAATATAGATGGATTAACCATTGGGCTACCATCTAAAAAATACGAAGTAAGGGGAAGTTTCAGCCCAACAGCTCATAAGACGTAAGGTTCTGATTGCTGTTCAAAAATAATAATAAATAAAAAAAAATATAAATTTCTAAATAAAAACAGAACTGTAGATTTAAACTTCGAATTTACGGAAACTTAGGAATTCCTGTAAATACAATCCCAGAACTTCCTGTAAACACAAATGATATTGTCCAGAATACTGTATATTAAGTGTACCAGACAGTCAGAAATAGAACTAAGAGTTGTTTCAAGTGAAACCAATGAAAATATTTGATTTTTATACCGCTATTGCAGTATCTTAATTTCGTCCCACAAATTATGTATTTCTATTTATAGTTACAAGATCATTCTGAGTACAATTTAATAATTATTTTTAAAAGTTCATCAGCAATCAATCGATTCCATGTAAATAAAGTAAATGATCAAATCCAGAAAATCAGTTTAAATAAACACATGTAATTTATATATGGAATAAACATCGTATTTATTCTTGTCGATGTTTACAAAAATAGAGTCTTATATTACTTCTTACCGGAAGGGTGTCTTACCGAAGAAGGTAAATATGTTATTTATAGATCCCTAATTATGTGTATTTAATTTTGGATTTTACAAGAAAAGTATTTTATCTTGTATGAACTGTACTGCATGTTTATAAAGGGTTGGTAATAATAAAGTCGACGTCCAATTTATAAGCTCTTTTATTTAACTTCCCATAGGGTAAGTTATAGTAATCGCAAAAAAATCGTAAATGAAAATTTTTTATATATCTTTACGTTTCAAAGGTTTCTGAATATTTTGGCATACCTTAGAAAAAATGAATGTATGTGTGTGTGCGGAAACAAATTTTCGTCGACGATTTCGGGAACGCCGATCAACCGATTTGAATAATTTAAAAAAACATTCGATTCGTATTGATAAGGAGACGTGCTGATTAGTTTTTGGCGAAGGCAGATCTAGCTGTTCCAAAGATACGGGGCAAAAAGTGCCAAAAACGGTAACTCAGTTTTTAAGAGAACGGAGCGCCTGCTTTTAATTCATAAAAAATTTTACTTGTATTGACAAGATAAATAACTGATTAAATTTTTGAGAAGGCAGATCCGGCGGTTATGGACTCTCAATAAAAATAAGTTTAACTAGTGGGGTGGGTGGCATCGTGCCTTAAGGCAAATTGCTGGAACTTCCCGTACCGTAACGAAACGTTCGAGGAATATTGAATGTTTTCAAATAGATTATTATAAATATTGTATTATTGTCTAATATTTATAATAATTATATAAACTGAATTGCAGAGTTGAAATTATTTGTTTAAAGTATATTAGAACTATAGTCAGAATTAAAAATAAAATCTGAATTATTTTCGATATACAAAAAATTTTAAAAAAAAAAAAAAAAAAAAAATGGTACAAAATTTTTTTTCCAAAATCAATTATTTTCTTAAGACAAGCAGAAAGTTCTTTGAATCAATTGAATCGGACGCTTAGTTCTCTCAAAAACTGCCATTTTTTGTACATTTAGCTCTGTATCTCCGAAATGGCTGGGCCTGCCTTTGCGAAAAACTAATAACCCTTTCTCCCAATCATTACTAATGGAATGTTTTTTAGATCATTCAAATCGGATGCTCCGTTCTCTCAAAAACTCGATTTCTATTTTCTGCACTCTTTGCTCCTTATCTCCGTAACTGCTGGACCTGTCTTTGCCAAAAACTAATCAGCTCTTCTCCTTATTAATAGGAATCGAATGTTTTTTAAACCATTCAAATCGGTTGATCCGTACGCCCGAAAACGTGGACGAAAATTTGTATCCATACATACATACACACACACACACACACACACACACACACATCCATTTTTTCTGAGGTATGCCAAAATGTTCAGAAACCTTCAAAACGTCGAGAAATGTAAAAATTTTCAATTCCGATTTTCGGCCCATTACAATAACTTACCCTACGGGAAGTTAAAAAAATGTCATTTTGGCGGTCAAAAATGCTTATTGGACATATGTACATCAAATTATCAAAGATTTTAATAATGTGTACACATTTTGTGTAATTTTTTTGGGTTCTGTACAAGATTTTTAATTACGTTACGGGTAGGTCCAGCAATTTGCCTTAAGGCACGATGCCATGCACCACTACTTTCATTTGACTTCAATTCAAAAGTATCTAAAATTGTCTAGACCAATATATATGAATATAATACAATAAGATCTGAAATGTCTAGACACATTATTATACTGGGATTTGTCGAGACATATCAATAAAATATTTTGCAAATATAGAAATGAAGTTAAGGGAACAAAACCAAATCCTAAAAAAAACATAATAGTATTTAAGTTTATAATTAACAAAAATTGTTTTTATATATCGGGTTACATCAGTTTGATATGAGGTAAAATTATTGATAATAAATATAGCTAATCGTATCTAACATAAATTATAATGTCGCAAAGGGGTTGAGCATGTGAATGGAAAAGTTTATGGCAGCAAGTTTAATTAAAAATAAATTATGATCGCATGTGTAATACACATACACACATGTATAAATAGCAAATTAAAAAATAAATGTAATACTAAAATAATTATTTGGTTAATAATAATAGACTATTATTTTTATGATCTCAAAATCAACCAAATTATTATTCTTTATTATACTATACTATACTATTATTAACAGTCTATAAACGAAGAAATATGTCAAAGTATGTACATATTTAAATTCCGAAGGAGAAGTTTATGTTTTCATCAAAAAATCCGATTCGCTAATTTTATGTTTTCTCGACGGTTCAAGCCATTCTGAATCGAATGAGACCAAATTTGGAAAAAGTATGTGTGTGTGTGTATGTGAACAAATTTTTGCCGTAAATAGACATTTTCTCAAAAACGGCTGATCCGATTTCAAAAATTTAAAAGCCATTCGATGTATCTCAATGAGGACTGTCGTTTGTCAGTTTTGTGCGAAGATCGGCCGAGCCGTTTCTTTGTAAATCGCAGAAAAGTGAAAAATTTTTCGTCCACGTTTTAGCCCGCAATTCTGAATCGATTTCGAAAGATATTGGTTGGGAATCGTGCTGATTAGTTTTTGGTAGAGATCGGCCAGGCCGTTTTCTTGTAATAAAGTGTTAAAAAATATTTTTTCGACGATTCTTTTAATTTTTTTTTTCTTTTTTTTTTTGGACGGTAGATACCACAGTCTTCCAGATCATACTAAAATATTACGGCCCTACGACAAATCGTTTAGCTTTAAAAATTCGTCAAAATTTGCAAAAATTGGTATCGTTTTTTTGGCATTTGTCAATATTAGACCTTTGATCGACGTTTTCTCAAAAACGCCTGAACCGATTTCAGAAATTTAAAAGCCATTTTATGTATCTCGATGAGGACTATCGTTTGTCAGTTTTATGTGACGATTTGCCAAGCCGTTTCTTTGTCATTTGGAAAAAAGTGTTAAACATTTCGTCCACATTTAAGCTCAAACTACCGAATCGATTTTGAAAAATCAAAAACTGTTCGAAAGATATTAGTTGAAAATGATACTGATTAGTTTTAGGTGAAAATCTACCGAGCCGTTTTCTTGTAATTAATTGTTGAAAAAAAAATTAAGCCGATTTTTACGGAACCTTTTTTAACGATATATATCATGGTCTTATAGAACTTACTAAAATATTACGGCCTTACGACAAGTAGTTTAATTTTAAAAATTCATCAAAATTTAAGAAAATGAGTAGTTTTTCTGACGTTTGTAAAAATTAAAATTAGACGATTTACTTGGTATAAGGATAGAGTGTTCGTTCGTTTTCAATTATGTGTAATAAATCCACTCGAAATACTTTTAATCACTCATAAATTAATTTTTTTTTTTTGATTAAGTGTATTGAATCAAATTAGTGTATTGATTATGTGTAATAAATCCACTCATCAATTTATTTATTTTTTATTAATTAAGTCGAATATTTACACATATCGGGAAGTTCATGTAACTTGCCTCAAGGCAAAATACCAAACCAACTAGTTCATATTTAAAGAGGTAGTGTTATAGAATCTGCACTGTTCATTAAAATGTCATAATTTAATTTAGACGGGACGCTCTTTCAGTATTCACACAGTATATAATTCTTCAATTAAATCATTAAAACAAAAAATACCAAAAGTATTATCAGTTACCAATTAGAAACCATCCTATTATATGACGCCTACATACGTTACTCCTCAATTATTGCACAAAATGATGAACATCACCTTTATATACAAATGGTATTATATGAATTATATACAAGTTTAACAATATGTATAGGATACAGGATTTATGATATCTATGTCACTCTTTTTATTTTTATTTTTTTAATTTTAATTTTCGGTTGACCGCGCTGAGCCCCCCTGTGCACCAGTAGCGGAAATTGGTTTCGGTTCCGGTATTTAACATTAATTTCCTGTTTTTTCATTAGTAATTGAAAACCTACCCTTATACTCATGATATACAATTATCAAAGTACAAAATATTAATTGAGACACAAATTATTTAACCAAAACAACGTCAGAACTAATTCAGAATTGGGGTTAGAATATAACATATGAATGAAATAAATATATGTCATTTTTTACATTTATGGAAAATAGTTTTTCTAATAATGATATTGGATCTATATTGATACTTAATATTAATGAAAAAAGAAAACATGACAAATACCAAATCGTATCAAATATAAAACCCTAATCGCAAGCGATGGTAACGATTTTTGTAATAAATATTGCAAAATATAATTCATACAATAATTAAGCACATCTCAGACAAGATTCAACAGTTCATATGCACAAATTCAATTACTCAAAATTAAATGAATATTATTATAAATTGTGCATTGAACTTAAGCATGTTCAAAATCTAATGTCATTTAAAAAAATTATCATTATTTATAACAAAATAAAATGACTAATACGGTTAACGCCCATTATAATCAAATAACATAAGAACCTAACCAATTCTTCACTTACCTGTAAAATGAATACTTCAAGAATTTGCTGTAGCCATGAAAGCACAACGAATTACCAATGAATAGAACACATATTTTAACACAGGATAAATATTTTAATTTTAATTTATATTAAAACAAATCATTTCTGTATAAAAAGTAAATAATACAATTTTTATTTTATTACACACGTAAACAATACACACAACAGTCAGTCACACCTACATAAATGAGGTGCACGAGCGCGTAACTCAACGAAAACAACTATGGCTTGGAGCAGTGTCTTCCAAGGACATGCCGTTAAGGGTCGTGTTGAATTGATTCAGTTCATGTTTGCACATTCAATAACATTAACGTCTATTGTATTTTTTAAATTTCAAACGTGCGTAGTAAATACATTTTCGAAATATATTTTCCGAAAGTTTGCTCTGAATTATTGTTAACACATCTTCCTTGCATGTAAACCTACACTTGTCAATCATTGTGCATCAAAGACATAGAGAATAATATAGACTCTAGGTGTCAGAAGCGCCATCTGTTAACACTAAAAAGAACTAACTATAGCATGGACAACCATCGGTAAAAGAAGAATATGTGTGGGAATTAGTAAATATAACAACCCTAAATAAATAATATAAAGTAATATAGTAAATTAACATATTTATGTATATGGATATTTATGTATCAATGTCATAAATGTATAGCAAAATTATGAATTATTATAATAAATATAAATCAAAATATATCATGCTTCATTGCAAGTGATAGTGCATGTTGCATAAAATGAAAACTACCAAACGCACTACCGTATAATAAAATATAATACATTAGTACTGCTGCACATAAAAATTTCAAATATGATATAAAATTTGTTTAACTATATATTTCATAACAGTTTCATATATATTATGTATTTGTTTTCACAATCTTATTTTTAAATTTTTGTTTATTTTTAAACTTTTTAGGATTAATTCCATATGCACGTAATCTTGATTCAGACAAGTTAATTTCTTCTTTATTTTTTTTAACTTTGTTAGATTTTTTGACAATGACATTTCCATTTGCTAAAATTTTCTGTTTACGTTTTCTATTTTTCTTTGCTCTTCTTGATAAGGATATGGGGGCATTAACATCAGATTTTACATTACTACTACAATCTTTATTTTTGTCAAAACTAGCTATGTGTTCCACGAACTTATCTTTTTCTTTATTTTGGTTTTCATTTTGAGCAGATTCATTCTTTACTATTTTATCTTTATTTTTTCGTTTTGTTTCAACGGATAACGAATTCTTGTTACCATCAGTTACATTTTTCTGTTTAACATCTAGATCATTTGATTCTTTTCTCGTATTTTGGTTGTCATTTGCAATAGATTCATTCTTCACAACTTTATTTTTATTTTTTCGTTTTTTTGCTTTTGCCTTGGATAATGAATCCTGGTTACCATCATCAGTTACATTTTCTTGTTTAGTATCTAGATCATTTTCTTGATTAACATCTAATTCATTTGATACTTTTTTCATACGCTTATTCATGTTACTGTCATTTTCCATTCTTCAACTTCTTCAGTTTTTCTCTTATCATTCTCAGATATATCAACTGTTAACGATTTTATTTCTGGATCTTCCTCCCTAGAAAATAATTATAAATAATTAAGCTTTCTTATTAAAATAGTTAAACAAAATAAAACTTACTCAGGTTCCTGATATAAGCTCTTTAAAGCTTTCTTTTTTAGTGCCAAATTTCTACTTTTACGTTCATAAGCAATTTGATCATATTTTTCTACATGATCTGGTCTTATTTGCACAGCTTTTTTCAAGCTACACCAGCTATTCAATTCTTTATCTTTTGCTGCCAAAATCTATAATAAAAATTAAATATACAAAAAGTTCATGAGATAAGTCAATAAACAGCAATTACATAATGTCAACCCACTTCATCAATAGTTAATCCAAAGCTATTTGGCATAACTTTTTTATATTTGAATCTGCAAGGCAAGTCTCCTATCATGTCTTCATAATCTAATTTGTAATATTCATCCAAATATTCTTCATAAGTTTTATCATTTGGATCAAAAACAGGCTTTTTTTGAGCTAACACTTCTGCAAATTTACTTTTTCTTCTTCGATTTCGTTTTGAACAACTGTTTTCAATCAACATATTTTGAGTATCATTATTTTTTGTTGTTTTTGTTGTAGGATCATAATCACAATCCATCTGAAATTAAGGAATAATGTACTAAAACAGACAAGCTAAAATTTCAATCAACAACAAAATAGAGATTCACATTGAAATCGTCATCCTCACAGTGTGGAGCATTGTCATAGTCATCTTGTTCTCCCTTCCAATTATCCCAGTCATCTATTATTTCAATGAAAAGAACATTAATAATATCTTCAAATTTCACATTTTGCCTTTCAGAATGTGTAGAAATTTTACATAGTTACCTTCCATAAAATCATCATCCTCAGGAAAAACAGGTTTTTGGTCACTTTCTTCAACAGCATAAAAATCATTATTAAAAATTTCCTGCATTCTTGCATCATGAGCTTCTGGGTCAAAATCACCTTCAATATCTTCATCCTAATTAAAGTCAAATTTAAATAATTTATTTGAACAACAACTTAGAAAATAAATCATGATAATAAATCCCAATTACTTGAAAACAAATCTGTTCATTTCCTGTAATTTCTCGCAATTGTTGAATTTTTTCTTCTATCTCTTTCCTCTTCAAAGACTTGAGCTGCTTGAGTTCTTCACATTTACGAGCTTTTTCTTGTGCTTTGCGTTCCTTTAATTCTGCCCTTTTCTTTTTACGTTTATCATCCTTCCTTCTAACAGAATGCTCCATGGTACGAGGGTATCGTTTCAGCTAAATAACAAAGGTGAAATATAAAAAATATAAATACTTTAATCATGGATACAACAGTAATTTTATTTGTTAATAATAAAGCGTACTAAAAATTGCTTACAAATTCTTGATCAGGCTCTTCAAATCTGAAATTATATTTATGTTCAAATTCTTCTTGTGCTTCTATATTTTTTTCATCCTCAGATAAATTTTCATCCGAATCATGCACAATTTCTTCATAAGATGGAATGTAAGAATCATCTTCGTCATCTAAGAACCTTTAGAAAGGTATTTTATCATAGTTTATAGTTATTAGTAAGAAAGATAATATATAATTGATGATAAAATATTTAATCAAATCATACCTCTTGTTAAGCAAATAATCTCGTAAAAAAGATTCATTTTCATCCAATGTTGGATTGTTCCAATAGTCCTTCAATGGTTTTAGTTCTGATTCCTATTATAATAAAAAGATATAATTTAACAAAACCAATTTAATTTAAAAATAAATTAACTTTAAAAAATTGACCAAGTGTGACCAACTTTGCACAGTGTTCTTGCAAATTACATTTAAAGTTTAATTTAAATTAATTTTAATTTATTAATTTTAAGACAAGAATATTTTTCCTAACACATTAAAATACCTCATTTTTATTTTCTAGCTCTTTCTTCTTCCCAGCTAACCATTGTCTATACTCCTCCTCCTCCTTTTCTTTATCTTCCTTAGTTTTTTCCCTTTTATGGAAAATGCCACCAAAATCTTCAGAATCTTTTTCATTTTCAGATTCATCATCATGAACAATTTTCAATAAGGAGTCACGGATTTGTTTTTGTTCTTCAACAAAGGTTGGTGATTGCGGTCTTTCAGAAGCATCTAGAAATAAATATTAATCATATTGAATGTAACAAATAATACTATTGTATGCTAACGATTATTCCATTTATAATACTGAATGAAATTGCATAAAATACCTAAATCTTCTATATCGCCCTCAAGTAACAATTTTCTTTCATGATCTCGCAGTGTAATAGGTTTTTCAGGCTTTGTCTTTTTCTTTTTAGTATTTTGTTCTTTATTCTCACTGAAAAAATTGACATCTTTATCATAAATTTTGGGATCTTTATTTTTTAAGCAAGCTAAGGTTCTAAAGAAATCTTTTTCTACTTCTTCAGTTAATTCTTTTGCATCCTCATCTTCAGAAGAACTTGAACTACTGTCATCATAATCATTTAAAGCCTCTTCACCATATACTGTTTTAACTAAAAAAAAGCATATAAACGCATGAACGACAATATTTACATGAATTAAACAATAATAAAATAATTGTTAAATTAAATTGATGTACGTTTATTTAACTCTTCCTTTTGACGCCATATATCATAATTTTTTGCATATGGGTTATCTGTTTTAATGTTTACGTCTGAATCAGAATCATCCCCATCAAATAATTTACTCATATTTCTGTAAAAAAATTATAAAAGCTCATTAACTTTGAAACACGTTTCCAGTATGGCATATATATAGAGGATAGAGGTTATGAGATTATGTCAGGTTATGATGTTCTTCCTTCTTCTTTTTCTCTTGTATTGTCTCTGTCTGACTGCGAGTTTAGGGTTTATACTTATGGCATAAAAGTGCACTAAATTTTAAACCATAGTGTTGACGCTGTATGTTATTTATCCTATTACAGTAGAAAATCTCTTTATGTTTATTTATCTATGGTAAACTTTACAATAATAATGTGACAGCGCTAGAAAAAATAACATCTTGGGCAACAGCAATTTTCGTGTTTGTGTGCATAACAATTCATCAAGCTTTAGTACTACATTATTAATTAAGTTTTAGTTGGTTTGAACTTCAAATTTCCAAGTGAAGTATATTCCGTATAATTAAAATAACCATACATCATGGCAAAACATCATCCTGATTTGATATTCTGTAGAAAACAGCCGGGTGTAGGTTAGTTTTTAGCGTTAATGCAGCTCTTTTTATAGTATTTTGCGATTTAACAGAGAAAAACATTTTCTATTATTTAACAATTACATTCTGTCATAAATACATCTTCAATTTTCATTTATATATATATATATTTCAAATTAGTAATATTCATTGTTTATTCCAGCTATTGGAAGGTTGTGTGAAAAATGTGATGGTAAATGTGTTATTTGTGATTCATATGTGAGACCCTGCACATTGGTCCGAATTTGTGATGAATGTAATTATGGTTCTTACCAAGGACGCTGTGTCATTTGTGGAGGTCCTGGAGTATCAGATGCTTACTATTGCAAAGAATGTACAGTACAAGAGAAAGATGTAAGTACTTTTACACATTTAGTTTAATTTATGTTTTACTATTTGAATTTTTTTTAACAGAGAGATGGATGTCCGAAGATTGTAAATCTGGGAAGTTCAAAAACTGATCTGTTCTATGAACGAAAGAAATATGGATTTAAGAAGCGCTAGTATTCAAAATATTTTTATATTAAATTTGTATTTTATTTATATTGAGATGTAATAATGTAATTTGTAAATAAAGTATTTTGTACGGAAGTTTAGTTAAAACTTACATACTAGATAGTAAAATATGCAAGTTTTAAAAATATGTATCTTTTTTTCACTAATACATAAAAGCAGATTTTATGATTCTGCCCAAAACAGTAGAGTATTGCAAATTAAATTAATTCTATCTTCCATTGCTCAGCCATATTGATGGCAGGCTTGCGTATTGTTACCACTTGATTTTTGTCATCATATTTTGTTTGTAACTCTACCTTTAAATTTTTATTGGTCAAAATTGCTTTAGTTGGTGCTTTATTAACTCCAACAACTATAACTCTCTCCAGCCAACTTCCAGTTTTATATTGATTGTTGACGATACTGAAAATATATTTGAAAATGAAAATTTGTACTGAAATCTATTCACAAATTTACCATAGATTCATAGTAAACTTACTGTGATTCAAGTATATTTTGACTATATCTGAATTCAATCAATAAAAATTTCTTTGACAAATATTCAAATGTTTCTCCATCATCAATATAAAGGCTTCCCCCAGCCTCCTTACTTTCATTCAAACATACAACCAATGTGTAAGGATCATTGTGCATTAGAGATGAAGAGCGCCTTACTCTCATCTTACGTGGAACAATAGACCCACCACGTTGATAGACTGGTATCTAAGCATTTTTAAGAGTTTGAATTTGTATAATTAAATATTGATAAATATTAATCTATACTCTTAAAAGTGCATGTTATTTACTTTTTCTATGTCAACAGGCACTTTTACAATTCCAGGTGTTTTATACCCTTGGTAAGTATCAACATCGTACCAAATATTATTTTTTGGGAAATATACTGGCACAGAAGAAGCACCCTGTTCCAGAACTGGTCGCACCAGAAGGGAATCACCTTGAATTTAAAATAATATTAAATGGAAAACAATTCACACATTTGAAATCAGCATTTTGAAATGTAATTTAATTTAAAAAATTAGATGAAATGTGATTATTAAAGTTTTATAAAAAAAAAAAATACCTAATAAGTACTCGTAATCAATTTTGTAACATTCTTCATCTTCTGGAGTTAAGGTCAAGATTGGTCTCATAACTGGAGCACCATGAAAGAAATGATCAGCAAATGTTGAATACCTAGAGACATTAACTGGCATTAATAAAAAAAAAAAAAACTATAAAATACTTAGATTCTTGAAAATCACAATATTTAATATTTCAAAATATTAAATATATTTCAAAGAATTAAAAAAGTTAAATAGGAATATTAATAGTGATTGGTTATTAGTAATACTTTACACCTGGTTATTTATATTAATCAAAAACTAGAATAATATATTACCAAAAAGGTAAGTATGTGTATCTCTTTTGAATTGCATTTCGGATGCTGTTTATTGTTTCATTTGGGAATAACCATGGCTCCCTTCTTCGTGTATCTATGTGAGAATGTGCTCTAAAGAAGGGTTGGAAGGCACCAGCTTGATACCAACGTGTAAATAATTCAGCTTCAGGATTCCCAAAGAAGCCACCCACATCAGCACCACAGAAACTCATACCTATAAAGAGTAAATTTGGTTAATTTTAATATAACACACAGAATATAAAATAAGTATACAATCATATTTTAAATAACCTGAAACTGATATCGTCAAGCACATTTTAACAGAAGCTTGTAAATGTCCCCAATCAGCCAAATTATCACCTGTCCAAATAGCTGCATATCTAAAATATAGAAATTTTTACTTCATTTATTTTTTATGTATTTTCATTAAGTACACACATTCATTACATATTGTGTGCTTACTTTTGAGAACCAGCAAAAGCTCCCCTGGTTAAAATAAACGGTCTTAGTTTACCATTGGATCTCTTCAGAAGGCCTTCATAAGTACTCATAACCTATATTATAAAAAAATTATATTAAATTTGTTATTCAGAATCACATATTTTATAATTCTTACATGATAGAGAGCATACAAATTATGTATTGTTCGATGTTCCCAGCCTCCATGATGGACTGCATCCTTCACCATTGTGACTTCAGGACCATTGAACACAGAAGGTTCATTCATATCATTCCAAATGTATGTACTCAAAGTAGTACCAGGAAAGTTCTCTAACATGTATCTAATACACAAAATACATATTTTAGAGAAGTGATTAGACACTATATTTTCTATTATAACAAATAACTAACTGATCTATTATAAAAATACTTTGTGCTTGATTGTTAATTAAAAAAATTAATAACATTGCAGATCATTTACTTGTTTCCAAGATAATCCCGAACAGTTGGGTTCACCAAATCCGGGTAACTTGAAGAACCAGGCCAGCACCAACCTAAAACATAAAAATGTCTTTGCATATATTTGAAGCAATGCCATAATATAAACTATAATGTATTAAGATTTTACCCTCATAATCTCGACCATCTCTCTTGACATAATATCCGAGATCTGTCAATTCATTATGCAAAAAATAATTACCATCTCTCTTAATATGAGGATCAACAATCACTACTAAATGCCGTCCTTTAGCTGTTAAATTTTTATTCATTTCTAATGCATTAGGAAATCGATTTGTATCCCATGTGAAATATCTAAAAAAAAATTATTAACATATAATTACAATACTAAATATTTACATTTGTGATCTACAATAGCTCTAAAAAAATTCCTTATTCAATGAAATCTATATTTACTTTTTACTATCTGTATACTCAATATCCAACCACATTGTATCCATGGGTATATTGTGCTCATCAAATTTATTATTAACTGAATTTACATCTTCTTCATCATTATAATTCCATCTACACTGATGGTAAGCCAGAGAGAATTGCTGAAATGGATAAAAATGGTAACCATTTATAATTATAATTATAAAATTAAATATTTTTCACTTATATTTATTCTTAAAAACGAAATAATAAAAACAAAGTTATCATCAAATAATTATTTTAACCTGTGGAATTGGTGCAGTGCCTGTCAACTTAGAGTATTGAATAAACACATCAAGTGGCTTTGGTCCTAGCATGACAAAAACATCTATTATTCCATTCTCAGACATGAAATGTGCACCTAATACTTCTTTTCGCTGTGTATTTCCTAGAAACAAGACATAAATGTTTAACAATTTGTTTAGAATATGAAAGAACTGTTGGTTAAAAAAAATGTAATCAGTTACCTGATACAAAGTTTACAATGGAGGAAACAACATTTGGGTCATTTTGTCCATAAATATCAACCCAAGTTTCGGCAGCATTTTGCCAAAATATACCTACAGTCTTTTTAGGCCTAAAAATAAAAGTATTATAAATAAACATTAAATTTAAAGTAGATACAATCATTTAAATTATATAATAATGATCATGTAATTTCTTTTATAACAATCATTATTATTTTAAATAATAAAAAATAATAGAAACATTAAATGTGCATATAAAATAAATTGTGATATGCTTTGGATTTCTAATGTAGTTTAGTATTGATACTTCTTTAAATCAATTTATTTAAAATTATTATGCATTTTCAATAATGCCTTTATTGAAGTACTAACCCATGGCCATACAAAACTGGAATAGAGCCATATAATGCCATGGGATTATCAAGCTCATATTCAAAAACATCAAGGTTATATAATCGATAAGGGTCTCCATTAGATGTTGGCTTTAATGCAAAACTGTCAGCATGCTCAGGTATACCAAATAATATATTTGCTTCAGGAAAAGAAAAATCTGCTGCCACAGCCTCTGGTCCATTAGGTTTGGAATCATGGTGTTCTTTAAAGTTTTCTTCCCAACTGCCAGGATCTTCGTCCTATTGATTATTGATAGAGAAAATTATTATAAAATCAAAAATAACATATGAGAGACCTTTATTGATATATTGTATGATTACCTCAATTGATGGTACAACTGTTGGGACATTAGCATCTTCTTCAGTAGTCTCACCATTGTCTGTTCCAGATTCTGATGGTGTGTCTCTTTCAAGAATAATCAAGCATATTTTAGAAATTCATATATATTTATATATGTAATATATAATATAGTCTGTATTTATGTGGTTAATAAAATTTTAAAAAAAGTTGATCTTTCAAATAATTGTGAATCACTGAACACAACAGATTCATAGATTCGAAATTAAACATATATAATAAAAATATTCTTACTTTAGAGGCTTTGTTCTAAGGTGTTCAAATCGAAGTAGTCCCTTAGCATTAAAGCTTGCAACTAATTCATCTTCACTATAGAAGTCCACTTTAAGAGGATATGTATGTAGAACTACTTTATTTTTGGCAGATGTGAGTGTAATTGCTTCCGTTGTTTTAGATATAACTTTAATCCTAAATATAGAACATATAATACAGATAATATCTTCATGATGTTGACACACACACACACATATATATATATATATATATATATATATATATATATATTGAGGATTTTTTTATATATATATATTTATATATATACATTATATTAAAAAATACTCACGATTGACCATATAAGTTGTTATTTAAAACATCAGTCACACGGTATCTTGGCTTGAGTGGAGACTTCTCATCCATAACAATTCGGAAAGTATTATCCTAAAGCATACATCAGCAATAATAAGAATTGGAAAATAAAGTAAGATCATAGCAAAATTGCAACTAACTTGTAAACCATATATCTGTAAAATAAATTGAACTCCATTATCTCTGTTGAGAATTATACTTTCTACAGAATCCGCTTTTATATTCAAGCTATCGATGACTAGCTCATAAGGTGATTTATTTGGAGAAACCTTACGGCATCGCCTAAAAATAACAAAAATATATTAATTAAGAGATATACACAAAATAATAATCCAGCAAACATTACCTGCAAAAACTGCTTTTATCACAGGTTTTAAAGTTATTTCGGTCAACTGACCATACGCAATTTAACGACAATATAAAACATGTTAAAACAAAAATACCGGTAGGTCCCATTTTATTTAAAATTCCTTTATATATGTATCTAGCAGGACAGTGGATAGACGATCATATTAAAACCTACATATGATTAGAGCAACTTATCTAAAATTCGATTCTCGCAACACGAATGATAGCGAATCTGCGAATCACCAAATCACCCCTCCATGCCACATACAAAAATGATTATAAATTAGAAATTGTCAAACAACAAGCGAAGTGCCGAACTAAACTTATAAGCGGCGCTTCCATCAAATAATGATAAAAAGCATTCACAAGATACCGCTACTTACGTCATTTTGTAGCGACCTGGCAACCCACATCGCACCTCAAATTGACAGTTAAACATTATCTTTGGCTTATCATGTTGGCAACACTGCGCGAGAACCAAAGTGCAAGCTTCAAGATTCGGAAGTTCCTCTTCCTCTTCAGAATCGGAACTCTCTCTTCTGTCTGCTGCCGAACAGTCAACATCATAAATTGATCATAAATTACAATACTTTTCCTTTTCATTTTCAATACTCAAATATTATGTACATTTTATAAATAATAAATATAATCATACATAGTGTCGTTACTATTTTATTATAAATAAAATATATTATATATAGTCTATAGCGAGGTTTGCTTTTGCTTGCAATAATATAGTCTGCGCACATTGCGAACAGATTCGCCGTATGGATTCGTGCAATGGATTTTTCCATATTTTTAAGCCATAAGGATTTTTCTTTGTCTATGTGTAAGATCATCATGAATTAATAATTATTATTATGAATAAATTATATTTCGTTATTGTCTAGATCCTAGACAATATTAGAATGTCATGTGTTCATATGTGGTCTAGATATTGTAGATCAACGATACCATATCTCCATACCAGATCTAGAAGCCCTATAAATCACGAGCCAAATTTAAATTTTTTGGCGGGCTGCACTTAATAATATTATAAATTTTGATATATACTAATGAACATTTTAATATAAACACAACATTAAATAAGTTGCAAGTGGCATTTTGTCTTAAGGCAAGTTGGATGAAATTCCTGATAGTGACTTCAGAAATCAGTATATTAATTAATATTAAATTAATTTAATTTATGAATGATTTATAGGTATACCAAGTTGCTATCTTACAAATTTGCAAAAAAATGTATTACACATTATTGAAGTATTATATATTATTGAGGTAATATATATTATCACATTCAATACATTCTTGGAGCTAAGCATATTTTAAATTATGCATAGTTATAACTATATTTAAAAAAAAAACTATATTTATCTGTGCATGGAGTGTTTTATAAAGCGCATCCAATAAATTCAAGTTTTAAATGCTTTAATTTTAATTATTGTTGGAAATATTTAAAGGTGGGTCGCATGAAGCCCGCGAGCCGCAACTTGCTCATCCTTGATCTAGGTTCTAAGGACTGTTCACCCAGGGTTCACTTTTAAGGCCATGCATCTAGTTATTTATTTGTGTTGATTTATATTTCAATATTACTTATATGAATCACAAACATAAAATATTAGAAAATGGCAATTGTATTTTTAAACATATATGCAATCAAAACACAACTCTTATGCAATATTTGATTCAGCGTAACTAAATAGCTTGAGTATAATAGACATATGATATGTAATATGTAATGATAATTATGTATCTGATTAACTATTTATAAGCATTGGAATTTGAACATATAACCCAACACATTTTCCTCCATGTATCTTCTAACAGTTTTTTCCTTAATGGAATGCTTCAATTACGAATTTTTTATCCTTCTGGCTATTGGTCAGATTCTGACTATTTTGTTATGATTCTATGATTATTATTTTAATGGCTATGATATGCTTGCTGACAAACATACATATATCATTGCAACTTATAATTTAACTATTTTTGCCTAGTTCAACTACAATCACACAGATGAAAAATGAAATGAAAAAATTAAGTGTAAAATAAATTATTTATTTAAAAAAATCAATGTATAAAATTGAACTAATTCACAAAAATATAATCATGGTCTTCAAAAGAATATCACAAATTAGCATTGTGGCTACTGCCACTTGAACCCCGTTCATTTTTTGCTAAGTTTATAGAATAAAGGGATGCCATGGTTTGAAGTTTATTTATACGAGGTTTCTTGAATATAGAATACTGAAATAAATAACAAATAATTTTAATATAATAGAACATAATTTGACATAAATAAAATTAATTACTTGTTTACTATCTGTTGTAAGTTTCCTTTTCTCAACTGCGGGGCTGTTATTTGGTAATGTTCTTAATGGCATCATTCCAAAGCTGCTAGATTCAACTTGCAAGTATGGAGATTCTGCATTTTTAGATTTATTTGAGTTGATTAGTCCATTTGTCTTCTGTAAAATAAATTTAAACATAATATTCTAATACATAATTATTCAAATAATTCATTCATTTGTTTGCTACATTACATCTAAAAAACATTTTTAAAATTTTTGAAAATGTTTCCATGCTCTTTCCATACAAACTTTGATTGAATTGCGCTCTATCTAAACATTAATATTAAGAGCTAAAACTTTCAGAGAATTGTTTTTTATCTATTTGGAACCAATACGAGCCTCTGAGAGCAAGGAAATTCAAAAATGACCATTTTAAGGATCACTCTAATATATATACATATATATTAAATGGTAAAGTCTTGGATTTGTGTATATTTTGTAGAGTTTCGAACAAGAATCCAAAAAGTAATAAAAAACAAAAAAAAAGTTTTTTAATAAACTATTTCTTTATTTATTTATTTATTTACTGTCGACGTTTTGGAACTAGGTGCGTTCCATCTTCAGGACATCTGTATGTTTGAATATACATTAGCACTTTTTCACTAAAAAAGATTTGATCAAAAATTGAATTTATGAGTTATTTTTCAGCCGAATAGGTAAATTTTGTAAGTCAAAATTATTATAAGTTCTGTCTTTTTTAAAATTATTATTTGAAAACCAAACAATATTATTCTCTCGATGTTATGAGATTGGCTGTTTGTAATGAACTACCGAAACGTCGACAGTAAATAAATAAATAAATAAAGAAATAGTTTATTAAAAAACTTTTTTTTTTTTTATTACTTTTTGGATTCTTGTTCGAAACTCTACAAAAAATACATATATATAGTTAGTTTTGATGTTGAGAAATATGAATAAGTTCTTCAAGGGCATACATCATTATGTCGAAACGTTTGGAAAAATTAAAGAATAACTTCTAAATCTTTGCCTTTTATTTGATGTATGCCCTTGAAGAACTTACTCATATATATATATATATATATATATATATATATATATATATATAATATATATATATATATACATTTCCATTTTCATGAAAACTTTCAAAAATAGATTTTTGACTCACAATTAGTTTATAAAAAATTGGAACTATATAAAATTGTGCACATCGTAATTTTGCTTACATTTTTGGGTGGTGTATTTATGTTATTTTCCACTATGGATTCTAATTCTGTAATACGTTCCAGCAATTTTCCTTTTTCTCTATGTAAATCAGTGAGTTTTTCTTCATCATTGCTTAAATATTTCAAAGATATTTGAGCCTTTGAGGATAATTTTTCCAAAATAATATAAGAAATTATATAAATGTTTACCTATGCATTTCAAGTTTTTCTTTGAATCGAGTACACTGGGTTTTATATTTAACAAGTTCTAGTTGCAATTTTTGATACCCAACTTTTAGGTCTTTCCGTTTTTCTTCACTAGAACTGAGCTGTCTGAATTTTAAAATTATTTAAGGTATTTAAAAAATATTCTCAAATTTATACTCTTAGAGATTTTAAATTAAAATTCCTTATTGACAATATTCACCTTTTGAGTATGGATACAAAACTAGCCAAATCAGCAGCACTTGTATGATTAGAAATCATTGTATCTACTTCACTGGATGTTGATTTTAATAGTAGATCAATTCTAAAATAATAAAAGATCAGTTAAAGATAATAATAATATATATTTCACCATTATTTAATGTAATAACAAACATATCCAAATGCACTAACTTTTCCATAGACTGCATTTTCTTTTTTATTTGTTGTAACTGTTCTTTTAGACCTGATAATTCCTTCATCTGTTCCTTGAAGTATAAATATTGATGTTTCATTGCATCATAAGCTGCCTCTTTTTTTATCAGATTTTCTTCAAGTTTCAGAACCTTTTTTTCAGATGATTTCAACTGCAATATAAAATATTTGCCATCTTCACAAAAAATTAAAATGTAATATAAAAATTAATAGATATAATACAAAATAAGTTCAAAGTTAAATTACACTCGAATTGATTGCATTGCATATTAAGTTATTAATTAGTTACTATTATTTATTGATAATAACAAGATTTATTTATTCACGGAGGATACATTCTAAATAAACGTACTAAATAAAAGCACCAAATAAATATGGATAGATAATAAAGAAAAGTTTACACAAAATAAATAATAAATAAAAATATTCAGAAAATACTTTATCATTTGATTCTTCAAGAGATTTTTGAAGATCATTGTTCCTTAATTTTGCATCTGAGAGCTGTTCTTGTAACACAGCAGGGTCGTCGAGAAGAGATCTGTCTGCACAAACATTGAAGTAAATTTTCTGTATGGTAGACGGTGTAGTTTTACGACGGCACTCTGGACAGGTTGAAGATCTATATAATAATTTACACATAAGACTTTATACAAGTTTGAGATTAGCCTAATGTTCTTTACAATTGTAAAGAATTCGTACCTCGGAAGCCACTGGGAAAGACATTTTAAGTGAAATACATGTCCGCAAGGAGTAACAAATATTTCCACTGAACTTTCGAGTAATTCATTGCAAATGGCACATAGAACTATCATTATTATAGAAAATTATTATATACTATTTAAATATTTATTCCATAATTTATTATTTATATTATATTATATTATATACTCCTTATATTTTATAAGGAGAAAAAGCAATTAGTATCGAAACTATTAATATATAATAATGAATAATAATAATGACAGAATACAACAACGGGACTATTTATTATACTGTCTATTTATTATGTTGTCCAGGTTATATTCTCCAGATCTTTTTGTCTCAAAACAAAACCCGCGTTCACTAATCGTAGTTGTAGTTGTAACCTCAGACGCACAATTAGCGCTAGTGAGCCGATGCCAAGTGCCTAAACCATAGACCTTATATTACATGGACTGCTGCTATGTGCGTGACTGAAGCGCCGGAATAAATATGAACTAATGGAGATAAAAGAAGAGTATGTTTATAATATAAATTCTAGTTCTAATGGCTCGTCTCCATTGCACGAATCCGTACGGCGAATCCGTTCCCAATGCGCGCAGACTAAATTATTGCAAGCAAAAGCAATCCTCGCGCATGTCAAAAACAGGATTCGCCGTGCGCGTTCGTACAGTGGAGCGAGCCATAATATAAGTTCTATGGCATAGAACATCTTTTGACACTTTTTATGCGCTCGACTAGCAGTCCATGTAATATGAGATATATGGCCTAAACTCCTGAACCCCTCTGTACAGTCCGTAATTCTCGATCTGTCAAAATTATATTTCTGGGTAAAAGGTTATTTCATAAATATAGGATTATTATATAGATTTATTTAAAACATACAGTGTTATGATGGCTTCAATATTACGTGTACTAGCTGGTGCAACAACTCATTCTCCTGCTGCAAGGTATAATATTTATAAGTGACATAACAAAGGACATTAAAAGAACATCACTGCGATTAAAAGCTAGTGATTACATATATAGGATAAATGAATAAATATTTACATTTTTCTAATCGGTTTTATTTAATCTCCTGGGTATCATTCGTATTTATTATATTTTATTTCTAGGAATGTAAAGGCATTTTCAGTATGTTCCAGTATGGCAAAAGACATTTCACAAGCGTTAAAAACCAATGAGGCTCCAATTTTAGATAATCAATTAACTGTCATGAAAAGTGATGAAGTAGAACAAAAAGAAAAGCTTGAGGGTTACATTACAGTCCAAGAAGAGGTTTATATTAATTGATATATATTCATTTATGGAGTATGTTGGCAGAAATACTTTATTGTGTAGTACACACACACACACACACTTGCATTATATATATATATATATATATATATACATGCATATAAATAATAATTCAATATGTATTGTTCATTAGATGCGCATTGCACCTATATCTGGTATTCCTGAAGAGCACATCAAAACTAGAAGAGTACGTATTTATAAGCCACCAAAAAATGCCATGCAAAGTGGAACCAACAATATTCAACATTGGCAAATGGAATTTGATAACCGGCAACGCTGGGAAAATCCACTGATGGGATGGGCATCAACGTAAGCAATATTTTTCACAAGTTATTCTATCGCATTTATAACTATAATAAAAAGTTATAATAGTCATATTACTAAATTTGCAGGAATTCAAATTATACATAACATACCTAATTTAAAATTGTGTTTTTAGAGGTGATCCCCTATCAAACTTAAAAATTGATTTTAATTCTGCTGAAGATGCTATAGCTCATTGTGAGAAGAATGGGTGGGAATGGTATGTTGAGCATAAAACCACAAAACCAGAAAAAGTTAAAAATTATGGAATTAATTTCTCTTGGAATAAAAGAACCAGAACTTCAACTAAATAATTGATCAATTAAAAATTATGATTGGTAGTGTTACTTTGTAAATAAATATAAACGTGAAATATAAATTTTAACTATATTTATATGCATAAATTATTCCGAATTTTTATTTTGCAATGCACTAAAAGCCCCTCATTTCAATTTTTCCCTAAAGGATTTAAAAAGCATCTTAATATTAAAATATATATAAAAAAATAATAAAGTTGAATGCTACTGAAATTGAATAATATATGTATTATTTAAATGAAATATATATAATCTATTAAAAATATTTACAACCTACTCTGTTTTAGACCTTCAAATTTTTTATGAATTTTATATCTGGTACTCGTTTCATTCTCTTTATCTTGTCACAGTTGTTCATAAACGGTACTAAGGCTTTAGGTAAAGATATAGTTCCATCTTTTTTTTGATGTGTTTCTAAAAATGCTATGAGTAATCTTGGCACAGCGCAAGCTGTACCATTTAATGTATGTACAAAATCTTTACTTCCATTTTTTTCAAATTTTATAGCTAATCGCCGTGACTAAAATATTATTTATATATTAGTAACCAATAATATCTCTTAAGTTGATCATAGAATATTTTAGCAAAAATTCTAGTAAAATTTATTGTTTCAAAACAAATTTTTAGCATGAATATACCTGATAATCTGTGCAATTACTACAACTTGAAATTTCGCCCCACATATTCCTTCCAGGCATCCATGCTTCCATGTCATATTTCCTGATATTACATTATATATTATTATAATATCCTATTTTGTGAATATAATATTATCTCTTAAGAAAAACTGTGTTTTTCTCAGTTACCTATAAGCAGGAGCACCTAATTCATGAGGTGGCATGTCTAAAATTTTCACATGTATTCCGAGTGGAGTTATAATTTTTTTTTGTATTTCTATTATATAATCTAATAATTTTGATGATTCATTTGGATGACAGCATAAAAACATTTCAACTTTAGTAAATTGGTGCACTCTAAATAATCAATATGAAAAATTAATTTCTGATCTATGTTTTAGTAATTGCTATATAATAATGATACCTATATATTCCTTTTTCCTGTGCAACACCTGAAGTTTCTGCACGATAACATCTACTAATAGCTGCATATTTTATTGGGTCATCAACATTTAAATTTTGAGACCCAGCCAGTAAGCCAGCTATGGATATTTCAGAAGTTCCTGCTAGGCATAGATTACTACCGTGAGAATTTGATAGATGATAAACCTATGAAAGAATAAAAAATTATAAATACAATAACTAATATCAACAGTTAAATTTTAAATTAAATACTTGATTGCGATCTCCTTTAGTGCTCATACCACATCCTTCAATTATTGTAGATGGTAAAATATCTGGGACCGATACAAACTTGAAGCCATTATTTTTTAATACATTTACTGTGTATAGTATTAGAGCCCGCTCAAGATGTGTTAAAGAATCAATAAAAACATAGCTTTTTGGACCTGTTAAAATATTTGTATAATTATAAGTAAGTATAAAAAAAATAATTAAAAAGAAACCTGTCATGGCGCTTAGATTATCTGTTCTCAATATATTCATTTTATTTCCAATATCTCCCAAATCGAAAGGCTTGAAATCAAATTTGGGTTTTGCATCAATGTATTCAACTTCTTTAGGTTCATCATTATAATCAATGACATCGGGATGTGTATCATTAGGTAATTTGTATATCTCTTGTTCTATGAGTCGTAGAAAACGTTCTTTATCTCCTTCAAAGGCTTTGATCATTTTATCATTCAACTCATTTATTAAAATAATATTCCCTACACCTTTTCTTATATTTATATTTTTTAATATTCTTTCTTGATTATTTTTATTACATATATAATCAGTCTTGAAACAAGGGTTAAAAGTTTTATAAGTGCATATTTGAACATTCTCTATATGCCAAAGAAATTTACATAATTTTCTAGTTAAATACTTCATGATAATAATTAAACTTCTTATATTAGAAAACTATAAATTAAAGTAATGTAAACATTTGTTAGAAAAAATTATAATCAATCAAAACAGCAATTAGCCAATACATCAGGTCGTAATCCTAGACAAACATGTATATTAGGTTATGTACAATATATTTTTATAGATTCACTTAAAATTTTAAATACTTAACATCATTTCAGTATTAAAAAATAAAGTTTTTATTTATGAAAAATAATCGTATGAGCTTAATGTTATAGCGCGACAAATATTGACAAAAATATTTCGTTTTTTATATATGCATTGGTATATAATTTAAACGTAAGACTAGTTTACTTCATAGACAATATAATAAATATGGTTTACTTCGAATGAAATAAGGTGTACGAATATAAAATATATATATTTTTAGAAGTCATAAATCTACAAACAAATAAGTAAAAGTAAATCTACATTAATTCGTGTAATTAAAACCATGCACAAATACGTAAGTTCTATTTTGAGGTTAAGCAGTATCAATTTTCTGCAAAAACGCAATTTTGCAAAAAACAACAAAATATTATTAAATCCTGTTAAAAATATATTGAACCTCGCTTGTAATCATTTTTGTACTAACGCCTTACCCGAAGAAAATTATGCACTTACTGATGAGCAGTTAGATTCAATAACCAAAGGAAATCCAGAGTTATTAGAGAAATTAAATATTTTGATGCTAGAAGTTCAAGTTTTAAGACAAGATGGGGATAAAGTTCCTAATTATTCATCAATAAAACTAGATCAATGGGAATATCTCTTGTCAACGAGATCTCGGTGAGCTTACTCAATTCAAGATATAAAAAATGAAACTTTAGTTTTTTTTATTCATAAATTACTTATAATATTAGAATTTAATATTGTCCTATTGCAGATCAGCAAGAAAAAAATATCTAAAATATTTATGGAAAAACGAAAAAGCAAATGAAAATGAGAAGGTATCATATTCTTAGAAGCTGTTAAATCAATTCATATATATATATATATATATATATATATATATATATATATATATATATTTCAAAGTAAATATATATATATATAATATATATATATATATATATATATATATATAACTTATGTTGCATAAATATTTGAAATTAATTTGTTTGATAAGAATACAAAATTATCTTGAACTCAAATAACCAGTCCATAATTTAAAAAAAATTAAACTATTATCATATTGCGAATCTAAGTCATGCCCAAAACAAATTTTACATACATATACACATACATATTTTGCCATAATCACACTCTACAAGTAAAAAGATATAACAAATCCTCTAAAATTATTTATCAGTATGCATTGTTATTTAAGGCAAAAAAAGAAGAAATGCAAAAGTATAGAGAAGAATACTTTAAAGAAAGAGATAAAGAAGCCATAGAAAATGAATACAGATTATTCGGTAATACAATTTTTTTAAGATTGTATGATACAACAGTGAACCAGTTTTTGAATAATAGGTAATAAAATGACTTAATTCTATACTTTGTAATTACAAATATCTAACAAGTTTCATCAAATATTCAGACTTGTGCAAGCAATGCAATTTGGACAACCGCTAGTTTTGGATTGTTCATACACTGAGCACATGACACATCGAGAATGCTTAAATACAGCGAAACAGCTTATGTTGTTATTTGCTGCAAATAGAGCACACGATTTTCCTTTTGATTTACACTATTGTAATGTTAATAGGCAAGACCCGACCATAAAACAACTCAAAAAATTTATAGGTAATTATAGAAATATATACTTTGTAGGTTTTCATTATTATTTTTTTCTACATTTTCACAGGAACAATAGATGAGCCTTGGTTCCCATTAAATATTCATGAAGATAGTTACTTAAACCATTTTCCTAAGGAAAGATTAGTTTATTTGACACCACATTGCCGAAATAATTTAGAAGAGTTCAATCACGATGATGTTTATATCATTGGAGCTATGGTAGATAAGGTAAATATATGTATATGCTATATATATATATATATGTATATATATGCTAGGATTCATGAAAATGATAACTGAACTGAAAAATAGATTTAATAAGATTTATCTGATTTAAAATATTTTTCTCTTTCAGACGAATACTGAACCCCTCTCATTAGCAAAAGCTAAGCAGCAAGGCCTAAGGATGGCCCGTTTTCCATTAGATAAATATTTAGCTTGGAGTAAGAGTTCAAAAAGTTTAACATTAAACCAAGTATGTTCAATATTATTAGATGTCAGAAGTACTAGTGATTGGGCACAATCTTTAAAACATGTTCCAACTAGAAAGGTAAGATATTTTTTCTTCTAAGATATATATATATATATATATATATATATATATATATATATGCATATAAATCTTCTGAAGACAATGCAAAAAAAATCAGAGAGAAAATCATAGTTTATATTTTTTTACATTTTGCACATAATTTATTAAATACACATGCACAGATATATATATATATATATATATATATATATGTATATATATATATATATATATATGTATATATATATATATATATATATACATATACACATTTTTTTTAAAGATTATGTCAGATGAAGAGTTATCACAATACAAAGGAAAGAGAAGATTTGAGCGTAAATCTCCATTCTTAATAGACCAAAAATCACAAAATGGATTTGAATCATTTAGTGAAGGTTTCAAAAACTTAGATAATTACGAGAATTTTACTAATGATTTAGAAATGAAAAAATATAAAAAAATCAATAATAGAGACTTTAGGAATAATAGCCATAATTACAACAAAGATATAGTATCACAGAGAATAAATTTGAAGAAATTATTGAAGGATTAATGTAAACATTTCTATTATAACATATGTAAAAATAAATAAATAATATAAAATGGATATGAATTTTATGTTTTTGAGATTTGAAGAAGTTTACACATTGTTTCTTAAATATTTGCTATATATTATATATATATATATATATATATATATATATAATACACCTTACTTAAATTAGTTATGACATTAAATAATACTGTTCTAAGGGTTAAATGAAGTATTAAATACCATCTTGATTTTAATAATTGTTTAAACTATATAATGGAATAATAATAATATAAATATTATGTTCGAATATAGATTTGAATATCTTTGAAAGTATTTATATACTATAAATATCGTCTATTCATTTTGTTGATCACAATCATTTTTTAATAATCTGTTTTTATTGATATTTTGCAAAGTTGTTCCATTTGTCACTTAATAAAAACTATAAAATTTATCACATAAAAACAAATTCATATACTAACGTATCTGAATGATTATTCATAATCTATAACACAGATATAAATAAATAAATTGTTTAATATATGAGTATTATTAATCGCATTAAATGCTACTAATTTTATGGAACTTTAACATAGAATTCTGAAATCCATCAAATGGCGTTTTTATCTATATAATTTTTTTTTGTTATTGGCTTTGATAAATTTGGAATTATGCCCAGACCTAAATAAAAAAATACAAAATTATATGCAATAAACTTGAAATTTATTGAATTTAAAAAAGAATTTTTTTTTTTGAAAATTTGAAAAATATTTTTTTTTATTGAAATATTATAATATTTCAAACACATAACATGCATCTTATAAAATATTTATAAATATCCCAAACCAAAAAATTTCAATAAGAAAGTTTATTAGAATTATATGCAAAAACACAAAATATGTATATGTTTCATTTAAGTTACTAATACTTACTCTTAAAGTGTAATCCCAACTTCCAGTAGAAAGTGCTGTACCATCTGGGGAAACTTGGA
Source organism: Ctenocephalides felis (assembly GCF_003426905.1). NCBI lineage: Eukaryota > Metazoa > Arthropoda > Insecta > Siphonaptera > Pulicidae > Ctenocephalides > Ctenocephalides felis. The sequence continues at coordinate 51,655,421 of NW_020536999.1, read as the reverse complement.
GACATGAAACACGATTTTCATGACCAAAAAGTAAACAGACTCGCTGGCATTTCAAAGTGTCCCATACATTCACTGTATAATCATTGTATCCAGCAAATAATAATCGTCCTAAGTGACATAAAGAAATACAGTTCTTAATACATATTACAATAAATTTATTTGGCAATTCATCATTCCAACAAAAATCACATCATGTTTGACTTAATATACATAAGATAAAAATAATATCACTTACCACTGACTGAAAAATCTACAGAATTTGCTCCAAAAATTATACTATTTTTTGAATAAACTGCAACCTCTTTATCAGCTCGCATATCAAAAAGTCGACACTATTGATAATCAAAAACAACAAACATGTATAAATAAGCATAATAAATATTAAAACAAAAATGCTTAAATTTTCTTACTGTGCTATCATCTGAACCAGTAGCAACTGCATCACCACTTGGGTGAAATTTGACGCTATTTACATCACTCTGATGACCTTCAAAATTTTGAACAACCTGCCCTGTACGCATGTCCCATATAAATACCATTTTGTCACAGCTCTGTTTTTCAATTAATTTGAAACTTATTATTGTTTATATAATTTTTTCTCATAAAAAATGAAGCCTAAGCATAATCTTACCCCACTGACAAACGTATTACCAATTTCACTTGGAGCTAAATCAATTGACATCACATCACCACCATGGCCATGAAAGTTTTGTAACAACTGACCAGATTCAACATCCCATAATGCACAAGTTGAATCACCCGAACCAGTTAAAATCTTAAAATAAGTTAAAATAGTAGGTTAATTGAATAAATGGCACAATTCCAGCACTAATGCCAATGGTGATATCACAATTAACATTGATTATTAAATGCATTCATTTAATTTATTTACTTGCTGATCTGAATTTGGAAAAATGCAGCATGACATATAACTTGTGTGAGTTCCAACAGTTTTCTTGCGAGCAGACATCTCCTCATCCATACATATTGGATAAACAGTCACTTTGTTATCGAGACCTCTACACATTGTGAATGATAAGTTATTAATATTCTTACCAAACATATTTCGTATTTTTTTTAAATTATTATATTTATAACAATATATAATAATGATAATCTATCTTACCCGCAGGCTACAATATTTCCTGATGGTGCATATGCACATGCCATGACCCAGGTTGTAGGCATTGTAACTGCATGTTCTTTATTTGTAGTGAATGCATCCCAAATAATCATTTTTCCATCCTGAAATGGTATTGTATTAAATTATGCTATACTAATTTAATAACGATATACTATGTTTCCTTATCTATGATACTATGCAATGTAATCTTCAATTTTTTTATGATTATAATAATACAATTATAGTTCTTTATTAGGCTTGCAACGAATAGTATATTCGGCAAAATGCCGAATACCGAATATTCGGCATTCTTCAGAGACCGAATACCGAATATTCGGCAACTATTCGGCAGGTTTATGGCGCCTAAGCTTGTTTGTATTAATGTAATTACTATCAATAATTGTTATATTACTAACGCGCTACATTCAAGTTTTATGCCTAGGCTTGCAACCACTATTCGGCTACTCTTTATTATTTAGAAAATTTGGCATCATTTATACCATTCGGCCGAATACCGAATACTTGAATACCTCATGCGATAAGGAAATAAATGGCAAAATCATGAAAAAAGCGATTCTTTTCATGTATGTAAATGTATGTCTAAAGCTAATCAAAATAAAATAAATAAAATATGATCAAGAATATTGTTTGTATATTTAGCGATAAAAAGTCAATGATAGCTCTTTATTTGGAAATGCTTAGATTGAAAATAATAAATGACTTTATTGTATTGATACAACATATAATATGCGTGTAACCATGGATTGATTCATATTAAATAATATAAACATGTAACAATGGAGTATCTTGTGAATATTCAGAAAAAAGTTCTTCGCGTGTTCATTGATAATGTCAAAAGTCGATAAAGTTTAAATTAATCTGTTATCGCATAATAGATAAAACACCAACAATGCTATCGCTGAGAGGCGGCGGCGCCTTTGATTTTAACTATTCGGTATTCGGCAGAATAGTTAGTTACTATTCGGTATTCGGCCGAATAGTAAAAAAGATGCCGAATATACCGAATACCGAATAGTAACCGAATATTCGGTGCAAGCCTATTATTTATACATTAATTAAATTATATTATCTGTTAATATAAAAAATTATTATTAATAATTAATTATATTAATTTTAATATAATTATTATCAATATAAGAAATTAGATTAGCAGATGAAAAAAATAACCGCTTTTTGTTAAGAGATAATCACATTGAACCACATGGACCCCCTTGAATTTTATTCGGATATAATTATTTTTATTTTCAATGGTGGCTATACTTTCTATAGATAAGTAGGGAAGGACATGTCATGTCAGTGATGTCAATCTTGTACAGAATTGTTTTAATTCACTGTACTGTCAAAAAAATCAGGCTGAGATTTTTAGGCGACGATAGAGAATATAATTAATATATGACAAAAATAAAATTATTTCTGAAAAATGATGAAAAAAGTACAGAAGCAACCAAATACAGAATGTTTAATAAGTAATTCTAATAACATAGAAAATACTTATACAAACGGAATTTTGAACTGTTTGGAAAACGTTAACGAAAGCAAAACATGTGCCAAAAGAAAAACAAATACGGACACTAATAGTAGTAAAAGTCTTCCAAAAAGACCTAAATTTTTAATACTTGATATGTCAATTAGTGATCCTCCCAAAGAAAATGTAAAGAACGAATGTGAAAAATCTAATGTAGGCTGCAAACCAGATACAAAAAGTGAAGGTTCTAAAATAACTGATTCTACCAAAAGATTTCTTATGGATTTATACTGTAATAAACAAGATAAAAAAATATATATAAATTCTCCAGACTTGTTTGCTGACACAAAATTGTTAGAAGATAAAGATTACCATTCATCAAAAGTAACTGATGAAAAAGTATTTGTATCAAAAGGCTCAAAAACCCTTATAACAAACCAATACAATAATACCTTTAACAAAAATTGTAATAGTCCAAAAATATCAGTAAATCAAAAAAATAAAGAAGCAGAAGATAATTTTGATTTTGAAATGTCACAACTTTTTAAAACATCACAACTAGATAAAATTTCATTTCTACAACCAACTGCGCAAAATAATTCTAAGAATAACATTATAAAACACCCTCCAGATAGTAATTATACACAATTATTAATGTCAACCCAAATTAACAAGCTTTTGGACAACAACAATACAATGCATAAAGATTCAATAAGTCATAATACTGCTAAACTAAAAAACATAAATAGAAAATCAATAACATCTTCCCCATATTTAAAAAAGAATCCTGACCTTTTCGATGAGTCCCAAATATTTAAGACTGATGAACTCGAAACTATAATAATTAATGCTGAAAAATCTTCTAGAGATACTAACATTGAAGACAATGCTAAGGAACCTGAAGATAATGAAACGCAACTAAATGACTTTATTGGGCCACAAAACTTGATTGATTTACAAAAAAAAATGATGATAGCAAATGAGATCAATGTGAGCTTGGAAGATGCTGTGCTGAACCAAGAATTATTAAATGTCACTGAATCTTCACAATACAAAAAAGATATTCACACACTCTTTAACATTTGTGAGATGTCAATTTGTAATAACAATTTCCATGAAATTAAAAATGAAGACAGTAATGAAACATTGGGTCTGGCAGCGATACAAGGAATAAACTGGGAAAATGACTCAATGATGGCAAAAGAATCCGTGTTAAAAGAAGAATCATCAATAAAAAAAACTGCATATGATACCATTAAGCAAACGTTGTTAAAAAACGCAGCCAATACAGTAGAGACCACAAGGGAGTTTTTAAAGCCAAACACTATTAGTAATAACAAAAGAATATTCACTTCCAAAGGACCATTTTATGACCTGCCATTTAAATGCAAGGAATTAATATTTGATTACAAAAATATTTCACAACTTTATGATTGGCAAGATGAGTGCTTAAAGCTTCCAGCCATTCAACAACGGAAGAACTTGATTTATGCGCTTCCCACAAGTGGTGGTAAAACATTAGTTGCTGAAATTTTAATACTTCGTGAAGTCTTATGCAGCAAAAAAAATGTTATTTTTATATTGCCATTTGTTTCAATTGTTCAAGAGAAAATATGGGCGCTATCACCATTTGCTGTGGGCATGGAGTTCTTAGTAGAAGAATATGCTGGTGGTAAGGGAACTTGCCCTCCTAGAAAACGTAGACATAAAAATTCAGTTTACATAGCAACAATTGAAAAAAGTTTAAGTTTGATAAATAGCTTGATTGAAATAGGTAGATTAGGAGAGATTGGACTAGTTGTTGTTGATGAATTACATTTATTGGGAGAAGTTGGAAGAGGTGCAACTTTAGAAATAGTTCTTACAAAACTTATAAGTACCAAATATGATATTCAAATAGTAGGTATGAGTGCAACAATTGGTAACATTTCAGAAATTGCACAATTTTTAAGCGCTGATGTATATACAAGAGATTTTAGACCAGTCGAGCTAAAGGAATATGCTAAATGCGGTTCAGATATTATGGCACTAGCAACTAAACCCAAATCTGCAGATGAAATCTTCACTTTTCATAGAAGTTGTAAATACAATTATTATACAGACATGCAATTAAAAATGGATCCTGATTGCATAGCTGGTTTGGCTCTGGAAATTTTACCTGAATCTTCCTGTTTAATATTTTGTCCTACTAAGAAAAATTGTGAAAATGTTGCCTCATTGATTTGCAAAATATTTCCAAAATCTTTATTAGAATATAGAAAACTAGATAAGAAAGGACTGTGTGAGATGATTAAAAAGGATTGTGGAACATTGTGTCCTATCTTAAGCAACACCTTACTGTATGGTGTAGCGTACCACCACTCTGGACTTACATCTGATGAACGCAAACATTTAGAGGATGCTTATAGAGCTGGGGTTATATCAGTTATTTGTTGTACATCAACATTAGCTGCTGGTGTTAATTTACCAGCAAAAAGGGTAATACTAAGGTCCCCGTATGTTGGTAAGGAATTCATAACATTATCTAGGTATAAACAAATGGTTGGTCGGGCTGGAAGAGCAGGATTTAAAGAAAATGGTGAAAGTATTTTAATATTTGCACCTAAAGATAAAATACGTGTTCAAAATTTATTATTTGCACCTATGGATGACGCTTTGAGCAGCTTGCACTACTATAATGGTGAAGGAGTAAAAAGCTTGATTTTAAGTTCAGTTGGTTTAAATGTAGCAAAATCTCGATCTGAACTTTGTGTATTAATGGGACAAACACTTATGGCTGTACAAGCAAAAAGATTAGAAATAAATGTGAAACAAATAACGAATAAAACAATCTCAAGCTTGTTTAAGCTAGGTGCATTAACAACAGAAAATGAAGTCAAGAAGGTAATGCAAATGACAATGGAAAATTCTATTTTGTTTTCACAAACTCAAACTGAAAATAAAGATCTAGACAAATCTAAAAAATGTCTTGTGATTGGGAGGAACACTACTTTAGTTATAAGCAAACTAGGCAAGGCTGCTGCTAGGGCATGCATAAATCTAAAAAGAGCGCATATGCTATATAATGACTTATTACAAGCACAATCTGGACTGGTTTTGTTAGATTGCTTACATCTTCTATACTTGATTACACCATATGAACAAAGCGAACAAATAAAACCTAATATGCCTGCATATTATTCTATCTATACAAAACTTGGTACAAAAGAATTGGAGACCGCCAAAATTTTAGGCATAAATGAAGCTTGTGCAATTAAAATGCTTTTGGGTAAGCAAATAAAAAATGTACCAATGAGGATTCTTAATCGATTTTATGTGACATTAATGTTATATGACCTATGGAATCATGAAGCTGTACATGATATTGCTGATAAATTTCATGTACCAAGAGGAGTAGTACAATCTCTCATGACATCAGCTGCTTCTTTTTCTTCCAGTGTTTTAAGGTTTTGCGAAGAACTTGAAGAGTTTTGGGCTTTCAAAGATTTGCTGACAAATTTTACTTTGAGATTGCAACATTGCTGCACTTTAGAATTGCTCCCTTTAATGGATTTACCTAATGTGAAGCTCGCACGAGCTAAACAATTGTATAATGCAGGTTACAAAACACTACATTTGATAGCAAAAACAACACCATCTCGCTTGGTACAAGATATTGAGCACTTGAATAAAAAAGTGGCAACACAACTTATAGCAACAGCAAAATTATTGCTTTTAGAAAAAGTTGAAACATTACGAGAAGAAGCAGAAGATGTTTTGGAAGGTTTGTGGAATGCTTAAAAGATTAATAAACAATTCATTCCTATTTAAGTTACTTAAAATATGAAATAAGTCATTCAACTGTGATCTCAATGAAATGAAATTATTATTTATTATTATTATTAGTATTAAAACGAACTACATTTGGTCAATAAAGAGTTTTCATGAAAGTATTGTCTTTAAATTTTAAACATTTACTATTTATATGCTCTCTTTACAGAATAACAATATTAATCATTTTTGTTTTGTTCTGAAACAACTACTTTACAGTGCAGATTCTAATAGCTACAGAAGCTATTTCATTCACGAATAAATCAATGTCTAGACAGCTGTTTGGTGATTTATAATTTTGATATTCTATTTTAAATGATTGTTTGGACTTTTGTTGATAGCAATTAAGCTGAGTGAGCCTTTGTTTAAAAAGTTTTAAGATTGCCATGTAAGTGTACGGATGTCTTTTGCAGTGGATTTGATCAGCGTTCTGAATGTGATTCTAATTGGAAGAAGTTATCTTACATAGTCTATGTTTTGTCATTGTTAGTTTGGCTATAATTACACTAGAAGGTTCCAATTTTTTGAAAAAGTATACATAGTATAGTTGATAATTAATGTGCTACCAAAGCAAATTTGAAAATAAAATATTTATTCACTTTTTGATGATAAAATAATATGAATTTTTCATTATATCTATGTTTATATATATATATATATATATATATATATATATATATATATATATATATAGACATTTTTAATAAATAACTCACTTGGGACGAAGAAACCATGTGACGCTTATCTGGGCTCCAATCTGAACAAAGAACTTTAGCTTGATGGCCTTTTAAAACCCTTCGTGGCTTGATGTTAACATAATTTATGATTTCTACTCTCTCAGCCATTGCAGTTACTAGAAAATAAAATTGATACTAAATATAGTTAGACATATTTAATTTTTGCAGTAATATTGCAGTAGTATCATAAATATGTTATTACATGATATATCATCTAGTTTTTGACGTTCATCTTCCAGTTTAGTTTTGAGGGTCTCTACTTCTCTCAACAAAGATTCAAGAGATTCAGCAGAGGTGTTTAAAATTTCGGTAGCCATTTCAAAACTTCAAAATTACGGCTTATTTTTCTTGATGATTAGTTATGCAAATTAAAAATTTATTGTAATATTATGTATTTATTTATATAACTTAATATTTGACAGCTAAAAATTTATTGTGATGCCAAACACAAATAACAAACTGCACATGCGCGCGCTAAATGTCAATATAATGCCCACAAATAATACAATTTTCAAAATTATTTGCTATATAATTACCTTAGGCCATTAGTTGTTATATGTAAATATGTTTCTTCATCTCATATTTAATACATGAGATATATCATGTAATTTTTATGTACAAAACTATAACATTAAGATTAAGTATATAAATATAAAAAATTCCCTTAGAGTAATTATGTTATAATTTAAATATAATTAGTTATGCAATAGATGTTATATTCTGTTTATTGAAATTAAAAATAATACAAGCATATCAATGCAAAACTTTTACGCCATTATGCTTTCTATCAAAACTATTATGTTGTATTTTTTCAATGCATATATTTAAAATCTTAAAACTGACTACTGAAATATATATAAATACATATATACAATCTAAACAAAACTTTTTATTTAATATTTTTATTTAATATATAAATACTATAAATGTGTTAACGGTTAATCTTACTATTGAGACTCAATTTCAGGAGGTTGTCTCAAATGCTCTGGCATTTCTTGTATTTCTGTTTTTGTGGCTTTTAATGCAATTCCCTCGGGTAAATTTCTTTCAATATATTCCAAAAATGTATCCAAAGTTGAACCCGTCAATTTATGAAACGTCATAAAATGAAAATAAGTTCTTATCTCATACTGAACCCGATGTTTCTTAAAGATATGTACAGATTTAAGTAAGGTCATGCGATGATGTTTTGCTTTTCTCAAAGACCAACTGCAATATTAAATTTAAATATAATTATGATATGGGCAAGTGCATCAATTTTGCTATATTACAGAGGATTAAAAAATATTTTTAGAAAATGTACAAATAAAAAAAATTGCTGGTAATAGTTTTACCATTTTCCAATTTCTATCCCCAAATGACTAGCTGCTGTAGTTGCAAACCATGTATAACTTTTCAATACGGCTGGTTCATTGCCTCGAAGTTCAATATCTAATTTACTATATAGTTTATCTGGATCGGATATTTGTACATAGGGTTTCGACTCATTATTAACTGCTGGCTGAACAATTCCAGCAGATAATTGTCTTAGTGGTAAATGACTTGTCGAAGTTTTAACAAAACCATTAAATAAATTGCCTTTTAGCATTTCCTACAAACGAGAAATTAGTTTGAATATTTTTCCTACAATAGTATTATAATCGTTCATTCAAACCTTGTACCTTTAAAATATTCATTATTAGAACTTTTAAAAATCAATATATTTGTTAAACTACTTTACTTATAATATGTTTAATTTATAACCATTAATATATTAATACATAACGCTATGACATTTATAGGTTAGTTTCATAAATTTACAATTTCATTTAGTGTTGCCTTATGCAGAATTATTGTCTAAACTAAACGGCTAGTGGGGCGCATACTGGAACTTCCCGTCCTAGACGGGATAATGCTTCCCGTACCCATAGATAAAAAGAATATTAAATGTTTTCAAATAGATTATTATAAATACTGTAACATTTGTCTAATATTTATTTATAAGAATTATATAAACTGAATTACAAAGTTAAAGTTATTTATTTAAAGTATAAAGTGAGCTTTAAAACTTATTTAGCCAGAATTAAAATTGAATTCTGAATTATTAAACTAATATACAAAAAAAAAAAAAAAATGACAAAAAGCAATTGTTTTGTCAACACAAGCAGAAAGTTTTTTGAATCATTCAATTCGGGTGCTTATTTTTAACTTCCCGTATGGTAAGTTATTGTAATGGGCCGAAAATCGGAATTAAAATTTTTTACATTTCTCGACGTTTTGAAGGTTTCTGAACATTTTGGCATACTTCAGAAAAAATGGATGTGTGTGTGTGTGTGTATGTATGTATGGATACAAATTTTCGTCCACGTTTTCGGGCGTACGGATCAACCGATTTGAATGGTTTGAAAAACATTCGATTCCTATTGATAAGGAGATGTGCTGATTAGTTTTTGGCAAAGGCAGGTCCAGCAGTTACGGAGATAAGGAACAAAGAGTGCAGAAAATAGAAATCGAGTTTTTGAGAGAACGGAGCATCCGATTTGAATGATCTAAAAAACATTCAATTAGTAATGATTGGGAGAAGGGTTTATTAGTTTTTCGCAAAGGTAGGCCCAGCCATTTCGGAGATACAAAGCTAAATGTACAAAAAATGGCAGTTTTTGAGAGAACTAAGCGTCCGATTCAATTGATTCAAAGAACTTTCGGCTTGTCTTAACAAAATAATTGATTTTGGGAAAAAAAAAATTGTTCCATTTTTTTTTTTTTTTTAATTTTTTGTATATCGAAAATAATTCAGATTTTACTTTTAATTCTGACTATAGTTCTAATATACTTTAAACAAATAATTTCAACTCTGCAATTCAGTTTATATAATTCTTATAAATATTAGACAATGTTACAATATTTATAATAATCTATTTGAAAACATTCAATATTCCTCGAACATTTCGTTACGGTACGGGAAGTACCAGCAATTTGCCTTAAGGCACGATGCCACTCACCGCACTAGTTTCGTTCACGTTTTCGAGCGCACGGATCAACCGATTTGAATGGTTCAATAAACATTCGATTCCTATTGATAGGGAGATGTGCTGATTAGTTTTTGGCAAAGGCAGGTCCAGCCGTTACGGAGATAAAGAGCAAAGAGTGCAGAAAATAGAAATCGAGTTTCAATCAATCTAGAGCATAGATTTTTTTGCATATGGCATATAATATACACAACAATTTAAAAGCATGAAATGCGGAATAAACAATTTCGGTTTACATTTTCACTAAATAATTGATTTTTATGCATATATTTAAGTGATGCATGAAAATATACTTGCTCACGAAAATGATATCTTTACGCTCCACTTATCTCCGTTCTAAAATCAACAAACAATACAAACAAGTTTTATTTTTATTTATGAATGGCAATGAAGAAAGTTGACATTTTATAATCTTCTCATAAATCATTCAAAATAGTGGAATTATAGAACAAATTAACACTTTAATTAGCTATATAAAATGTTGTAGTTTTTGTGTTATCATTTCGCAAAAGGAACCTCAAATAATGTCAATTTTAAAAATGAATGTAAAAGTTATAACTCATAATTTTGTGGAATAACTTTTATACAAATTAAATTAAAATTAACGTAATACTATCTAATAAATAAAGTTAAGATATATCAAAATATCTTATTGGCTTTATTTATTTTGAATTGATTTGTGTTATTTTTATTTGACAGCTCTTATAGTAAAACCTAAATGTCATGACAAGAATAGACTCACATAAATAAAAATAAAACTAAAATTAAATATCATGAATATTGTTTTAGTACATTAAATAAATTAGTAAATCAAGTCATGATCATTAATTTTTTTTCATAATGCCAAAAATGTGTGAAAGTAAAATTTGTCCTTTGCTAGCAAGTTCTCATAACTATAGTCCAGACACTTTAAATTTGAGCGAAGATTCCGATGCTCGACTTTACTGGTTTAAATGTTTTGAAAATTTAGTAGAAAAGTTTGCAGTGAGAGCTAAATTAAGCCAGCAGAATGATTGTACATCCATTTCCAGAGCTGAGGCTTTCAAAAAAGAATACATTGTCCGATTGAATGAATTGAAAAATTCTAAGTGGTATTTAAAATATTATTTTCAGTATATAAAATAAGTCTCATTTTAATAATTAGATTGTTCTTTTCTGGTTTTCAGTAATCCATATATCCCTTTAACCGTGCGAATGCTTCTGAATTTAAATGAGACATGTCTACGAAAGCATGGCTTTACAGACCCCTGGAAGTACCAGAAGGAAATAGAGAATAAAGCAGCATTGAAATTATTGGAAAATCGATTAAAAGAAATTGATAAATTAGATAATGATCATAAGTGGATTGAATTGTGTAAAGGAATGTTGGCAGGTAAGATAAAAATATTGAAATGTTTTACCAATCAGGTTTATTTATTATAATTTAAAACAATGTATCATTGTTAAAGGTAACATGTTTGATTGGGGAGCCCAAGCTGTTTCAGATATTCTAGAAAAAGAGGATTCCTTTGGTTTACAAGAAGCACTCAGTAGTATTCAATCTCGACCATGGTTAATAGACAATTTAGATACTTGGTTAAATCGATTAAAGGTAGGATTATTACAAATTGCTAATTCATTCAAATATAATATAATAATTTTATAATGATTTTAGAATGAATCACATAATTGTGCCGTAATTTTTGTTGATAACAGTGGGGTCGATATTGTATTGGGTGTTTTGCCATTTGCTCGTCAATTGTTATTGAACAACACAGATGTTATACTTTCTGCAAATTCAGAACCCGCATTAAATGATATAACACATAATGAATTGACCACATTATTAAAGGAAGCATCTCAAAAATGCAAAATCATCGAACAGAGCCTGGAGTGTGGTCGATTGATGGCTATCGCAAATGGCCAGACAGGTCCATGCTTAGATTTAAAAAATTTAAACCCAGGTAAAACATCTAATTTAATTCATGGTTGATGAGGAATAAAGATATAGATGAATATTTTAAAATTATAATAAATTTTACATAGCATTAAGTTAATATCAATTTGTTTAAGCTTTAACACATGCAATGGTGGAAAATGAGGTAGATTTAATAATAATAGAAGGAATGGGAAGAGCTCTACACACAAATTTATATGCTGAATTTACCTGTGAAAGTTTAAAGCTTGCTGTTGTCAAAAACAAGTGGTTGGCTGCAAGATTAGGTGGCGACATATTTTCAGTGATATTCCAATATGACAGTTCAATACATTAATGATTGTGATATTAATGGATAATCATTGCTTTGTTAGATTATTTACAACTATATCATACTTTGTGAATTGTAGTATGAAAGATTTAAAAAACATATTAACCCTTTACATTTGGAAATGTAAATTTATATTGAAATATATTTGTTATTTAATTATAGAATGATTGGAACACAGTTTTTTTATTTATCAGAAAAATAAAAAGTTAACGCTTGTAAAAAGTTAGTTATTTGTATTAAATGTTTATTTAAGAAGTTTATTTTATATACTGCAAAATTGCCACTACAATTTTCTGATTTTTATTTTTTAGATTTCTTACTATGACATATTTAATATAATATAGTCATAGTAATAATCATTACTATGACATATTTAATATAATATAGTCATAGTAATAATCATTACTATGACATATTTAATATAATATAATCATAGTAATAACCATTACTATGACATATTTAATATTAAAAACTTACATTATTATTTGTTCCTTAAGATTTTTGAAGATTATTATATTATTGCTCACTTATCTATATCAAATCACTTAAACCAAATAACAGAAAAATAACCATCGACAAGCATTGATTGAAAACAAGGATTACTTCACATCAATCGGATGAAAAAAGTTTTGGCGGTATTTTTTTCTAAAGTTGGTCCTCCCTACAATAGCACAAAATTGTTACGTTTTGCGATTCGTTAAGTAGATTAAAATCCGATTATTGAATTAATTACTGCTGTGTTATCATTCTATTAAATAGTTAATAATTTAACACGTCCAAAATGAACGCGGGGAGAAAAAATAAACAAGTTCGAGGTTCAGATGATTATAATTCTTCCAAGAAGCAGAAATCCGAATCTGGACCATCAAAGAGGCGAAAAAATAAAACTTCAGATTTAAATTTTGAAGATGATAATTTTATATTAGATGATCTGGATACTAAAAGCGATGATTACGAAGACTTAGGCGATTTAGTCAGTAAGATCGGTTCCAAATTTGAAAAATCATTATTTGAAAAACAAAAGGCTACAGACCAGCTTGCTGAAAGTATATTGAAAATTGGAACAGATCTTATTGAGAATGTGTTAAAGGAACAAAGTGAAAAGAGGTATTGTGTTATATTCTATTTTTATATATGTTATATTGCATTCTATATCTTTCATTCATATGCACTTTTTGGTTTATTTTTTCAGAACATTCTTAGAAAATGAATTCATAGCTAACATTAAAACTATGTTAAAAAAACTTGATGCTGAAATGAAATTAGCAGCAACAAATGAAGAAAAATTGAGGAAAGCTTTGCAACAGCACATGAATTATTCTCAGGTGAATTAAAACACCCTTGACAATGATAAATTCTTAAGATTAAAAATAGTTTGCTCTTAAAAAGTGCTAATTTGTAGCAACTTTGCATAAGAATGATGCGTATTAATAAAATCTGATTATTTTAGCAAAAGCTTGTGATGTTGAATAAATTACATCAGGATATCTTCGAACTATTTGCAAAATATTGTGATTCAGATGATGAAATTAACAAAGCTCAGCAAGAGGAATTAGAAGCAGCAAAAGCTGAGTCAATTTCAAAAATGAATAAAGAGAAGCAGCAATATATTAAAGACCTTAGCGATGACAACATGGCAAATGTGAAAAAGACAATTCTGAAGTTATTTAAATAAATTATAATTTCTAGTTTAATCTGTAGAATAATGCTTAGTATTAATATTTAGTTTTCATCAATACAGTGTAACAAATGAACTTTTCTGTTGCTTTTTATACTCCATATTAAGCACTATATTTTTCAATTTTTTATACTTAGCTCATATCAAAGAAATAAATGAAAAGCAAATTAATATTTACTTAAGGTTATATATTTATAAAATAATTATGTAATGGACTCGTTTTTCATATAGAAAATAAAATATAAAATATCTTCTTTAAGCATACATGTCTTCTCTGTCTGCACCAGTTCCTTCAGTTTCTTCTATACTTGAAAAGTGTAAGAAATGTGCAGGCCTGTGTAATTCATGATAAAATTCTTTTGGATTGGCCAATTGTAATTCATATTTCATTCCAGGATCATGTCGAACACCTAAAATTATCATATTTAGTTATAAAGGTTCCTGAAATTTAAAATTTACAATTAATCATACCCATAAAGTTATAATTCCAACTTCCTTGACTTGGAACCATAAAGAATCCAAGAAATCTATCAGAGAGCAACATTTGAACTCTTTCATAATGACTGGGAAGATAACCTTTTGGATTATTGCCTTTATCCGTATTTTTATGACCCCATTCAAAACCAGACGGTGTTAATTTATAAGCCGTTAAAGAACATGATCCTGGTGTGAACGAACATGTTATAATAATTGTACGTTCACCATCCCAAGATGAATTATCGGACATTATTTTAGCATGGGTTGTGATATCCTAGAAAAAAAAATATATATAAATGTAAGATATAAAAATTATAATTGATAATGGTAACATTGATAAATAAAAATATTACTTGAGGAGATAATTGAGGCAATTCATTTGGTTGTGTATGCATCCATCCTAGAGGTTCCATATCTTTTAGATACTGATGTGATGGCAATGTATCAGGTAAATGAACAGTTTGATGAGTTCCCCACTGAGGAGCCATTACAATGCATCGAATTTCTTTCACTTGTGGGTTATCAGGTGGTGAAACACCATACAAATAGCCAGCAATCTAGAAGTATTTGAATATTATTTTAAGTTGAGATCTATGCAGACATAAAGCAAACAAAATTAGAATACGAAAACTCTACCTGTGCTCTCAGATCTGAAATGGTCACAAATTTCTTCAATACATTCTTTGGTAAAATATATGTGTAACCGGTCTCCTTTATATCGTCAGAACTAACATAGATGTGATTGGTTCTTAAATGTAAATTAGTTGCAGAAATAGCTCTAACTCTCCACTCAGTTTTTGAACTAAATGTGTTACTTTCATAGTTTGATGTTGTGGCCGTGATGATTTCATCTCCATGTTTATTAACAGTTCTAGTAGTAGTGGCTGTTAATTGTGATTGTTCTTTTGTTTGTTTTTCAATTTCAGCAATTTGTTGACGCTGGGCAGAAGGAGCAGAAATTTCCATTCCCAAAATAATATCACGAATTTCAGATTGAGTTAATGATGCTACATTTACACTATGAACAAGAAAATCAAATTAAATGATGAAAATAAAAATAAAAAATACAACACTAATTATAACATAGCCATCTTCAAATAAATATTAAATCTTGAATTTCAATAACTTATACTAACTTATTTTTCTTTCCGTAATCTGCTAGAATCAAATCTTTTAATTGGACTTCAACTTTTATCCATTCCTCATCGGTGAGTGTTGGCCATATATGATGTGGTTCAGTTAGAGTTGTCTTGTCTGGCTTAAGTATAACTTTAGTCCTCTCAGTATTTACATGTAATGCGCGAAGAATCAAAATAAGCCTAGAGAATGCCTGCAATACAAATTTCCACAATTGTTCATCTCCATAATAATTGTGAAAAAGTATACAAAAATCAGATAATAGCTAACCGTGTAAGAAGATATAGTCTTGAGCCAGTCATCATATAAATTGAATAAAACCATTTGTGGTTCAGTAGCCTTAAGAATTAAATCACCAAACTTCTCAACTTTTAAACAAGCTTGGAATGGCAACTGCAATTCAGAGCCTTTTATCACAATATTGGGAAAATCTAACAAATGCACCTGTAAAAATATACAGAAATATATTATTACAATATAGCATAAAATTATGTTATTATAATTAGAATCTTATCATACTTCTAGTGGATCCAACATTCCTTTTCTTGTTACAATAATTTGTTTTGGCTGTTCTTCTACAGGCAATGATCGAATTAAAGCAGCAACTTCTTCAGCAGTTTTCCATTTAGCCAATTGACCCAAACGTTTTTGACCAGCCCATACTGAAGTGTGGATAATTTTCAAGAATAATTGACCAGTGCGGGGATTGAAAATGAATATAGCTCCATTAATTGGTTTTGTGGTAAGATTTCCTTCAAATGTTTTGTGAATTGTGACACGGTATACATTTGTATCATCAACAAACCTAAAATGGAGTATAAATTATAATGAAACGTATTGTTCTTGCAACATTTTGATACGTTGAATGTGTCATCCTTACCAAATAATTTGATTTGAAAATAGTTCACCATAGTTTGGGAAGATAAGTACGGTTCTGTAGGTTCTGAACTATATAATTGTAATGCTTTTCTGATACGTTCTCTTAATACATATAAGGCAGGATTAGCTTTCATTATTTTAGCCATTGCTTGCTGAATTAATGGTTTACAGCCTGGATACCAGTTTCCATAAGCACTATGAAGATTGTAAGCTAAATCAATAGCTATGAGAAGTCCTGCAAATAATTTTATCTTAAATTATATATTGAATATTTTAGGAACATTATCATTCCTTTTTGATAATCCTACCTGTAGGTGATGGATAAATAGACATATTGTCTGTCGTATAATCCAAAAATTTGGCTCTGGCATAACGTTCCACATCATGAGAGTCATAATCACCCCAACGTAGCTGCACATCTATCCAATATTTTTGTGTAGTTGTATTATCCATAGTATCTCTGAAAATATACAAATGATATATATATATATATATATATATATATATTTGTTATATTAATGTATTCATTCATATATCTCACTTGGTATCAGCTAATAGTGATGGTCTTGATACATTCCATTTATATGCAGAGAACAGAAGTATGTCAGCACACGAAGAATTCATTTTATATGATTTTCGTGGATGTATAGTTTCCTTCTGTACTGTTTCAATTTCCAAAGCATCTAATTCCTGATCAAAAACCTACAACAATAATTAAATTAAGGTTATCAATTAAAAAACATTTCTAAACTCTTATGTAAAAATAATATTTACTTGACACAAGTCCATAACAATAGATTCGTGCACTTTCTGCCACAAGTGAGCTCTAAATATTTGAATCAAAGAAATTTTCAGGGTAGGAATTTTGCCATGCATAAAGATTCCAGTTAAATCAAGTTGTACTTGGAAACCAACGTAGACATTAGCCCTGTTAATAGTAGGTGACCACCATAAGGTAAAGCGCCGATTTGGTATTTGATTTAAACCTAGCAAAAAGCACAGAAACATTAAATAACTCTGCAAAACATATTAATGCAAAATTATTGATTTTCCGTACCTGATCTTTGAGCATTTGTTAGCTTTTTATATTTCATACTTTCTTCAAAACCTGATGCTTTTTCCCAGAATAAACCTTCCCATGTAGGAAAATAGGTTCCTTTGAATAAAGTGTGTTCTAAAATTCCCTCAACCCCTCCTAGAGCTTGAATCATGTCTGTACGATAATTGTTCAAGTTCCATAATTTACCATCATGCCTTTGATGAGTCCACCAGAATGGATTCTGCTTCAATACCTGTAAAAAAAAAATCATTATCCAATTGTATGTAACACATAGTTAAATTTTTTTGTATATATAGAAATGAGAACTAGGGAATTAGTAAATAAAAGTTCATAAATTACTTGATACTGCTTAAATTCAGTCCTAATTCTCCATCCTTTGTCATAAGCTAATGTATGTCTGTCTTTTTGGAACAGAGTGTTGATCCTGGGAATACCACGATCCCAGCTATCTTCTAAATCTTCCAATGTTAGCCTCCTAAAAAGATTGTATTAAATTAAGTATGAACCAAATTGAAACAAAAGTGAAATGAAATAAAAAAAAATCCACAAACCTGTTTTGAGCATTAGCTTCTTGCCTTTTAAGTGCATATTCAGCCCATACTCTCTGTGAGTCAATAAACTCAGATTCCCATGGTTGAACATACCTATATAAATTAGGAATAAGTTGATCTTCATCATGTGACATACCAGATCTAAAATGTGTTATTCCCACATCTGTTTGTTTGGACCAACGCAAGTCTGACTGGGGAATTAACACATGACCCATAGATAACATTCCAAGACCACCTAATTCTTTAGGCGTATAGAATACTACTGGAGGAAATCTTGAAGGCATTTTTGAATTGAGACCAATTTTGATACGTGTTTGAATTTTA
Source organism: Ctenocephalides felis (assembly GCF_003426905.1). NCBI lineage: Eukaryota > Metazoa > Arthropoda > Insecta > Siphonaptera > Pulicidae > Ctenocephalides > Ctenocephalides felis. The sequence continues at coordinate 51,636,905 of NW_020536999.1, read as the reverse complement.
TTTTCGCATTTAACTAAAAGATCAAGTAGTTCCTGTGTATTCACAACAGCTTCTCGAAAATATGTCATCAACCCAATGAGAGCAGTATTCCATTTATTGACAATCTAGAATTTTAGCTGAATTAAATTTTGTACAAAAATCTTCACATAAAAAAGTAGAACTAATTATCAATAGATTTAACTTTTTTAACAATTTTACTAAATACCTTTGTAAAAGTTGTGGAACCTGATGCCATTAAAATTTGTCTGACTCGATTATGGAATCTACCTAAACTTTCATCATCAACACGTAAGAAACATTGGGCTGTTCTTTCTTTAGTTATTTCATTCTGAAGATTCCAAACACCATCACGATGAGTGAATTCCTCATGAGTTGTGCGACACTAAAAATAGTGATCCAGAATTTATAAATAAAATTAAAATAAATATGTATTAATCCATTAACAATTTACTTTAGGCAAAATTCTGCATTCAAATCCACTCATATTAAACAATAAATTAGGATTATCCTTGGAGTATACACTAACAAAAGTATTATCCCATTGTATTGTTGTGGTAGATCTTGGTAAACGGTTCTTTATGTCCCAGAAGACAGCTCTTCCTCTACAAAAAAAAGTAGCTGTGTTATGAATAATGAATTCAACAATAATGGAAATGAATACATATTACTTACAAGTTCACATCATGCTTCATTAACCTCATTCTTGCATCTCTAGGCCAACATTTTTTGTTATTGTACCCAACAATATTTTCATTATTGGGATCAGGGTGCTCAGTGAGATATCTTTGAATAAGATCTCGTGCCTCTTCTGCAGAAAATCTATTAAATAAAACGATTAGTAATTTTATAATATGAATATATTAAAATTAATTTACCTGAAAAAGATGTGGACTTTATCAACATATCGGCAAAATAGTCTGATGGGATGAGCAGTTTCAGATGATATGTCTTGGTATGTGAGAAAATCATTTGGCATTTGAGGGGGCCCTGCCATCTCACTAGCTCTTTGTAAACCAAGAACAAGAAGATCCAGTACAAGGCCATAGTATTGTACAATAAATGAAGCAAATTGTAAACCTCTGATGATACCATAACTGTTAGTATGATTCATATCCTGAAAATTGACATCTTATTATATTATATACTTCAATTGAATTATGTATAAAAATAAGTTGAATACAAACCTTATAGTTGATAACCACATTATTTTTTGCAGTCATATAATCAGCTATGTTATGATCAACTATTAAACGTAATAATCTGTTAAGTAAAGTTAAATCTATCTTCTCATACAATTTTTCAAATCTAGACTCTAGCAGCACGTTGCACTCTCCTTCTTGGCATTCCCATACTTCTTGAAGGTTATTTATACCTAAAATTGAAATAAATAATATGCAGTAATATTACTGTGATGTGCAAATTATACAGATGCTTTTTGAATCATAAGTTCACACTTGCAGATATATACATCAAATATGCGTGAGGTTTGTAACAAGGGGATAGTCAAAAATCATCTCATTGTCACAAAACACACACACATTATCAGTGTCATTACTATCTCAACCAAAGTTGTGTTAATATATATTTTATACATACAAGTAATATATCTAATAAAAAAGCAGTAAGTTTAGTATCAATGATTAGAAAAAAATACTCTTAGAATTTTACTGTAAAAACAAAATTGCAAAGTTTAGCTTTTCTGGTTATGTATAATAACGATATGTAGAATGTATAGTCCATTAAAATAAATAAAATTTTCCCTATAGCCTTAAATTTAATTAAAATTTTCTTCAATACAATTATAAATTTTATCTAATAGCACAATAAATTACCTTGACACCATTTATAAACGAGCAATGGAGGTGGCTCAGTATCACTTGGCTTTACCCATGGTGGAAATAATCTTCTCTTATCGGCTTCGTACCACAAGTATTGATCAAGATATGCATCTGTTATTTTTTCAAGTGGTTCTACATCATACACAGGCACAAGATGACTATAAAGATCCATAAACTCTATACCAGTCTGCGATTTAAATCTTCAGTTAGATAAATTGAATATACAAAACATATAATATTTTAATTATGATATGCATCATTCTTCAGATGAAAAATAGTATTCAATATTTCATTATAATATATGTAAACTATTTTATTCATTTTATAATAAAACTAGTCATTAATGAAAAAATGGTATACAAGATACATGCCTCTTTAAATGCTCTTTGTGTAAGTAAATGTCTTTTTATTCTCGACAATGCTTCATGAGGATTATCATAAGCTTGCTCTATAAGCCCTAATTCTTCCCTTTGACTTTGATTCAATCGAGACTTAACACTGCAAATTTAACATTCATTAAATACTATTTACACAATAAATTTAATATTTTAGCTTTACCTGTAAGCTTCTTTTAATCTCTCTAAAGCTAAAATTAGTAGCTTTGTGTCATGCTTATAAGATAATGGAGGAAATGGAATAGGAGCAAATCTCCGTGATTCTAGCCAATGCACTGTTGTTGTATATATAGCAACTGCTTCTTCTGGAGATATATATGGACCATCCTATGAAAAAGAGTCAGAATAAGTTTGTCATATTGCTTAGATTCAAAATTTCTGATCATGTTTTAAGGGTTTACATACTACAGGCAGATTTATTGCATCTAAAAATATTACCTTCAAATAATTATGTTGCCGTTCCTGCTCAGCTTTTAGGTACAACCTAGTAAGCCTACCAAGATTTTTCTTGCAAACAGTTTTGTCTACCGTAGCACCCCTTCTTATTCTTTCACGATTATAATGAGCTGTATTGGTCCACCAGTCAGCTTTCATTTTTACATAACGTAAAATCATATTTTCTATAGGTGTTGGAAGACCAGGAACCTATAAAGATGTAAAATATAATTTACATACAATAGAATGATATTTAAATATTACTGTGCATCTTATTTTTTAATATTAAATATAATACATGCGCCATTTATATAAGAATAAATGATATTAAATATTGTTCACCTTCCATGGTATATTAGCTTTCCAGCATCTCCAAGCTTCAGAAAGATGTTGCAAAATAGTTCGGGCCTTATTTTGCTTGATACCTTCTGGCATCATGTCAACTATGTCATGCATTACAGAAGCACGCAATTCCAAATCGAAGTGTGATTCTACTCTTTGTTTGGTTACAGTTTTGGCAACACCTATTGAATTATAATTGTTGCAAAATTATATTTATGCGACTATATTGACCAAAATGAAAAAGATAAAAACACAAAATTACTAACATGCTTTCAACTAATATTTGAAAGCATGTTAGTTATGTAGTATATAATAACTAAAATTACCTTTAGAGTGACGACCCTCAAACTGTCTAGACAATAAATTACCAAGCCATCGTTCTAATAATGGTGTAATACCTCTCATAAAAAATAACCAAACTCTCCAACCTGGAGCCCAAACACCACATCCAGGTCCCTTTCCTACAGGACCCTGGAAGAACAAAATTGATTGATGGAATGCAGAATATATAAACACACAATTAATATAGATTGATGAAATAACTTACAGTGTTAAATCTGTAATATATAAGATGTTTCAAATCCTTGCACATACGAATTTGTCTCATAAGTTTATATTTGTATCTGTACATTCCAGTTAACTGACCTACATGAGCAAAAATGTACTGCAAACCATCAGCTAATTGAAAAGCATCAACATTGTTCAGTCTATATTGTACATGTGAATCTATTATAAGTTTCGTTAATCGTAAAATTTCTCTACACAGATGAAAAGCTGAAAAAAAAACTCAATAAAAGCAATCATTAATATAAAGGTAATTTTCATACTACTGATAAATACCATTTCCAAAACGAGATTTTTTACGTTCCTTGGTTGTAAGGGTCTTCACAGGCTTTAAATTAAAATTATAATCCAAATGAAGATAATTCAAATTTTTTCGGTGAATTAATAAGTTCAGCATATTATAACCTTGACGACAAACTTGCAAACCTGCTTCAACCCAATCAATTGTAGTTGTTTGAAAAAACTTTGTCGATTTGAAAGATCGGAACAGGTAACTAAAAACAAAAATAAGAAATCAAGTATTTCACTTCAAGGGGATGAATTATTAATTAAACACACCGTTTCTTTTGAGGCTTAGGTGGTCTATGTTTCAAAGCATTTAAAACATAATACTTTAATAACTTTTGATAACTGACTCTAACTTTGACAGGTTGTCCAGGTGGACAATGTTCACGATACCATGTTTTTACCTGCAATTGAACAAAAATAGAATTTTAAATCCATAATAAGCAGGTTTTTTATGAGCATTATTATATTACTTACCAAAGGAATATCTATGGCTCGCCTGCACCTCCCAGAACGCATGTTAAAAGGTCTGGGAGCCCACAATAAAGATATTCCATTTGCTGTATTATCAGTGTATAAAGGAATTTCTTGTAGAAAAGGTTGAACTTCTTGTGGTAAAATAAACTCTTCATCATCAGACGGCAAAGGCTCAAGGCTCTGAAACAAAAAATTTAGTATTTCAAGATATTATATAATATTTATTTGCTGTAAAATCATTAATATCCTATTAAATTTATTAATGCTTAAAAAAATAAATGCTTAAATTACTTTTTTTCAATCTATCAAATAATTATTACAGATATTCAAATACTATATATGAAATATTTACCTTAACGGTGTGTCTGTGAGAAATTGGATTTATCAAAGGATCAAAATAAAATGCTGGTAAATCTGGGTCCTCTGTTTTAATGTAAACAACATTAGGTGTATGGTACCTGTAATAGAATATTGTGTACTACATCACAAATTTAGTGTCCAAATTAAAAAGAAAATGTACGTACATGTAAGCATTATGACAAATATACTTGGATGTCATACCAATATCTTAGCACATGTAATATACCAATTATTGATGAAAAGCGTAAAAGCTTAAATACACTTTTGAATCAAACTTGGATTGAAGAAACATTGAAATTTGAAATAAAGTGATTGTTTTCACTATTATGTAAAATGCTTAGAAATCTATAAAAATAACTTACCATGATAAATGTACATAATGAGGCATATTATTGTATAAATATGGAAAAGCAATTCTGTATTCTGTTCTTATTGGTTGTCTGATAATAATTTTATTAATATCATTGAATTCATTCCAATCTTCATCTCTGTAAATATAATAATACATTAAGAAAAATAATTCTCGATCTTCATAATTTTGATCTACATTAACTTAAAGAAATTGTATGAATTGAAAAAAAAAAAAAAAAATCAACTTACCCTACTGTGCTATCTTTGACTAGAGGTTCAAATTTTGGGCCACCAGGTATTGCCATATTAAGAGCTTTTGCTGTAAAAAAGCTTTTTGGGTCAAATAAGTAAAAGAAATTTGTATCTACCAGATCTGTCAAAAGCTGATTTGCCAGTCGATACAATGTGGCCATCTGAGGTAGCGCTAAATTCCACTTGCGATAAGTTGATCCATTCACGTACCTACAAAATATTTTAAACTCAGTATATCAGAATAATTATCCATTATACTTTTGGATCATTTATCTTACTTAGTTCCTACTAAAGGCTTGTGTTCATAAAACCATTTAGCAACAGAACCATCCTCATCAGAATCAAGTTCAATTTGAATAGCTTCTAGTGGTTCAACATCTAAAACATTGTCAGCATAATCCAATGGAGGTTCTTCATCATCAAACGGAGGAAAACGCATACGTTTGAAATGCCTACGATCTCGTTTTTCACGCCTCATCATGATCCACATAGTTCTAAAAAGTTTCATAAAAAACTTGTTGAAATGTTTATTTGGCATAATTAAAATCAATCAAATAAAAGCAATTACCCCCATTGTGCAATATATACAGGCTCAATAACCCAAGGTATTTCATTTACAAATGTTATAGCACCAGTTATGTGATACAATACCGAGACATCACGAATTTGTTCCCATGGCATTGGCATGTTTTCTAAAAGTTTCATAACGGCATGTGGCATGTATTTTAAAGCTCTGTAAAAACAATTATTATAAAAACTTTATTAAACCATAAATTACAATAACAACTAACCCCAAATAAACTCTTTTATCATGACGATATTTTCTACTTGTCATATCTCCATGGTCTCTGATAATTTTACGAATGTGCTCAGGTGGCATATCTTCTTTTTGAGCATCAACAAATCCGAATTTGCGTTTCTCTGCAAATCTTTTTGCTTGCAGCTGTTGCCATTTTTGTGCTATAACAATTAAATAAAATAATTGCTCAAAATAATTATGAATTTGTTTATATTTCTGTTATTTAAACAAACCTTTTTCTTGCAATTTCTCTTCACTAATATGATCAGGTTTAGGGATTGGTGGTGGTATTTGCATTTGCTGTTGATGAACTTGCTGAAGATGAGCATGATGATGAGCCATTGCTTGTGCATGATGTGCAGCGGCTAGCTGCTGCTGGGCCATTAGTTGTTGGGCCCACGGATTGGGGCCCAACATATAAGGTGGTAAGGCCATGGCTTAAGAGAACGGAAAAATGTCTCTATACCTGTAAAAAGTAATATAAAGAATATGCATTTAATATTATTTAAATATCAATATATGAATTTGGTAGTAGATATTGGGATAACTAAACCAATTCTATTTTGTGTTCATTCAATATATAAACAAGTACAAAAATGTAAAATCAAGGTATCTTAAAATGTATTTCTAATAAATATCTAGACATACAGCACTTTGTAGAAAAATGGTTTGACATCAAGTATAAAAAATAATAATCCAACTCGTTCAGGTATATGGAATAAGATATTGATCCATTAAATATAAGCATATAAAAATATGAATAACATACCTTAAATTATAATAATAAAATAATTTAATTTATTTATACGCATTTACATCGCCATAACCATGTATAAGCCGTTAAGAAGAGTCACACAACGAACCAATTTTTACGAATATTTTATGCTAATATACTCATCTTATTGAGTTTACATTATAACATAGCAAGAAGAAACAGTAAAATTAATCAGTGATCGTAATGAAAATAATTCCACTCGGACTTTTAATGACAAACTTTAATAGACGAATTGATAAATTCACCATGAAACAAGATGTGTTACCAGCAGTAAATAACATCACAATTTGGTGTTACCTGAGAACACTATGGATTTAGGCTTATTTATCTATGGTTTTAGACATAAGCATAGATAGAAGAAGAGTAGTATATAGATCGCTCTCTCGGTATTTCGTTGCCACGTTTTCCGACCAAAACTGTCAATTTGCCGGAGTTAGTTCAAGATGCTCTACCTTGGTGCGCTCGCGCCGACCGTAGAACCGGTGTGTACAAAAATAATGCACCTATATTATATATTTTGTATTCAGAATTTAAAAATAATGAAATTAAATTTTAAAACGCATTTATTTTTAACATAATATTTTACATACATGATTATAAAAGTTGGTATTCAGCCTTATAAGCTAAGCACAAATAGAATAGAAACACACACACACACACACACATATATATATATATATATATATATATATATATTACTATTTGCCAAAAAGTGTAAAACACATTTTATACGTTTTACATTTTTTGACAAATAATTAATATCGACATACATTTAAGATCATTAATTTAAGTATTTACATCCTGATATATGAAAACAACACGCACACATATATATACACAGTTTTTAAGAGTCAAGTGTTTTTTTCAAAAATCTTTTCGTTCAATAATCAGTTTGTCACCAACAGTCGTCTCATAAGTCATAACATCGAGAGAATAATACTTTCTGTCTCAAATAATAAAATCAAAAAAGACAAAATTTAAAGAAATTTGAATTAAAAAATTGTTTATCCGCCTGAAAAGGAATTTATAAATTCACTTTTTTTGATAAAATCTTTTTTAGTGAAAAAGTGTTAGTGTATATTATTATAGAAATTTATAAATTCACTTTTTTGATAAAATCTTTTTTAGTGAAAAAGTGTTAGTGTATATTCAATTATACAGGTAATTTATTCTGTTTTTTTCAGCAACCTTTTCTTAAAACTTTCTAATTTTTAACATTTTTAACATTTTGTTATATAATCCATTCATTTGTTTTTATCATTTTCATTTTGATTATATTATCATATTTGCTTAAATCTTATCAAGATCATGTTTCTTGACAGATGTCCTAAAGATGGAACGTACCTAGTTCCGAAACGTCGACAGTAAATAAATAAAGAAATGGTTGTATAAAAAAACTTTTTTGTTATAATATATATATATATATATATATATATATATATATATATATATATATTACGTTGTACAATATTTTAATTTAAAACGTTTAAATAATTATTCATATTTCTTTAATTAATTATTGCAAGTTTTAGTTTAATTTATAATTTTATTATTTATCTAAGTTTTATCCTGATTATTTGAATGATTACATAGTAATAATAAAATAATCTCTGTTTCAGTTTAGTAGTAAGAAATAAAATCGTCTAAATTTTATATAGTTATTGCAAAAGTCATCAAAAGCATTCTTTTAGTTTGCAAATAAATATGAAAATTCAATCGTTGTATATTATTGAATTAATAATATATAACAAATAAGAGGGTAACAAACAAGTTAAAAAATTCTTAGGGAGATTGGTATTAATATAACATTTTAATACTTCATATTTGAATCATATGCAGAAGATTGTTATAAGTCTAATTAAATTTCGAATTTTGCCTTTGCATTTGATCATCAATATTTTTAATAACAATCTCCCTTAAGAACATTAAACAAATCTAACAGCTATAAATAATTATCTAATTATCTCACTTTTAATATCTAATATATTTCTCAACCGATTGAGAAACATGTTCTCCATTTTGTAATAATGGGAGGCACCCGAATTTAGGAAATTCCGAGACGTTTTTTCCAAAAGTTTGTTCAGTCCAGAAATGTAGAAAAATCAATTGTTAGATCTTTTATAACATTGTTCGATAATAAAATTCCACAATTGCATTTTTGTTAAGGAATACTATTGAAGACAAGTAAAGCTACAAGATTTTATTGGATTATATTTTCCTAAAATATTGAAAGACTTTTAGTTCTGTTTCAACTCCGAAACGATACACAACATTAATACTGCTTTAAGTAGATTTTTTAAAAAAGAATTTTAATATTGATTCTTCAAAGTTAAAAGTATAATTTTATTATAATCATGAGTGAACATTGTGTTTTAATACTATCCTTCGACGAAATTGTAATTGACAAAATGTATATTTATACAATTGGATCAGAATGGATTTTTCGAAGCAATACTGAAAATACTCATATAATTTTCATAAAAAATAATAACACTACAAATAGTTTATTCAAAACCAATAAGTTTATACAAATTTATAAGGTACATCGAATCGAACAGGAAACTCATAAAGGTAATAATAGAAAATTAGTTGAAAATTTGTTGGCATTTTGTAATATTGATATTAGTAATATTGTATAATTTGCATGATAATTTGATTAATCAAGAAAATATAATGTTAATCCTCAATTAGCAAACAAAAATGTAATGCATTGTAAATGTGCTGGAGGCGATAAATATTTTATTAATACGTTTTGTGATATTTAAGCTGATCACCCAAACGAAAATAGGAAAGGCAAGCCATTAAAATAGACTAGTAAATTATGACTATTTGCAAATTAAAGCATTTTAGAACACTAGAGTAGGATCATAGGACCTAACATAAAAAGTATTTAAAATAATGTCAAAAAATTATTTTACAGATAGCATATGGTATAAATATATATTTATAAAAATTATAAAAGTTTTAAGTTAAGTGTTAAGTTTAGATTTAACCATATTTTAACATTCGAATTTTAATACAAGTTATTGATTTTAATCAGAAAGAATAGCTATGAACTATAAAAAATTATATTTAAATGTCATACATTTAATTTTATTACACCTAAAAATATGTATTTTTCAGAAACATACGATATAAATGCTATGGGTAATAATGTAAAAGAAGATTTTAGAAACAACATTCCATCGTCATGTAGAGCATCTGTGAATATGAATGATTTGGATCAAAACGGTCCACAAACATTTCCATTTAAATCTTTTGAAGAATTTATGGAATTTGATGAACGAATGCCAATTGAACAACTACTGTGTGCCGAATTGGTAAGTGTAAAACTAATTTTAATAATATAATTTATTTTAACATGTCTGACACATTTTAAGATGCTAGAACATATGTATATTTTAACTAGTCGTGTATGGCATTATGCCTTAGACAAATTGCTGGAACCCGTACCAAAAATTAGTTTTTTTTTTAAAAAAGATTAAATTATTTCTTGAACTTTGAAAAAATTAGATTTTTGAGAAATTTTAAATTTTGAATGAAATTGAATTTTTGAAAAAAAAACTTTTGGATTTTTTTTATTTTGAAATATTTTGAAAATTTTGAACTTTCAAAGCAATCGCACTGCTTTAGCTGCATAGAGACAAAATATTGAAGCGCGTAAGCGCCGCATTGCCGTCTTACGGGCAAACGATGTTACGAAACCCATAGATCTATGAAATGTGATCTAATATCTAAAGCTAATTTTCGAAATGTAAACAAAATTGATACACATCATTAAAATCTCCATAAAATATCTGATAATTTGATGTGCATATGTCTAATGATCATTTTTGGCCGCCAAGTGGCATTTTTTTAACCGGATCTCCGAAACCGCTAGACCTGCCACCTGAAAAATTTGATCAATTAATCAATCAATCAATACAAATAAAATGTTTTTGAAATTATTAAAATCGGTTTTGAAAACTGATTTACCGTTTTAAATCTAACCAGCACGTCTCCTTATCCGAATATGAATTGAATGTTTTTTTAAATATTCAAATCAGTTGATCGGTGTTCCTGAAATCGTCGACGAAAATTTGTATCCGCACACACACACACACACATACATACATTTTTTCTAAGGTACGCCAAAATGTTCAGAAACCTTTGAAACGTAAAATTATATAAAAACTTTCATTTTCGATTTTTTGCGATTACTATAACTTACGTAACGGGTACCCTATGGGAAGTTAATAAATGGTCATCAGCAAAAAAATTCTATGTTTTTTATTAATGTTTATAGATATAGAATGAAACAATAACAATCTAATAATTTATACAGTCCTGAAAAAGTTTTAGCAAATATAAAAACAGTTCGTAATTTTTTTTAGTTTTCAAAATTCGAGTGAATCGTTAGTAAAACAAAAATTTAATATTTTGAACTAATGATGGAAACTTTATGCGAAAGATGTCGTTTTATATATTCCATAAAATAGAACAAGAATATTTCGTTCCAAGGGTTTTCCTTGTACACAACAGATGTCTGTAACATTTTCTTATACATAGAGGATAAATACCACATTTTAAAGTGATTATTTTCACAAAATTGCATTTGTAATAGATAAGTGTTTAAACATTTTTTCATCAAATGTTACTATTTCTATACCTTTTTGGTTTTGTCGTTTTTGTTTTCATTTCATTTTTCTACTCAAAATGAAAATAGATTTTTTATTAGGCTAAATGATGCCCCTTGAATTTGTTTCATGAATTGTTCTTCCCTGAAAGTTTTTTTTCAAATAAAATACCTGTCTTTCATGGTTTCTAATAGATGTAAATTATTCACAAAGCTATCTTATTGTCATGTTAGGCTCTATTAATACGTAACAATTAATAGACACATATAATACATTTTTTATTTTCAAATTACTGAATTTGCTATTTAATAAATAAATTTAGAATATCTTTCAAAATAGCATATTATTTTCTAAGTATCGTTTAAAGCTTTCAAATATAGTTATGTAATTTATTCGTCTCTAATCATCAGCATAATGCAATATAACAAGCATAAATATAATAAAATTCTTTTCATAAATTGTGACAAATTATTTAAAAAACCACCTACTGGTTGAATTTCTACAGAGTTTACTTTAAACACATTTTGCAAGAAATAATTTCAATTTGCACTGTTCTCAATTTTTGCATGTTAAATATTAAATGCACTTAAATGTATATTTGGATTAATTTTTCAATTAAAAAGACAAGCAAATTATAGACTTTTGAAATAAGTTTTACATTCATTTTGTTGTTTCATGAGTTGCAATTTTCATTCAAATGCAGTCTTTATATGTTACTTATGTTTTAGAATCAACAGCCTAATTGAAAGCGAGTTTTTACCTATATTTTGTAGTAATCTTATCTAATAATTTTCATCATATTTTTATTAAAAAGAGAATGGAAACTTTTATCCACAATTGGAAAATACAATTATTAGCTTATTATTGAATTAACATTAAACGGTATAGCATTGATATCAATGTATATAATTACCAGTCCAGCAATGTGGCGATCGTATATTTAATATTTCTAATTCTATTTCAGATTAATAAAATTTGGCCATTAATTAAAACAAATATGAGAATATCAACATCATTATCCTCTATACTTCAGAAACTTTTTACAGAAAGTTTATGTAATCACTTAAATGACGCTGCAATCACAAAAATGTTTATAGAGAGCAATTTTTACTCGTGCGTGATGGGTAAGAAAGTTAATCCCTTTTACCTGTATTATACCTATAACTTTACATTTATTGCATGTATATGAATAATTTTAATATTTTTATTGTATTTAATTCTTTGGTCTTGCAGAAATCATGCGTTGCAAATACGAAAGCAATCCACAATCTGAATTTTACAATGATGAAGAGTTTGAAGATATAAAAAATATTTTTGTAGAAGCAAGTCGACGATGGCTACACTTACCAGAAAAACAGACAAAAACAAAAATTATTATTAAATCTCTGAATGAGTTGGCAGATTTTGAGCAACGATTATTAAAGGATAAATCATTTTATGATTCCATTGTAAGCTTTATTTTAAAAAAATTAATAAGTGTGTGAATATTTAATAATAGTTTTTTAAGACTTCATGATGAAAAGGATTAATTTTAGAAGCTTTTCTGAAGGAATGCACGTCTTATTAAATTCTTAACAAATAGTTAATTGACAATTGACACTACATCAGGTGTATTCTGTGATTGTTTTATTTTTAAATTCCCGAAGGATAAGTTTTGTTTTCTTCAAAAAATCCGATTTGCTAATTTTATTTTTTCTCGACGTTTCAAGCCATTCTGAATCGAATGAGACCAAATTTGTATAAAGTATGTATGTGATACCGACGTTTACTTAAAAACGGCTGGATCGATTTCAAAAATTTAAAAGCCTTTCAATGTATCTCGATGACGACTAACGTTTATCAATTTTGCACGACGATCAGCCAAGCCGTTTCTTTATAAATAATAGAGAAGTAAATTTTTTTTCGTCCACGTATTAGCCCGCAATTCTGAATCTATTTTGAAAATTCAAATTAGACCTTAGTTTTCTCAAAAACGCCTGAACCGATTTCAGAAACTTAAAAGCCATTTGATATATCTCAATGAGGACTATCGTTTGTCAGTTTTGTGCGACGATCTGTCGAGCAGTTTCTTTGTAATTTAGAAAAAAGTGTTAAACTTTTCGTTAGTACCGTAGTAGTCTCATACTACCGAATCGATTTTAATAAATTAAAAACTTTTCGAAAGATATTAGTTGGGAATGATACCATTAGTATCATTCTCCTAAAACTATTTTTCTCCTAAAACGATTTTCTCCTAAAACTAATTAGTATCTTACTAATTCGTTTTAGGAGAAAATCTACCGAGCCGTTTTCTTGTAATTAACTGTTGAAAAAAAAAATTTTAAAACGATATTTATGGAACTTTTTTTGGTGATATATATCATGGTTTTATAGAACTCACTGAAATATTCCGGTCTTACGATGAGTAGTTTAATTTTAAAAAATCATCAAAGTTTGAGAAAATGAGTAGTTTTTTTGACGTCTGTTAAAATTAAAATTAGACGATTTACTTGGCATAACGATAGAGTACTTGGTCTTAATGAACATACTAAACCATTTAAGACCTACGGAAACTGATTCAATTATAAAAAAAAATGATTTTTGAGAATTTGCTTTTAGAAAATACTCCGAGTTACCGTTTTCAATTATATGTGATAAATCCACTCGGAATACTTTTAATCACTCATAAATTAATTAATTTTTTATTGATTACCAACTAGTTAAATTTTATTTTCTTCTAAATTATATGCAATTTTTTAGTAATTACGAAATCAATACCTTAAAATTGTGATAATTTTTTTTTTAATGTGAAAAAACTAAAGTTTTAGTTGTTTGTATAAATCTTTATATTCTTGCATTATTTTCCAGGCATGTAAATTATGGGCACTGACAAATCCAGAACATGGACTGACTGAGATAATATACAGCATTTTAAACAAATTCTTTGCAAGAGAAATCTTGTTGCAAATCTATGCAATAAAGCAAATTTATTCAACAAATATATTATTGGACACAGTATTTTGTGCTTGTTTGTATGGTAAATATCGTACATTTAATTATTATATCAATTAGTACATAATAATATTATATATAATAATAACTTATATTATTTGAGTATAAATTTAAATGTATTTAATATTATCTAATTAATAGTTTAATGTTGATACTTTCATTTCAGATGTTATCCAGACTGAATACAAAACCTTCAATAGTTCAAATCTGTTTGGAGAATTAGAATTCTATGCGGCCTTAGAAAACGCCATAAATATTATTGCAAATTAATTAAGAACAATTAAATTAGTTGATGTGTCTTTTGATATCGAGTATTAAAAATAATGAGGCATATTTTATATAAGTTTTTAGTTACTATTTCTTGTTATTATATTAGATGCATTATAAATATATGGAATGTTAATAAAATTATATCATGTATGTGCATTTTTTTAAACAAAAAACCAAGTGAAATGTATATATATAATTTGATAACGTTTTAGTATCCGTACTAACATGGTAAGCAAATTAAATCTTAATCTTAAAACGATCTATCTCAAATTTTCAATAAATATTGGCAACTGTCATTTTAATTTGTTTTTTTTTTTAGTTTAAAACTCAAAAATTATTTAAATTTTTAAAAATTGTTATTTCTAATATTAAATGAGATTTTGAATAAAGCCTATTATGTCACCTAAGTTGGATATTTATGCACACGATATAAGCCAATAAAATTTAAAATCGGTACAGTAGTTTAGGAGTCCATCGCGAACCAACACCGTGATACAAACTTTATATATATTCAAAAAATTTTAAAGCAATAAATAAAAATAAACATAAAATTTTGGTGCCGGATATCCTTTAAAGAATCACTCATAGAGTGATTTAACAATATCTAACTATTAGCGTACAAGAAATAATTTAATTAAAAAATCTAAAGAAAAAATTAGATGCAATCTATACAATTTCTCTCTTTGTGCGACATTTTACATTTGTCGAGATAATTCTGTGGGAAAGGGTTTGTGGGAATTTGCCTCGAGCCTCGAGCTTTGTTAATTCCATGCAATAATATCAAAATAAACATCTTATAGTGCGAGGGTGCGTTTGCTCTGAGGGTCGCCTTTTGTTCAAATCAAGGCAACTTGGCAGTATTTGCCTCGATATATAACAGTAAATTGACTACTTTTTACAAAATAATTTGTATAAACATGTTTGCGATTATTTTTAAATCGGTTCTACAAATTTGGACAGAAATAAAGTTATGTGTGCATAAAGATTTGTATAACTTGTTCAACCTAACATCTCAATAAAATGGGATTATTGTATTTAACATTTACAATACCGGAAGATTTATTGCAAAGCCACATTTTGTTAATAAATGCAATTAAAAATTAAATCATTTAAAATTTTAAAATTTTAAACATTTCATATTTTCTAGGAAGTTTTAGACTCTATTAATGAAAATCATTTTGGAGATATTCTGGACAAGAATCTAAAGTAATTAATATTATTACTTATTATTGCTTGTTTATATTAACAAATAATAATAAATAAATAATTACAAACACCCAGCTGAATTAAACATGGATTATATATGTCTATATAAATATTATATAAAATACTTTCATTTGAAATTGACTTTCAGTATATTGACTAAACCGAATGAACTCATCACAAAACATAAAACGTATTGAACAATGTTCAGTTCAGTGAAATTCCTAGATAATACTCAAATATAGAAAAATATTTTTACTTAATTTACAGTTTTATTTACTATTTTCTTCTTGTTTATACTTTTAAAGTGAAAGAGTTACTACAGGTGTAAGTTTTTATAGAAATTGTATAAGAAATAACTCTTAACAATTAAGTAGGGTAGAGCGGGGCTAGTTGAGCATAGGGGCAAGTTGAGCAATCGAAATATCTCGAAAACTATTCACCGTTCGCTTAGGCATCATATGGCGGAAATATAGAGGTTTGGGAGGAATAAACATCCCGCGATCGCTAGTGGCTGCTGGACAAATGAGTGAGGCTCACGGGCGCTTTGTTTATTTTGAGACCAAATTCTTGATGCACAGAGATTCTGGGTATAATTTTCACGGTTTTTTTATAAACTCACTTTTATTTTGAAATAGAGTTGGGGTTAGTTGAGCATAGTTGCTAAATTTGTACTGTCACTAAGGCAATTACCTTTAACTTCTAGAAATTAATTATTATTTTTATGATTTAAGCTAAATCTATGAGTAATAATATAAAGAAATAATGATTTTAAACAAAAATACTGAATATAATGGTAAAATAATTCCCAAGATACGATATTGTTTTGTTGATTCTACTTTTCGTTAATTATTCAAAGCAAACTACTATAAGTTTTGTTTTCTCTATCAATAAAGATTATAAATATAGAACTGGTTTTTAAAAACTTATTTTATTTCATCATTAATCGACATTGAACCTATGGTTTCATTATACTTTCTTAGTGCTCAACTTGCCCCACCTATGGGGTACATTGAGCATACTTGACTTTTTGCATTTAAACAGCTGTAGCTTTTAAATTTTACTTATTATTAAAAAAAAATAGTATTAACACTTTTGTCAAGCGATAAACAACAAATCCATTAAGCCTTATAGCAATTTATTGAGACTTTTCATTAAGGAGCTACATCCGTTTAAGTAAAAATTTGCTCAACTAGCCCCGCCCTATCCTAACATATACTTGAAAATTATATTCAGGTATCATAAACTAAATTAGAAAGCACAGAAACAAAAAATAACTAACTACAAAAAAATACGGTTGTTATGAATATTGATAGATGGCAGTTTTTCTCTTGATAGCGATCACTCTACCTTATATATATATATATATATATATATATATATATACATAATGATATTATGAAAAACATTGGAAATTTTTAATAGCGACATATAAAACATCAGTGCTTTTACTTTAATTATTCCCAAGTGCAATACTATATTACTAGATAAAGCTTTTGTTGAAGTAAAAGAAGATAATGAAACATGTATAACTACAGTTACTTAACGGTAATAATGCATTACGATATGATTCAATGCTACTATAGTCAACCTAGTGAATAAGTGATTGAGTCAAATTTCGGCCAAAACGTCTCAAGTCGCGGCATTAACTATTTCTCTGAAAATAATCAATAAACTGAAAAAAATATTGTTTGGAAACAAACTTTATATAAAATTTAAACGATTAATTCAAACATGCGATATTACACAAGTAATAAAACTTTGAAGCCAAAATTTGTGGAAATTGTGATTATTAATTTAACCACTTATGAACTGGAATGGCAGATATAGTATAATTTTTTTATATATAAAAATGGAGCTCTCTTTCAAATGTCCGAATAAAACTCGAAAACGGCTGAATCGATTTGGCCAGTCTTTGTCTTGAAAAATTTGTGCCAATCCAGAGATGGTCGGAAAGGTGAGAAATTATTTCAAATCCGCGTAGAAACTTTACATTTTTAATTTGAAAATTTTTGTAGAAGCGTAATTTAAATAAAACAATGGGCGGTGGCAATTTCGTGAAATGTCAAAAGCTTTTGACAGATGATGTTCAATTACGTTTTAAGTAGTTTTGTTTGTAGTTTTATTTATATACAAAACGTTAGTAAACGGGCCGCAAGTGTTACTAGAGACTCAAAATATAAACTTTTTTGATATGTTAATATGCAAATGCACTTTTTGGCATATTTTTCTCAAACACGGTGCTCTGAAAGATCTCATTTGTATAATTATATACTCATTGGTATTTATGAAACATTTTCTAGGTTATATTATTTTTTATTTATCTTATTTAAATTCAGAACCTAAATTTGGTATCGATCAAATGGACATTTTGTTGAATAACATTTTTCCAGTTATAATTTCCCAGAATTTATCGCAGAATAGATAGTAATATATGAAGGTCCGGGATTAAAAAGGTCCACCGCCGATGTGCCAAAAATCAGTAAAGTTAAGCATTGTTTAACAACAATATTTGAAAGTAGAGGAAAAGAGATGTATAGCCAGCTACGAACTTGATTTGAAAACGATAATCTTTGAAATGGGGGAGATAAACGGTAATCTTTGAAAATCCATAATAATTTTTATTTATATTGTATTTTCTTCCGTCGGTAGTTTTAGCATTAGTTAAAAATATAATTATTTTGTAAAATACCTTTAAAATTATAATAAGGCTTTAACTCTTTTGCCACCTGCCCGTTACAAGTTACCCCGCATATAGGATAAAAAGGTCTAGATAACAAATTTTTGGAAGACATCAAAAAAGCACATTTCTATGTGTTCAATGATGGAGTAGAAGTCAGTTTACTGAACGTAGTCAGATAATTGTTCGTTTGATGACTTATTTGTTGTGATATAATTGTTATGGTTTTCACAATATAGTTTATATTTGCTCAATGTTAAATTGGACCTTTGTGTCTCGCCTTGCTCTACATATATACTTTTTATTAAATTTACGTTAATTCATCGAATATAACTTGAAACTTTTCAAAAAGCAGGTCAAAGAAGAAATACTTAATTAATTTTTTATCTCTCCTCGCAAAAATTTGAAAATTTTGTATAAGCTCAGTAGTATTATTTACAATTATACACAAAATCTGGAATCCAAAAAGAATCTGAAAAACTTGAAACGTAATTAATAAGCCCAAAGGCCAAAAAAGACTCGGATTGGATTATACGATGTTTTCTATAGAAAGTGTATAAAACTTGCAGTTTGATTGTATTGACAAAATATAGACAAACTAATGGGGTTTATTGTTTTTATAATACCTAATTGTATACAGCATTCAAACAACACATCCTTATGCACTTAAAGTATTAATATTTTTGATGCTCTAGAAATGGTTTAGAATATACCTTATTCAGCAAAACAACGTTTGCCGGGTCAGCTAGTATAATTTATAAAAACGCAATAAATATAAATAGCGTTTAGTATATTTTCCCGCTTATACAAAAACATGCACGCCGATTTAATCAATTTCGATATATTTACGTATAATGGATACACCGTAACGCTACGTTATCATCCGGGCGTGAACCCATCGAGTCCGCGACACCTCCACGGTGTGAACTCCGGGCGCCCGGAAAGCGCTGTGCAGAAAGCGGCAAAGCAAAGAAAAAACACATCAGAAGCCGTGACTCCGCAGAAAACGCCCCTCGTCCAATAGGCACGGGTCTAGGTGTGGCCCCGTTAGGCTTGCGCGAGTTGATATTTTCGGTAACAAAATGGTACAACCGCCAAGAGCAAGCGACGACGAACGGCGCAACTGTATACACATTTTAACCGCCGAGGATCAGCCACTCCATTGGCGGAGAGAAGCCGGATTTATCCCACCAGGATCCGTATCGATCACTTATTCTGGGGAGGGATGGATATTGTACAATGTGTACAATATGCACAATAAACGCGCGACCCCCTCCATGGCGACATGATACGCTATTGTGATATTGTGTATTACAAAGTTTCGAGAAGATCCCAGCCAAAGCATTGCTCTCGCGACAGTTATACAGATTGTTAACAGAAAGCTCTGTTACAAAACGTTTTGAAACCGAATTAGACGTGTTTTTGTGTCCAATTAAGTGACCAGTTTTATTGTTAAGTGATATTGTTTCTAGAAATTTCTAATCATTTTCTAAGTGATTGTTAAAGACTGACGAACTTAATCATGGTGGTGAATTAAAATACTTAAACGAAATTCATTAATAAACTAGTTCACAAATTATTTTTAATTATAAAAAGTTAAAGATATTAATTTCTCAACCAATGTGCTTAAAGATTGAACATCAGATTTAAAAAAATTAAATTAAAATGAAAGGAGATTAAAGAGAATTAAATTAAATTATAGAGATTAAAGAGAATTATTTTTTTTCCCAATTTTGATCCTTAATTAATTAATTAATTAAAGAGAATTAAATTTTTTCCTAATTTTGAATTGGCATAAACATATGTGACCCGTGCGATTGACAATGATTAGATAACTGATACAAGTGTTGTTTATTATATTAATTCAGTGAAATATTTTAGGACAAAAATTATTCAAAAAATATAGAAACAATTTTACCAATTTAGTGTAAATTAATATGATAAATCCTTCCAAATTTTCTATAAAAACACATCCAAGAAACCAAAATAACTAAGAATATCTGAACTTACAATATCAATTAATTAATTTTACTATCCAATTATCCCGGTACAAATATTTCTTTTACCATGTCCTTGCCAAGTGGCGTGGACGTGAGTGCCCTCATGTCTCAGCACGCGGTTCTGGGCGGTTTACCACCCGCGTTCTTCTTGCGCGCTTCGGAGAGGTACCAGAGGACGCCGAAATGCGCCCGCTGCCGAAATCACGGAGTCGTGAGCGCTTTGAAAGGACACAAAAGATATTGCCGGTGGAGGGATTGCGTTTGTGCTAAATGCACCTTGATCGCTGAAAGACAACGGGTCATGGCTGCACAGGTAAATAACAAATAGATCGAATTTATTTATAGGAAATGGATTTAGTTAAGTCGTTTTACAATCCTAACAAGAGCCTGTTTATTTCCCGTCACGGACAACCGATATCGAGCAGAGGCAATATCTATCATCACTTGAAAATACACTGGAGCCTCGCTTTACGGCCGAGATACGTTCCGCGAGACTTGGCCGTAAAGCGAAAAGCCGTATAACGAATCAATTATTCTAATACGTATTCATACAAATTCAATGGGATCGGTTCCAAATTTAAGAAATATATAATATGGTTTATCATTCAAAATGCATTTTATTTTTTTATTTTGTTTAAATTATAAACAAATTTAACAAGAACATAAATTTTACATAAAATAAAAAACTTCAAAAACATTACATAATTTTCAATTAAAAATGAAACAACTAAAACCTACAGATCACTGTCACCATCATTTTGCGCTGGTGGTTTGAAAAATTGGTCTAAAGTTGTTTGTCTTGCCTTCTTGTCTATTTCTTCCTTTAGTGATTTATTATTATTATTATTATTCCCTTGTTCAAAATATGAAAAAGCGCTCGACATGATTTTTGATGTTAGCTGTTTAGATACAACAGGTTCTGTATCTTCATCAATTGCCGGCTCAACTTGCAACTGAATGAGTTCCTCATATGAAAGAGGTTCCCTATCAGCTGCAAGTAGATGCAGCACATCAGATTCGTTTAAATCTTCAAAACCGAGATTGCGCAATATATCGACAAAGAGAAAAAAAGCCGTTATAGCAAAACATTTTAGGCCGTATATCGAAAACGTTCCTTAATTAAAGAGGGCCGCTATATCTAAAGGCCGTATAAAGAGCGGCCGTATAACGAAACCTAATACATCTTAAATATATTTCCAAGTGAAAATAGACCTTCAATATTTAAAAAAAACATTGTCTTTGACAGAATAAACCTGATGATGGAACGTATCTAGCTCCGAAACGTCGTTATTAAACATCTTCAAAAAAAACAAATTGTTTTTATTATGGATTTATTTAAGTCGTTTTACAATCTTAACAAAAGCCTATTTAATTCCTCCCACTGATATCGAGCAGTGGCAATGTCTATCATCACTTGAAAATATACATCTTGAATATGTTTCCAAGTGAAAATAGACCTTCAATATTTTAAAAAAACAATGTCTTTGACAGAATAAACCTGATGATGGAACGTATCTAGTTCCGAAACGTCGTTATTAAACATCTTCAAAAAAAAAACAAATTGTTTTTTATTGTGGATTTATTTAAGTCGTTTTACAATCTTAACAAAAGCATGTTTAATTCCTCCCACCGATATCGAGCAGTGGCAATATCTATCATCACTTGAAAATATACATCTTGAATATATTTCCAAGTGAAAATAGACCTTCAATATTTAAAAAAAAACATTGTCTTTGACAGAATAATCCTGATGATGAAACGTATCTAGTTCCGAAACGTCGTTATTAAACATCTTCAAAAGAACAAATTGTTTTTTATTATGGATTTATTTAAGTCGTTTTACAATCCTAACATGAGCCTGTTTATTTCCCGTCACAGACAACTGATATCGAGCAGTGGCAATATCTATCATCACTTGAAAATATACATCTTAAATATGTTTCCAAGTGAAAATAGACTTTCAATATTTAAAAAAAACATTGTCTTTGACAGAATAATCCTGATGATGGAACGTATCTAGTTCCGAAACGTCGTTATTAAGCATCTTCAAAAAAAAAACAAATTGTTTTTTATTATGGATTTATTTAAGTCGTTTTACAATCCTAACAAGAGTCTGTTTATTTCCTGTCACGGACAACCGATATCGAGCAGTAGCGATATCTATCATCACTTGAAAATATACATCTTAAATATGTTTCCAAGTGAAAATAGACCTTCAATGTTTTAAAAAAACATTGTCTTTGACAGAATAAACCTGATGATGGAACGTATCTAGTTTCGAAACGTCGTTATTAAACATCTTAAAAAAAAAACAAATTGTTTTTTATTATGGATTTATTTAAGTCGTTTTCAATCTTAACAAGAGCCTGTTTAAATCCCGTCACGGACGACCGATATCGAGCTGTACCGATATCTATCATCACTTAAATATACATCTTAAATAGACCTTCAATATTTAAAAAAAAAACATTGACTTTGACAAGTAAACAAGTTTTTTTTGATATGGTATTAATTTCAATATTTATCCAATTATTTGTTGATATGAAACTATTTTATAATATTTTCGAATTAAGTAGTTTTTTAATATAAATAATGTTTTTATAATCATCGCACTGATTTATTTTTATGTTACATAAGTGTATCTAAAACTATATCTGATAGTTTAACTTTAGTTTAATAATCTCTACTTTATTCAACTCTTATGACATGTTTTACTGTATAATTATATTACTTTATATTATTTATATTGTAATATTGCAATGACTTAATTTTATATTAGAATTGAGCATTCAAGACTATGCCTTTAGTACTTATATAAGTTAGTATCCATCTAAGCACTAACTAATTTAATAGTTTAATTGAATATATAAATTTCAATTATTTTCAGCACTTATAACATTTATACTTGCACAATTTACTTTAGATCATTTAAGATCACGAAAACTTTCACAATTCATGATAATGTAAAAGCTTTGATCTGCTGATTAAAATTATCTTTAAATGTATATTTTAATTTATTTTATTATAACTCATTGTTTATATTGAATTCTATTAGTTTATTTGCAACATTTTGAAAATTCCGAAAGAAATGTCTTTTAACAATAAGAATCGGAAAAAAGAAAAATTGAAAATGATCGAAATTGACAAGGCAATAGCATTAATGTTATGAAAATTAATTAATGTAATTTAGTACTGCAACAAATATAACAAATATTTGTAATGTAAATTAATGTAATAATTAACTTCCCGTAGGGTAGTTATAGTAATGGGCTAAAAATCGAAAATGAAAATTTTTGCATTTCTCGACGTTTTGAAGGTTTCTGAACATTTTGGTATACCTCTTTAACAGAAAAAATGGATGTGTTTGTGTGTGTTTAATATGTCCACGTTTTCGGGCGCACGGATTAACCGATTTGAATGGTTCATAAAACATTCGATTCCTATTGATAGGGAGATGTGCTGATTAGTTTTTGGCAAAGACAGTCCAGCCGTTACGGAGATACGGAACAAAGAGTGCAGAAAATACAAATCGAATTTTTGAGAGAACGGAATGTGCGATTTGAATTATCTAAAAAACATTCAATTTGTAATGATTGGGTGAAGAGCTGATTAGTTTTTAGCAAAGGCAGGTCCAGTCATTTTGAAGATACAGAGTTAACTATGCAAAAAATAGCAGTTTTTGAGAGAACTAATCGTCCGATTTGAATTATTCAAAGAACTTTCTGCTTGTTTCAACAAAATAATTGCTTTTGGAAAAAACAATTTTTTGTTTCTAATTATTTTAAAAAAAAATGTTTGTATATCGAAAATAATTCAGATTTTAATTTTAATTCTGTTCTAATATAGGTACTTTAAACAAATAATTTCAACTTTGCAATTCAGTTTTTATAATTCTTATAAATATTAAACAATGTTATAATATTTATAAAAATCTATTTGAAAACATTTAATATTACTCGATCATTTCGTTACGGTACGAGAAGTTCTAGCAATTTACCTTAAAATACGATGCCATACAGCACTAGTTTATTAATGTGATCTAATTTATTGCAATTTATGTAAAACAAATTAATAATTGTGTGTAAGTTTAAAAATTACTCGTTTTTATCATTTATTTGAACAGTGATTGGAACTTAAGGATTTACTTAAACTGTTGTGATAATTTATTGGCCTATTCTGCCCCAAATTAGACAAACGTTGTGGCAAGGCTATGTTACGTAGCGCTTCTTATAGAAAATGGTAAAAATACCGTCAAAATGCTACTTCACTGATATGTTACTAAGCCATATCACAAAGATGCAGTTGTGATACAATTGTTTTTTTTTTTGAACGCTTGACTGCACGGCAACCACATGACATTATGACAGTATTTAGTACCATCTTGTATGAGAAGCACTACGTAACAGCTCATTTGTGGCATTGGTCTATTTTACGGCGGAATCGAGCCCTTACTAATTACGTAGCTTTATTATAGATTTACCAGTTCCCATCTCCATGTAATCTATTTGATTATTACAATATCTGTAATAGTGTAAAACTAAATATAATTTTTTATTCTATTGCAGGTTGCTCTGCGCCGGCAGCAAGCTCAAGAAGAAAGCGAAGCGCGCGAGCTTGGTCTGTTGTACACAGCCGGCGGAACTGGTACGACAGGGTCGCAATCGCTCACAGGGCCCCAGACGACGACCGTGCCGTCGGTGCCCCCTACTGCAGGAAATGTATCGCCAGTGAGGGACTCGGTCAACGTATCGTCGAATTTGAAATACCCGACACACAGTGAATCTCAACGTACAGAGTACCAAAGTTCGGAACACGATAGCGAACCTCCCAGCCCAGGTAAGAGGAAGAAAATGACAATTATTTTATTAACTATATATATTAACTTCCCGAAGTAGAAGTTGTTTTCGCCAACAAATCCGATTTGCTAATTTTATGTTTTCACGGCGTTTTAAGTCATTCCAAAGAAATTGAGACGGAATTAGTAGAAAGTATGTGTGTGTGTATGTGAGCCAATTTTTCAATCTTTCGTCCACGTTTTCTCGTAAACGGCTGGATCGATTTCAATTTTTTTTTTAAATTGATTGGATGTGATTCAATAAGGACTCACTTAGCTAGTTTTGTACAAAACTAAGCTGAACAGTTTGTTAGCAATTGGCATAAAAAAGTGAAAAAAATTCGTCTTAGTACGAAAATCTGAATTGATATAAAAAATTCAGAAACTGCTCGAAAAATATTGTTCGCGTTAATTGGTTTTTCGTAAAGATTCACCAAGCCATTTCTACGAAATTAAAAATTAGACATTTTCTTTCACGATTTTGATAAATTTCCTTATGATGATAGAGGTCATGGCCATATCAAAGATACTAAAATTCTATGAATCCATCACGACTAGTGGTGTAATTTTTAAAAATCATTTATGTTTGAAAACATATGATTGTCCAAAGTTTTATCAAAAGTCGTTTTTGCAATGTGCTGAGTCAAAATTTGAATTTTGTCATCGTTTTCTCAAAACCGGCTGAACAAATTTGACAAATATTAAAGCCATTGAATTAAGGGACACAACTAGTGTGAAATTTTCAAAAAATCAATTTTTCCATATTTCGATAGGTTATACCTTTAAAAATAACATACCAAAATTAAATCGATATCTTAAATAGTTTTTGAGTCACAGCCATTTAAAGAGTATATATAGTATATATTGGCAGTCCAAAAACGACCAAAATTTTGGGTAAAATTCGACTTTTTTTTAAAACGCAGCCATTTTGTAAATTTTTGATTTTTTTTATAGTAGGTCATTTTACAGACAACATTATTTAGTTTTACGAGATTTTTGTTTGTTAAATTTCATCCACGTAGAAGGCCGGAATCACTGCAGCAGTGAAGGGTCTTTTTTCGCGCCGTTGAAGATCGAGAATAACTCAAAAAATATTTAATTTTTTTCTTCAAAAATTTTACTATGTATTCTTAAAACATGTGTAAATATATTCTTAAAATTTTGAAATGATTGATAAAGTTTTTTTTAATATAAATTTCCAAAAAAATACCTTTTTTTAAGCGGTTACACTAGCTGTGTTCCTTAATTCAATAAGGAGGATTCGTGATTAGGTTAGCGATTCCATCGGCCAAGACGTTTCTTTCAAATTAGCAAAAAAGTGCATTTTCGGTAACCAATTTCGCAAAAATCTTGTGATCTCAAGTTTATGGTTTGTCCATTGTCCACAGAAAATAATTAATATTTATCAAATAGATTCTTTATATCAGTGCCACCTGATGAGCAGTCTACAAAACTTCTCTAATTTTGTAAAAAATGTTACCATTAGTTTAAAAATGATTAAATAATATCAAGAACTACACCTCATAATCGTAATCTTGCCAGATAGCAGATGCTTAATCTGTCACAAAATAATTTATTAAGTTGTTCGGGCGTTTTTAATGAAATTTAACAGTGCGACAAAGTTCATGCACTAAACAGACCGAAGCAAATTGGTTGAATTATATAAATTCAATATATTGAATAATGGGCGCTTTTAGGATATACAAGCACGTGTGTGTGTGCACTATAATTAATAAAATTGCAGATATTATGAATGTGTTTGAGAGATATCAATTAGAAATCGCATTGATTGGTTTCTAGTGAAAGCGAAAATTTTATTTTCAAAATTAACTGTTAAAATTTTTATTGATATCGCTAAGTCACAATTTGGGATGATTAAGTCAACTTGCCTTAAGATAAAATGCCACTTACGCCTATTTAAATCTACATACAATTATTCTGTTTCTACAGTGAGATTTTTGAAGAATATAATAATTTTACATCTCGTACCATATGATATTCATTAGAATTATCTACCTCATCAGCGTTTTCATTAAAGCAATTTAGATTGACCCTTCCGATGCGTGGAATACTAATGTTTTGTAGGCGTTTTGTACGCCAACTCGTTTTATTATATTGTATTTCGTTCATAAATGGGGCGGAGAATATGACTCGAGATGGAGACATTTTAGCATTCTATCACGTTTATTTGCCGAATGCTGAGACAATTTTATTGGCAATAACCGCGAAGCGCTCATCAAGGAATTTGCTATAACCAGGGGATGGTTTCTCGTATGTACAAAGTGATAATAAATTATTTTGTCAATAAGATACTACATCTCGAAAATATTTAAATTTAAACTAGTTGGTATTGGTATTTTGCCTTAAGGCAAGTTACATGAACTTCCCCATATGTTTAAATAATCGACTTAATCAATAAAAAATAAATTAATTTATGAGTGATTAAAGTATGAAAACGAACGAACACGTTAACTCGGAATATTTTTTAAGAGCAAATTTTATAATTGAACCAGTTCAAAATAAACAATTTTTATAATTGAACCAGTTTCCGTAGGACTTTAATGGTTTAGTATGTTCATTAAGATCAAGTACTCTATCGTTATACCAAGTAAATCGTCCAATTTTATATTTAACACAGGTTAAAAAAACTACTTATTTTCTCAAACTTTGATGATTTTTTAAAATTAAACTACATGTTGTAAGACCGTTTCAGTAAGTTCTATAAGACCATTGCCAAAAAAGGTTCCATAAAAATCGGCTCAATTTTTTATTCAACAGTTTTTTACAAGAAAACGGCTCCGTAGATTTTAGATGATAGTCCTTATCGAGAAACATCAAATGGCTTTTAAATTTCTGAAATCGGTTCAGGCGTTTTTGAGAAAACGTCGATTTACGGCAAAAAATCTGTTCACATACACATTCACACACACACGTACTTTTTCCAAATTTGGTCTCATTCGATTCAGAATGGCTTGAAACGTCGAGAAAACATAAAATTAGCGAATCGAATTTTTTTATGAAAACATAAACTTCTCCTTCGGGAAGTTAATAAATATGAGTCAAAAGCAATTACCATTTTATGTTTGAAAATTTTCAGCAAATAGAACTATTACATTTTCTATAATGACGTTATTAGCAGATTATCCTTAATTAGATATTGCAGCAATGTTTTTCGTGTCCGATTATCCCACATATTGTTCTCATATATAATATAGTTATAAGGTAATATGCTAAACTAATTATTAGTTAAATTAATTCTACTAACTTACTGTATGTTCTTTTTGTCTTTATAAGCCTTTATAAGTCCTTTCGCCCTTATAATATAAAGCCGACAATATATCAAACGTCCTGATTCGTATCTAGATTTCTGTGAACCGGAACTTTGTAATCTTACTTGTGAATTGGATAAACTTTGCGATCAAAGAAAACAATTTGGAGTCGGTGTCAGCTTACCCTGGCTTTCCCGCTCGATTTCCCGTTTTCCGTATGCGATACCGTGTAAGATCACGTTTGCCGGCGGTAGAGATTTCCCGACACGGGAAATTGTGTTTCAGAAACTGAAGGAAATTGTACGAATTGCTAAAGTATAATTATTATTTATATATCACATATGTCAAATAACTGAGAGATTTTTTATTTCTGAAGTAAAGCAGAAGAAAACTCTATAATGCCTCTATAATTTAGTTATTTCAATTTTAATTACCTTGTACAAATTATTTAAAAAATCTAAATCGAAAGACCGATAATTGCTTCATTTCGTCAATGGACCAATTTATAAGTGAAAAATAAATATAGTTAAAAAATATAAAAAATTGAAAAGTATGAAATTAAATTTGAGAAAAGTATATAAGTAAATTAAGAGCAGTGCTAAAACTAAAAAATAAAATCAAAATAAATTGAGAGTAGAACAACGTAAATAAAGGAAAATACTATCAGAATAAATTAAAATTAGGAAATTGATTCGTGCAAAGTAATATCAAAATAAAATTAGGAGCAGAGCATAAATTAGAATATCATCAATTAGGAGTAGAGCAACTTAAATCAAAAAGTATACCACCAATTGAAACCTTACATTAAGAATCACAAATTATTCATGTACTTTATCTTGGGTTTTGCATAAAATTTGATATATCAATAAAATAATCTAATGCCAAATTTAACATACCTGAACTTTGATATAAAAAAATAATTTGATATATTTCTGAAGTAAATGTAAGAGAACCCTTAAATTCTTTCAGAACTTGTCATTTATAATTTAATTACCTTGCATAAATTATTTATTTTGAAAAATCTAAAATTTGTTTATGATCTGGAAGACAAATACAGTTAAAGAACACAATAGGATTGCAATTCTGTAAGGTTGGTTTTTCAACATCTGCAGAAAGTGGATTTATTCTGTTTGGATAGTTGATAATATCTGAAAAACATGAGTTTTTCAATCGATTTCACGAGTTTGCGAATACTTTTTATCTTAGTAAACTCCTAATTTAATGTTGATAAATACTTTCTTTGTTTAACATATTTTTTCTATATGCTTGTTATAAGAACTCATAAGAATATTAATTAATAAGTAATTAATTATTTCAATAATTTCATGTAAATTTATACGCTCATCTCTTTAATTCTAATTAAAATATAAATAAATTTAAGTTAATAAAATAAATCATATAACATTTTGTAAAATATTGTTACTTTTTGTTAAATGCGCTTTCTATTACTACCCTGTTTCAATAATATGTCGAGATCGGATTATATCGTTGACACTTATGTAACAACGCTTTATATTAGAAGGTATAATATACATTCGACATCTGAAAAAACTCACAAAAAATCTCAAATGATTTATAGATTTATACGACGTCTTTTGTGCAACGCGATCCGGAATAATATTACAGTGTCAGTTCATCAGATTTCAGATGAAAAAAGTGTGAATGAAACTTGCAATTAGATTAAAATAAATCTTTTGAAGATTGTAGGTCGTGTTATTTGCCGTGCTTTTGATATCTGATATGGTAATAATGTATAGTTGAAAAAGTATAAACGTTCTTGTATACATTTTATATACATTTTTATACATTATATACCTAAGACGGTTGCAACTGTCGAAACGAAGAGTTTGATATGGGATCATTGAAATTTGTAAAAGAACATAACAAAATTGGTTTGGGTATAACAGAAGCTACTTTCAGATATTCTCTAGTTTATTTTAATTTTTTTCATAAACGAATACTAAATCCAGTTTCTTAATTTCCTGATGAATTTCATGCATATCGTGTCATTTATTCTTCTGACCGCACACACTAAAATTAACAAAATGAAAACTAAAGTACAAAAAAATTCTGAAAAAGATAATTTGCTAATATAATCCAGAAATGGTTAATAATATACTATTGCCTGATCGATCCCTAGAAGCAATTTTATGGGTATTCCTTTCGCAATCAATGATATGTGGTCTTTTTTCGGAAATTATTAACTTTTTCACTTTTTTGCCCAAATATTATTTAATTACTAATATAAAATATATACCGATAAAATTATATAAACACAGTTAAAAGGTAATACCCTCAGGTAACAAGCTTACATATTATAATCACGTACTAATGCTTCTTATATATTGAAATGCATCTTTATTTTATTTTCATCTTATCTAAAAAAAGATATTTGAGAGCGTCATTTTTGTAACTTTGTTTTTGCTACTATATATTTATAGCTATATTGATTTCATATATCTATTATATGGAAGCATTTATTTGACTCATTGTCATTGATAATCTGGTTCAAGAGTTTGATGCAAATGCATACTGCTATCGTTAAATTATATTATATATGTACCTCATATTAACTAAATTGAAATGTCTATACCAGTGATTTCCAACTTTTTATGGGCCACGGCCCACCAAGTTTTCTAAAAACGTCACGCTCCCCACACAAAATTTTTAACTTCTAAAAGTTGCTCTTTTCTTTAAGAAATGTAAATAATAATATTTAAGAAAAAATCACTTTTAGATTGCTAACAAAACATTACAAGTAAAATTTCTAATTGAATAATAAAAACAAAAATTTCAAATTAATTTGATTACTGATTTTTATTACTGCTGCATAAAGATTTTATATTAGGTTCTAACTTACTGAGCCTTAAATTTAAGTCTCCGCGTTGTGTTATTTTAAGTCCCTTTTTAAATTAATAAATTATACCAATTTCTTGTACATTTGGTTACATTCGAGCATTTAGTTTCAGTTCCTTATAAATCCGTTTTTCAGCTTTGAGTGGAATCACACCAAATCTAGGATAGCAAAGTGGGAAAGCTACGACTTAGTTATCTTGCGACTTTAGTTAAATTTTAGAAGAATTTTTTTTAAATGTTTTGCCATTACTATATTATATTCAAATTACCCAAATTTCTCTCCTGAATTTGTAAATTGCCTCCTGGTGCGCCCCACGTTCGGAATCACTAGTCTATACTGTTCCCAAACTGTTTAGTAAAGATAAATCTGTAATAACTATTTGTCAGCTTTAATTATACCTACGCCAATAGTGAATGAAGAATGAATTCGTAATAAATAATTATTTTAAAATGATTGTTTTAAAATAATTATTTTAAATACCAATGATCGTAATCAGGTTAAACGGCCACTAATGAATTGACATTGTTTTTAGCCACTTATTATCATTGAATTACGAATTCTCAAGAATCAAATTTGATACAGTTTACTGGTAACTTGATTTTTTTTTCACTTTGTTTAATTATTAGCTATTAATAACTTACTCTATGAGAAGTTAATAATACATTTGATGACATATTCTATGACATATCCGATTCACATCTTTATATTTTATTTGCTCAATAATCTCATTATTGATAGAGAATCATGGCATGATATAAAAATTTTAACCGTCTAATTTTTTATTTTTTTTATTTCCATCTAAATTACAACTGCCTGAGAAGGCATTCAGTAATTGTTGTGATTAGTTATTAAATAAGTTTTCAAAATACTACCCATTGGTAGTATTTCAAGTTAGTATAATAAATATAAATATGTGACAATAATTGCAAGCAGATAATAAATATAAATATGTGAGAATAATTACAAGCACTATACTAAATATATAACTATGCTAAGTCTATGCTAAGTCTCTTTTTAACCGTCTAATATTTAAAAAAAAGGAAAACAAACTATTTTCTATCATATAAGGGCACCCGGCGCATTTGTGCCCAAACACCGGAGTCTCATAGGCCAGTCGGTCTTATTCCGTAATCGGAGCAGCGACTTTGGTAATACGATCTTCCTCAACGAATCTCTTTTGCTGTTACACTATTGCGATGCAATAAAAACGTGAAAAACGAACACCCTTGGAATATATATATATATATACAAACTTCAAAAAATACTTGAAAAAAGTCTCATGTATAAAAGTCGAGAAAGAATTCTTGTTCTTTATATCACTAGGTATCTGTTTTATTAGAACGTTCTATGATACGGGTGACGAACGTACGATTTTATTTCAGTCTCGTGAAATAAAACTGAAAAGATTGAAATTAAATTGAGAGAAAAATCATCGAAAAAATTAAGAGGTAGAGAAAAATAAGAAAAATGTCATCAATATAAATTAAAAGTGGAACAACTTAAATCAAGGATAATATCATCAAAATTAAATCGAAAGGTAGAAATTAAATCGAAAAAAATATAATATAAAAATAATCAAAATAAATTAAGAGCAGAACATAAACGTAAAATATCATCCACATAAAATAAGAGTATAAAAACTTTATTCAAGAATTATAAATTATTTCAACAATTTAAATTTGATATAACCAATAAAAAAACTTAAACACTCTTCTAATGCTAAATTTCACATAACCGAACGCTATTGAATATAACAAGCAAAGTTTATTAACGAATTTTGACCCAGAACATATAAACCATATATATATATATATATATATATATATATATGTATATATATATATATATATATATATATATATATATATTAGGTTGTCAAATATCTCCCTTCCGCTTTTTTGCTCTTGGTTTATAATACAAAAAGGCGGAAGGGAGATATTTGACAATATTATATATATATATATATTATATTATATATATATATATATATATATAATTTCGTTTCGTCAATTTATTTTTGTTTTCCAAATCTTATTTCGTTTTCGAAATGTATATACCCTACAAAAACGAAGTATACTTTCAAATCACTAATAAATTAATTTATTGATTTCTGATTGATTAATGGCAAAATGCCACTTACAACTAGTTACATATTTATTAATAAGCTATTTGTGAGATATTCAGAACTTTTAACAAGTTATAAGAATTTAAGAAATATATTTGTTATTTTTTTTCACATGTAATATTCTAATTCATGTTATTTGATTAATTTTCACCCATACAAGGGTTTTACATCTATATTTATAATCTGCACCAATTCCTAACCGATTCTTCCATTGTATAGGGTTTATCATGTAGCCGAGTTCAAAACTAGAACTCAAGTATTTACTCGTGTCGAGTGGTTTACCATCAGTATATCTTATTATATAAATCTGAAATTATGTACCAAGATTTATTACTAATTGATGCTTCACGTTGAATAGAGGTTAAAGCATTGAGGGTGAATACAGAATATCGAAAAGGTATAACCGAAAGGACTAAAAAGTTTACGAGAAATCTCTTATGATGGCAAGATTAATACATCTCAATGGAAAAGACACGCGTCATAAATTCGTAGAGATTTGATATGAACTTCAAAGTATCATCAAATATCTCGATCCGACTTTGATCCGAATGTAAAACATATCATTTAATTATAATTGCACATTTAATACATTTTAGAACGTTTCATATTGCAACTAGTAAGTTTAAGCCTTCGATTTTGAAAAACTGTGAAAATCACTCTTGTTTTATATAAATGAGAAATTTTATTGTAAACTTAGAAATTGAGTCTTAAATGTAATGAATAGAATTAGACTAGAATTAATACAAATATTTATTCAAATTTGAAATTAATTACTATTATTTATATTTTGACACTTGAACAATTGATGATCCAACATATTTTTTTAATCATTCACAAAATAATAATAGCATTGATGGGTTAAAAAATTGGATTTTTCAATATCTACTTGCACATTTCGAAAACGAAATGAAATTTGGAAAACAAAAATAAATAATGTGAGACTATTGCAGATTATTCAATTTTTAATAATTTTTATTACTACACATTATCGAAAAACGAACACATGCCTAATACATACACGGATTATTTTCTAGATGATCAATTCAAATTTTAATTAATTTTATAATTAGATCATTTTTTGTAAGACTATGTTCTTACAAAATGTTTTAGTATGTTCTTAAGACCCCGTATTTGATCAACCATACAAACATTCATTAAAATCATCAAAAATAATTTTTTAATAATCAATTTCGAAAAAACGTCCTGACCAATTCTTCTCAAAAACCAATCAGCGCAGTTTCTAAATAATATCTTTTGAAATATTATTTATTGGTGCAGTAACACTTTATAAAGCTACGCATCAAGATACCTGAAATCATTTATACCTAAGTAAGATACATGCAAATGACAAACTCTTGAAAGTTGTCACTTGAATAGCCTTCGAAAATTACATTTCGCTCACAATAAGGGTAAGTATCACTAAACCCATGTCATGATATACCTACTCGATAATGTTATATTGTATAAATGAAATAATATCTGTGTGTCATATTAAACCACTGTGATTGTACACAAAACACATGGCATATTAAATTTTCGTCATGTTCGTACCCAATATATACCTTTTAAACCCACCTCGCGATTAGGGGTTGATCGAGAGCGATACACAAACAGAATAATACAATAATATAATAACACAATAATAATAAGAGGCTACGTACATTGCCATTGGCGGTGCCAGGACGACCCTTTCAGTAATATGAAACAATCATAAAAACTTGTATAGGTATGCCTCGAGCCTCGATCATATATTGTAATGAATATAAATGTGTTTGTTGGGCTTTCCGATGTATTAGTTGAGTCTGGTTTGCCCTGTGCAAATAGGCCAGGTGGCTGCTGATAATACACATTAGGCTTTTATACGGGTCCATCCCATTTTGGATTATTTAATTTAGAACGCAATGCAAGTTGCTTTATATTATTAGTTTAGACACCGACGCTAAAATGAAGTATGGACAAATATTTCCAAGATTGAATTAAACTAGTGGTGTATGGCATCGTGCCTTAAGGCAAATTGCTGGAACTTCCCGTACCGTAATTAAACATTCGAGGAATATTAAATGTTTTCAAATTGATTATTATAAATTCTGTAACATTGTCGAATATTTATAAGAATTATATAAACTGAATTGCAAAGTTAAAATTATATTCGAACTTTAATCATAATAAAATTAAAATCTGAATTATTTTCGATATACAAAAAAATTGAAACAAAAGCAATTATTTTGTAAAAACAAGTAGAAAGTTCTTTGAATCATTGAAATCAGACGCTTACTTCTCTCAAAAACTGTCATTTTTTGCACATTTAGCTCTGTATTTTCAAAATTGCTGGACCTGTCTTTGCCAAAAACTAATCACCTATTCTCCCAATCATTATAAATTGAATGTTGTTTTAGATCATTCAAATCGGATACTCTGTTCTCTCAAAAACTCGATTTGTATTTTCTGCACTATTTGCTTCGTATCTCCGTAATGGCTGGACCTGGCTTTGCCAAAAACTAATCAGCACATCTCCCTATCAATAGGAATCGAATGTTTTTTAAACCATTCAAATCGGATGATCTGTGTGTCCGAAAACGTGGACGAAAAATTGTATCCATACAAGTTTCAATTTCGATTTTTGGACGATTACGATAACTACCAAATAACTACTAACTACCCTACGGGAAGTTAAACAAAAATTTGATTAATATTTAATTTAAAAAAAATGGCGGTCATAGCTCACGCAGTAACCTGTCCCACTCACACGACAGGGATCTTCGCATCGAATCCTGTCATTGGCATAAAATTTAAAAAATTAGTTAATTTAAAATTGAATAGAATTTGATTTGTTTAGATGAATTTGAATGAAAAATTAGAAGTGAGAAGAAAAGCAAGATTAGAATTTGAGAATATCTGATTTAGAAGAAGAAGAAGAATGAAGACATCAGTTGTGAAGCGCAAAAAAATTTGATAGAATAGGATATAAATAAAACATAGTATAGAATATATATATTTATACATAAAACATAGTGTAAAATATATAAGGATAGTATATAATATACAGTGGTGTTGTGCTAATATTTTTTTTGCCGGAACGCTAAAATTTAAAATCCGGTTAAAAAAATTTGATATATTTCGATAAGAACTCACAAATCTAATATATTGACTTCTTATATAATTAACTCTATTATATACAGCTAGTCTATACATTAAATTGTACAAGTATGAGGGAATCATTGAGTACATAATTTATATTCTTTAATAACATTAATTATATTTATTGTGGTATTATTTGTATTCATTAATACTTACAGGTATTTATTATGATATAAAAGTACTCAAGATTTACTACAATACTTTATAAGACTTAACCTAATAATATGATAAATAGATAACCTATTACCTATCATACTATACTATATTATTGTATATCATATATAGATATCTATTATCTTCTATCATACCGTGAGATACCTATACCTTCATTAACTTATTATATACCTACATACCTTTTACTTCTTATAAATACTACTGTCTAATTTATATATTCACCTATATTATATAGGTTTACCTTACGACCTATGTATTATTGTATACTATTGTATACTATATTATTGTATATCATATATAGATATCTATTATCTATCATACCGTGAGATACCTATACCGTCTTATTACTTATACTTATTACTTAACTTATTATATACCTACATACCTTTTAATTCTTATAAATAATACTGTCTAATTTATATATTCACCTATATTATATAGGTTTACCTTACGGCCTATGTATTTTTTTATTATCTCTACCTATCTATTTCTATCTGTCTATACCGGGATTTGAACCCGAGACCTCCGCGTGGCAGTCGCGCGCCTTAACCACTACCCTATCGGGTATCCCCACCAATAATATAATATGGGACGCACTGTTATTACCGCGGGTCATTTTCTAATTAATTAGATAATTAATACTAAGGTGGCGCGACGACACGCGAAAAAAGTCGGTTGATTGTAGCGTTACGGTGGTGTAGTGGCTAAGGTCGCCGCGTTTCACGCGGCGGACCCGGGTTCGATTCTCGGTAGGGTTAATGTAGTGTGTAAGGGAAATTATAGATAATAGGACCTATAGTAGATATAGGTTAGGTGTATTCGGTATACAATGTAGGGATTTGAGAGTATATGATGAAATATAGCGTATGGTATAGATGTAAGGCGTGTAGTATAGATGTAAGGCGTGTAGTATAGAATGCAACGTATAGGCATACGTAAGGCTATAAAAATACACGAATAAGAACCTATGATGTAGGTGTTAGCGTATAAAAAATGCGAATGAATATAAGATTTAATTTATAAATATTATTTTTTCTATAAGAATTTTTATCTCGGTATTAAATATCTAAAATATCCAAAATACCCGTTAATGCATCGATTACACCTTACTGCTGCCTTTGCCGTTATCACTTCATGGAAAATTAATTACTGCACTTTTAAACGATTGTGTGCATTGTGCGACAATAAACATAAAACTATAAATTTTATTAAATGTTTGAGTAACTTGTGCGAGCTGATTTTCTTAAGATGTTCTTAGTCTCGCAACTTACTGAATTCTAAAATTTCTAAATTTAAAAATAAAACATAAAAATTATTATACCTCTGTCTAGAAGGGATGGCAATTTATAAATATACAGACTAATACATACAGATTTTGGAATTTTTCTATAATCCGTAATATTGAGAAAGTTTGCATTAGACCTAAAAAGGGATGCTTATTTACCTAAGCTATGGAAATATATATGGTAATATTATATGATTTGCACATGCATCCTGTGCTCACTTAAACTAAACAATGATCATAATATATTTAACGAATTTTTAACAGTATTTACAAATTACATTCAAATCACCCAAAGCAGGTGGGTTAAATTCGTGTAATTTTTTAATTTGCCTCTCCCATTTGAATTTAAAAATGGATTTTTCTGTGGGGCGTGTGCCCCACGTTGGGAATTACTAGTCTAGGAAAACAATTTTTCAATCTACTACCAGGTTAATCAATAATTGAGTGATCATCAATTCCACAGCACCTTCATCAGATTTTTAAAAGATCAAAGTTTCTATGAATATGCACAAATCTCAAATTGTAGGCCGAAATTTAGATAATAAGTCTATTGAAATATCAGGGTAACTCTTTTGCTATAAATTGTCAACTAATTTACCAATAAATAAATGTCAATAAAACAATGATTAAAAAAAATTACCAATAAATGTTGGATTGTAAAAATGTACAAGCGATCGAACGGCTTATATTTTTGCCTTAGATGGCAAAAAATTCATCCAATTATTGAAATATTACATTTTTTTGCAGTTCTTATGCTTTTGTATTTATAGAACTGCTTTTTTCGCTACAATCAATTTCCATTATATGAATGTCTTAAATTATTTATTTTATTCGACTAACGCCCGCTATGTCCGAAACAAGTCCAACTTATATCCGAAATAATCGGGCA
This sequence comes from Ctenocephalides felis, assembly GCF_003426905.1. Taxonomy (NCBI): domain Eukaryota; kingdom Metazoa; phylum Arthropoda; class Insecta; order Siphonaptera; family Pulicidae; genus Ctenocephalides; species Ctenocephalides felis. Next base: position 51,597,701 of record NW_020536999.1, on the reverse strand, counting down.
TCAGAGACTTTTCGGTCTTAAAGTAACATATGTGAAATTTGAAATACACTACTGTACTGTAATTAATATTTCAATTCATACACCTCAATTTGTAACTAAATTAAAAACGACTTTGATAAGTGGTGTTGTGCTAATATTTTTTGTCGGAACGCTAAAATTTAAAAACTGGTTTATAAACCGTTTCAAAAACCGGCTCTCATGTTTTTTCCGGTTCCGTTCGAAAAGGAAAGAAACAAAAATTATTACAAAACCCATTGTGTGCACATATATGTATGTTTATTTCAATAATAAGAACATTTAATAAAAATTAGTTGAATAATAATTTATAAAATTTACTTATTAAATCATTTTCTGTATGTAGCGATTTTTTATATTTTTTCTTGCCGGAACGCGTTCCTTCCCAAAAATGATTTGCCGGAACGACGTTCCGGCGCGTTCCGGCTCGACAACACCACTGATAATATATAAGGAGATGGAATAGAATATAAAAATTAAATGTTGTAGGTGGCTCAATGCTCTTCTAAGCACAATAAAAAATAAAGAATATATATTTCGTGAATATTATATATATTTATGCAGAGTAGAGCGGGGTACCAAAATCCAATTTGACTTTCAGTAATTATACTATCTAAACCAAATGAACCATATCAGTATATCACAGCACATAACACGTATCAAACAAACAACTATAGAACTATGTTCAATAAAATTCCTAGTAAAATAGACGCCAGTTCAGTAATTATACTATCTAAACCAAATGAACCATATCAGTATATCACAGCACATAACACGTATCAAACAAACAACTATAGAACTATGTTCAATAAAATTCCTAGTAAAATAGACGCCATCAGTCAGGGGGCAAACAGATCCAATATTTTATGTTTATTTTAAAAGTACTCTACAAAATAACTACATTATTCAACAAATGCAAAATACAAATTTCATGGGCACATTTTTCACAAAGATCACATTATATATAACCTTAATCTGGTATTTCGTCAGAAATATTCACCAGCAGAGTTGAAATAACTATTAATTTAATTTATAACTGTTAAATCTAACTTAAAGTTATTAAAATAATTAAATAACGTATACTTAAAATTATATTTAGAGCTCAAAACCAAAAAAAGCTACCAAAGAAAAAAGAAACTTATGTTTGATGCATGGCCGTTTATCTCCTGATATCGACGTGGTAATAGCCGTTTGCCTTTTACTTTAGAATAGTAACATTAAAAAATTCTATACTTGCTTTTAACAATAGTTATAGACGTTTTTGCCGGCTTTTACAACTATTTGCAGCACCGTTATGAGTAAAATTGTGTATAAAATCTATTTAAATTTAACAATTTTCAAGTAGAGAAGCTTTCACAATAGTTCACGCGTATACAGCATTTTAATAAGAATAAAAAAATATACGTCTATAAAATTGTCAACAAAAATCTTACAAAATAATGGTAAAAAAAACTCAAAGTAAACCAATATTTAAATTCAGTCAGTTTATTTAAATCAATATTAGGTATATGTCAACAAAGAAAACAGTATTTATTTTACTAAATATCGAAATATTTTTTGAAACTGTTGGTCTTTCTAATGTGCCTCAAACTGGTTAAAAGTTTTATTAAACTCAACATTTTAAATAAGAAATATCATATTTGTATTGTGAAGTCATTCTAATAATATTGCCGCGATGTCGTGTGTTTAGCAATATTAGATGACAGAGTAGCAGAATATGGAGATTAAAGCAAACATTAGGCGGCTGATGTGCTTGGCGAAAAGAGTTATGTCGACGGGAACGAATTCATAGACATAAATATTTCGATATAAATGAAGATTAAGAAATTCTTTCTAAACACTATCAAAAAAAATTCTAAAAGCTATCAAATAATATCGCTGAAATAATTTATAATGCGTATATAATAATGGATCAGATAGCTCCAAAAGGATACTGAAGATTTACCTTCAATTAAGTCTATGTACAAATGCGTATACAGTAATATAAATTACTATTAGGAAATACTTGCATTTCCAAAATACTGACATTTTAAGCATTTAATAAATTTGATCTTAAGGTAACATTTTCGTTAAAATATTATATTTGCAAATTTTAATTGGATTGCATAATTAAACTTATCAACCTATGATATTTTAGGAATTCATTTAGACAGATTTTGAAAGTTCTAAAATCCTATACCTGTTTTATTTATTTATATTATATTCATTTTAAAATCCTATACTCCTTGTTAGTAATACACAATGTGATAATTCGGAGATTTAATCAAGTCACTTTTCATATTCCTAATACATGGTCAATACTGGAAATCAATAAATTAACATTTTAAGATGTTATTACTTTATTTTACACGGAAGATAAGTTACATAAAAAAATGTGTAAATCAAAAAATTATGAAACTTTTATGAGATAATCATGTTAAACAAAAATCACTATAAAAAGCCGTTATGTTTTTTTTTAATATGATCAATAACAAACGCATTGAACGAAATAAAAATTAAATATATTTAATGTCGAACACATTTGATAAACTATAAGAATTTTTAATTCAATTATATTATTTATAGATAAAAATTGAAATTAGAAATTATTTTTTTGTGATGATCTTCTAACCACATGCACTTACGCCCAGTGGTGTTGTGCTAATATTTTTTTTGCCGGAACGCTAAAATTTAAAATCCGGTTCATAAACCGGTTCAAAAAATTTGATATATTTCGATAAGAACTCACAAATCTAATATATTGACTTTTTATATAATTAACTCTATTATACACAGCTAGTCTATACATTAAATTGTACAAGTATAAGGGAATCATTGAGTACATAATTTATATTCTTCAATGACATTAATCATATTTATTCTGGTATTATTTGTATTCATTAATACCTACAGGTATTTATTATGATATAAAAGTACCCAAGATTTATTACAATACTTTATAAGACTTAACCTAATAATATGATAGATAACCTATTACCTATCATACTATATTATATTATTGTATATCATCGATAGATATCTATTATCTATCATACCGTGAGATACCTATACCGTCATTAACTTATTATATACCTACAGACCTTTTACTTCTTATAAATACTACTGTCTAATTTATATATTCGCCTATATTATATAGGTTTACCTTACGCCCTATGTATTATCTCTACCTACCTATTGTCTATACCGGGAATTGAACCCGGGACCTCCGCGTGGAAGTCGCGCACCTTAACCATTACCCTATCGGGTACCCCCACCAATAATATAATATGGGACGCACTGTTGTTTCCGCGGGTCATTTTCTAATTAATTAGATAATTAATACTAAGGTGGCGCGACGACACGCGAAAAAAGACGGTTGATTGTAGCGTTACGGTGGTGTAGTGGATAAGGTCGTCGCGTGCCACGCGGCGGACCCGGGTTCGATTCTCGGTAGGGTTAATGTAGCGTGTAAAGGAAATTATAGGTAATAGGATATATAGTAGATATAGGTTAGGTGTATTCGGTATACAATGTAGGGATTTGAGAGTATATAATGAAATATAGCGTATGGTACAGATGTAAGGCGTGTAGTATAGAATGCAACGTATAGGCATACGTAAGGCTATAAAAATACATGAATAGGAACCTATGATGTAGATGTTAGCGTATAAGAAATGCGAATGAATGTAAGATTTTAATTTATAAATATTATTTTTTCTATAAGAAGTTCATACACCTCAATTTGTTACTAAATTAAAAACGACTTTGATAAAACCAGTGGTTTTGTGCTAATACTTTTTTGCCGGAACGCTAAAATTTAAAAACCGGTTCTAAAACCGGTTTTCATGTTTTTCCAGTTCCGTTCGAAAAGGAAAGAAACAAAAATTATTACAAAACCCATTTTGTGCACATATATGTATGTTTATTACTATAATAACATTTAATAAAAATTAGTTGAATAATAACGTATAAAATTTACTTATTAAATCATTTTCTGTATGTAGCGATGTTTTTATATTTTTTCTTGCCGGAACGCGTTCCGGGTCAAAAATGATTTGCCGGAACGACGTTCCGGCGCGTTCCGGCTCGACAACACCACTGCTTACGCCGATGACATAGCTATAATTTCATGCAATTCTGATATTATAACAGCAACTTGTCAGTTACAAAATTATTTATCTAGTCTCGAAAAATGATTTTTAGAATAGAATATCAAAATCAATATCAAAAAATCTCAGTACATAATTGTTTCACTAAAACACCACAACAGTCCACCTATGATGAACAATTCAATAATTCCACTATGCAATTCTATAAAATATTTAGGCATGCACATTGATTCGAAATTGAGATGGAGAACGCACATTGAAAATAAAAAAAAAACAAGTCCAACTGTATAGAATAGAAAAAAATTATTAATTACAATATTGTTATTCGATGAATGTTTGTAGATGAATTTTTTTCAACGGTTTACGAGGTTTCTGCAAATGTAACAATTCATGCAATTAAAATATTTCTCTAAATCGATTTGAAATGCGTCACTGTCTCAGGTGATGTGTTGTTTGCTCGGCCATTAGCCAAAGTCGAATCCACCTGAGAGCTTTGTGTGTGATCTGTTATGTTAGTAAAGTAGCCTGCCCAACTTTACGATAGATAATCTTATGCAGAAAGGAAGGCACGGCTAGTATCGTCAATGATCATTTACTAGACTCAACAATTTCTCTTGTGGGTCTTGTGTACATGTAGGTATAGGTACGCGGATATACACATCAGAAAAACTATGCGAAGCTTTAGAACTGTTATTATTAGAAAGCGATATATTATTGAAAACATTTACAAACAAAGTTCAAATTTTCAGCTAGAATATTAATTAGAGTCTAAATTTTTCAACCAATGAAATTACAAATTTCATGGCCACAGAGATCACACTTTATATAAACTTGATTCGGTATTTCATTGGAATATTTACCAGCAAAGTGGAATAACTATGATAATTTATCTCTTGTAAAATTGTTTTTTTAAACGTAGCTTACTACTCCATTTACTATTTGCTTATTGTTTATATTCTTGCCAGTGTAAAGGTTTATAGTTGGTCCTTTTTATGCCACATGCAAACTTTTATAGAAGCTATATATAAAAACTCAAATATTCAAGAATTTACAAAACGTAAAGATTATTTTTCCCATCAATGTACAAATACTTATATCAAGTAATGACATAAGGATATATAAATATTTATATAATTTTATAAGTAATAGCAAAATTAATTTATAGCATAATTATTATTATATAAGTATCAATGTATTGTATAGAACTGCTACAATTGTATAGATAATTGTAATGGCAAAATGATGTAAATCAGAAGCCAAAATAAATAAATAATAAAAAAAAACTCAAATATAACAACAATACATCTAACAATGAAAATAAATAAAATAAATAATAACTAGTTGGGTGTATGGCATCGTGCCTTAAGGCTTTGCCTTTTTTTTCTCCAAAATCAATTATTTTGTTAAGACAAGCAGAAAGTTCTTTGAATCATTTAAATCGGACGCTTAGTTCTCTCAAAAAACTGCCATTTTTTGCACATTTAGCTCCGTATCTTCGAAATGGGCTTCGAAAGGGCCTGCCTTTGCCAAAATCTAATAAACCCCAATTCTTCCAATCATTACTAATTGAATATTTTTTAGATCATTCAAATCGGATGCTCCGTTCTCTCAAAAACTCGATTTCTAATTTCTGCACTCTTTACTCTTTATCTCTCCGTAACTGCTGGACCTGCCTTTGCCAAAAACTAATCAGCTCATATCCCTATCAATAGGAAACAAATGTTTTTTGAACCATTCAAATCCGCGCCCGAAAACGTGACTGGAAATTTGTATCCATACATACATACACATACACACATCCATTTTTTCTGAGGTATGCCATATTGTTCAGAAACTTTCAAAACGTCGAGAAATGTAAAAAATTTCAATTTCTATTTCCGGCCCATTACAATAACTTACCCTACGGAAAGTTATTAATAATAATTAAGTAAAAATGATGCACGGATAAGTTTTGATTGTCAGTAATGTATTTATTTTTGAATTTAAAAAATTCAATGTAAAATAAAAAGTTATATTCAAAATTGACAAATACTTAAACATTATATTCTGGTATCTAAATAAAAGAGATCAAAGCCAAAAAAACTCTAGCAACGATAAAAGAATTTTTGATATGAATATTGATACATGGCTGAACTAACGTCATAAGAATTAAGGTAATGGATCATTTCACAAATTTCGCCTTTTTATTTAAAATAGTATCGTTAGAAAATTCTATATTTTACGTGTTTTTGAGATAATGGTGGTGACAACGCTCTACCCGCTCAATATATATACTTATTGATTCATTGATTCTAATTTTTGGAGAGTTTGTAATTCTTACGAATGGTTAATAATTAGCTGAAATTAGTTATAAACTGTTACATTAATCTCTAAGTTTGTGATTTCTCTCGCATACATGAGCACAACTTAAGTAACGTAAGCACAATCGAGTGGCCTTGGCCAGAGTAAAACTCCTGCAATTTAGAGAAAATTCATCTTATGCACATTTTATGAAAAAAAAAATTACAAGCTTTACAAAACATTCTACAGGGTGGTCCATCTAGTGTTTGGAATTTGAATTCCCGATTATTTGACTTTAAAAACGTAAAATAATCTCATTGATGTGACTAATATTTAGTTGAAAGTCGCTTAAGGAAAGTTGGGAAATATAAAAACTTATTTCCAAAGTGGTGAGTCTTTTCGGACAAAGCTCATTTCCACCTCGGTGGTTATGTTAATAAGCAAAATTGTCGCATCTGGGGCACAGAAAACCACCATGAAGTTGCGATTTGACGCCATTGGATTATCTTTGGGGAGCGGTGAAAAATAAATGTTATACCAACAATCCAGAAACAATTCAAGACATCAAGACCAAAATTCAAGCTGCTATTGCTGAGATAATGCCCGAAACAATAAAAAAGTACTCAAAAATTGGATGGATTGAATGGGCTACTGCCAAGTCAGCCGGGGTGGTCATTGGAGCGAAATTATTTTTCATAAATAAATGTCATGGATCAACCTATTAAATAAATGTTTAACCATTGAAAAATATTGAGCCGTTTTCATTTTATAGCAAAATTAAATTTCAATTTTTAAATGGGCCAGCCTTCACCTACGCACGCCTAGAATCATTTCACCATAATCTGTTTTAGTGTAGCATCAATAAAAATAAAGCCAGGATTAAAAAAATTCTTACGCCTTTATCGGTTTAAGCAAATATTCGTCAATATCAACCGTCTGACAATATTAAGGGCATACATGACACTTAAGAGTGTATTCGAGTGCGGGGTTAAGCGTTTCATTATTATGTCAACGGTGTCGTGCTGTGGCCTAGGGACGGATATCAGAGCGAAATTCCGCCCCGGATTCTAATCTAATAGACTTTATTAAAAGCGGGACCACGTGTGCGATCTCAGTCAGAGGGTCTCAGAGGAGATGAGGAGCCGAGGTATGCGAAATGACTCGCAAGGATGAATATATTATGTCAAATGTGGCAGCAGACTTCTTCGGAATGTATTTCTTTTCTATTAATAATACTATAATACATTCAACTATATTATATTTATACGAGCAAATGATAGCATATGTGGGGAGTTTTATTTGATTCTGGTTCGTTTTTTACTAATCATATAACTGATATTTGTAATAGAGCACATAAATCTTTAGGTTTGATACTGAGAAATTGTAAACATTTTAATTCAAATAATGCACTTCTTTGCCTGTACTATTCTAATGTACGTTCAAAATTAGAATATGGTTCAATCATTTGGTATCCTCATCAAATCAACAACTCTGATGCAATACAGAAGGTACAGCGAATTTCTGAAATATCTCTATTATAAATATAAAATTTTCCCTGAACGTGGCTTTGACCACAACACTTTACTAAAAGAATTTGGTATTTCTCTTGCCTCACGTCGATTTAACTGTATAATTATGTTCTTATTTAAACATTGCAATAATTCTATAGATTGTCATCTTATTCTTAACCAACTATCCTTTAATGTTCCAAAGCCATTTACGTGTTCACAATTATTTTTCAATTATCCTACTCCTAAATCTAATTCTCTCTTAAATTCGCCTATTTTACTTATGTCCTCTAACTTTAACTTAATTAATAATGAAATAGATATTCACAACACTTCACCTAATCAAATAATCTCAATCTGCACAAGTTAACCTTTTTATTTTCTTTTCAAATATCTAATTATTGTATCTTATTCTGTATATAAATATTATTGTTACATTCTGTATTATATGTAATTTTATGTTAAGTATTTTATGTTAATAACTATATATTGTAATTTTGTATATATTTTAATTGGTATTCATTATGTAAAATAATTGTATTTTTAAGTTCTCTTGGAAGAAATCTGTGGGCAATATATTTAAAAATAAATAAATAAATAAATGATAGAAATCAAGTAGTTGAACAAGATAAAATTGAATTGTAGAAGCGATTGTACAGCTTGGATTATAATAAAAAGTAAAAACTAGTGGTGTATGGCATCATGCCTTAAGGCAAATTGCTGGAACTTCCCGTACCGTAACGAAATGGTCGAGAAATATTAAATGTTTTCAAATAGATTTTTATAAATATTTTAACATGATCTAATATTTATAAGAATTATATAAACTGAAATGCAAAGTTGAAATTATTTGTTTAGACAGAAACAAATTTTTTTTTCCAAAAGCAATTATTTTGTTAAAACAAGCTGAAAGTACTTTGAATCATTCAAATCGGACGCTTAGTTCTCTCAAAAACTGCCATTTTTTGCACATTTAGCTCTATATCTTTGAAATGGATGGAACTGCCTTTGCCAAAAACTATTCACACATTCTCCAAATCATTACAAATTGAATGTTTTTTAGATTATTCAAATCGGATACTCCGTTCTCTCAAAAACTCGCTTTGTATTTTCCGCACTCTTTGCACATCTCCGTAACGGCTGGACCTGCCTTTGCCAAAAACTAATCAGCACGTCTCCCTATCAATAGGAATCGAATGTTTTTTGAACCATTCAAATCGGTTGATCCGTGCGCCCGAAAACGTGGACGAAAAAATGCGGCCATACAAAACACACGCACACAACCATTTTTTCTGAAGTATGCCAAAATGTTCAGAAACTTTCAAAACGTGAAGATATGCAAAAATTGTCATTTTCGATTTTTGACCTATTACTATAACTATCCTACGGGAAGTTAAAAATAAATTTAGCCCTTTGCCCTCGAATTACATTTGGAGATGGATCTCGTACTACCCGGACTTAATTTCTGTCCATAGAGCAACAGGAATAACACTCAAGATTTTGATGTATATACCAGATTTAGCAATTGTTTTATGAACTTCTGATAGATTTTATTTCAAATACACTTCATCTAGTAAAATGTTTTTGTATAAAAATCATGTTTTATAGTTACTGAATGCACATTAGTGCAGTAAACGGAGACGAAAAAAGGGCATAACCTCTGAATTTTTTTACTGTGCTCCGAATTGAATGAAATTTTGGAATTAGGTTCATCTAACCCTCAAGTTCAAAAGTGAAAACAATTCGGGTTGCGCCATCACCCCCCGGGGGGATGACACCCCTTCTCAATTGTGTAATTAAATTTTTTCAAAATAACGGCGGAAATCGATAGAAGAACTAATTATATGAAAAAATGTCTTTTATAGTTTTTCAAAAAAACTAATACTTTTCAAGTTACTGGCCACTAAAGATTCATATATTTTTGGCCTTTTTCTTCGTTTTTTTGGAATGTGAATTACTTTAATTCTGGTGGAAATGGCGCTCATTAAACCATATGATTTAAAAGAAAAAAACTTCGTATACCCTAAACGCTCCGTTTACTGCACTACATATATACAGTGCACAAACAGAACGGTAAATAGGCTTTGGTATCAGAGTATCCATACGAGGGCAGAATATTAATATTCGTTTCTCAGTCAATAATATTTTACACTGTGATATTTAAAAAAAATAATTAAGTATTAAGCCTAAAATCAAGTATTTTTGCAAAACTGCCATTTTCAGCTTATTCCTAGCCGAAAAATTCGTAAAGTGGTGGATTTCTTTTGATGTGTTCTTCTAAACGTAGCAGACTCACATTCATGTCCATATTCAACTTTTAAGAGTAAATAATGAGTAGCTCTTGATATACAAAGATTTTTCAGCAACATCAGTATCTTATTATACCAAAGTCAATAAATATTTAGTATTTCTAAAATGTGTTCTGAACGTTATTGTAACCATTTACCGATCATATAAATTTCTCTGCTATCTTACTTATATGATTTTATATAATTAATTCCATATTTTTTCTTCTATTGCAGATGCAAAGCGACCCCGAATTTGTGTCGACTCTGATGAATCCGATTGTGGTACGGGAGCAGGTGGAGTGGCCGGCAGTCCTTCAGAACCTAGATCGGCTCCATCGAGCGACCATGAACTTCTAGACGTAGAACAAGATTTAGATGGAAGTGAGCATCAACCGGCACCAGAAAATCTATCACTGAGGCGAGGGAATGGAGAAGCAGCTACACCTCCGACACACCAAGCACAGGCACAAAATCAAGAACCGCAAAGAGATGTAAGTTTTATAAGAGCACTAGCAAACCCGACGAACTCCGTTTCGCCACCAGATGGTTTCGTGAGAAAGATGAAGAAATTTTTTGTTTGTTTTATATTTGAAAAGAAAAAAAAATTCTATTACACAACAGTGATGAATTTATTTCGATTACAAAAATATATTGTTTTTTAGTTGAACTTCTCTAAGTAAATGAAAGTGAATCCGCAAATTATCCTTTTCATTGAAGTGCTCTTTGGTAAACCACATTTTTTGTTTTTTGGTCTGACGTTAACAGAAACAAAGCGGATGATTTCCCAACTCGTGAACAGGCAACGTATAACTGCCCATGTGAAGAACAATAATTTTCTAAATAATCTATTTGAAATTTATCCCGCAAACACTAAACGATTGGCCTTGAGACTTGTTAATTGTCATTGCAAACGCAAGGCGAACTGGAAATTGCAATCGTTTGAAGTCAAACAGAAGACCAGTCGGAATCATTGGTATGTCACCAAATTGCCAGCAATCTTTGATTGAATGGTGAAATTCAGTGCGTCATCATCATTATTCTTTGCGGCAAGAATTGCTCTTTGACTTAACCAAGCATAATTCTGATAATTCCCACTAATGTCATTACTCGAATTTTTAATTACGGTGCGTGAAGTTCCAGCAATTTGCATTAAAGCACAATGCACCACTAATTTTCTTAGCAATAAACCTGATGAGCCCGAGACCTTTCCAACGAATGCAAAAACGTCGAAATCGTGCGTTCTGGAGTTATATCGTCAGGAAGGAAAACCCGACTTATTTTTATATATATGTAGATAACAAATTTGTATTTCTGGTAATTGCGCTATTTAATATCTGATTTCGAGATTTCTTTGGATTTACTTTTCCATAAATGTACATGTACATAAATTTAATCCGCCTATAAATATGATTATTGATTTATTACTGTTCTCTAACATATTATTAGTTCTTTCAACAGAGCTTGTTTGCGCACTATGCTGGATTTGCACCATATTCACCATATAACCAGCAGCCTCCAGCAGTCCAACAGCAACAGCAAAGATCGCCAGTAGATGTGTTGTTAAGAGTTTTTCCTGGTAGAAGGCGAGCGGAAGTTGAAAGTATACTACAACGGTGTAAAGGTAAATTTTTTCACATGCATTGTATAAATAATATACAATATCATTATTTATCTTTCTGTAGTTCTCACTGCCCATTTATTTAAAGAATTTATCATTTATTCCAGGAGATGTTTTGCAAGCAATGGAAGCTATGGTTTTCTCCTCTGAATCATCACCTCCGCCTCCGACGTATCCATGTACCCCTCCAAAGTCGGCCTTTAGTCCACTTGGTGCTCACTACCCGCGATACGGACCTCATATACCGCGGCGATTCTTAGCCGCCCCTTACGCCGGCACCGGATACTTGCCGACGGTGATAAGACCTGATTACCCACTACAAGCGCCGCCGCCGCCACCACTCGCCGGACTCGGCGGACACGAATCGCCAGGATCAAATACAGGATCGGATAAAACTTCTTATTCGGAATGAGATTATAATCCAACGCTTTGGCGTGACATAAAAGAATAGAATTGTGATTAATCGAAGCATAATCATAATCGGTTGGATTCAGGGACCATTGTCGACAGTTGTTATTCCTGAATATAACGATCTACCAAGTTCAAATACGTATCAAACTTCATATTTAATTAAGCACAATGTAAAATGAAAATGCGGTCATCGAGTTTTTTGGATTATCAGAAGTGAACTGTACGTATAAATAATCATAATTGAAAAGTGAATGGTGTGTAGTGCTTTAAAAATACTACTGCATTTTAAACTAAGCTTTCTATATTGTGATTTTAGAATCTAAATGTAATAAAAAATGTATACGCAATAATATCAGAAACATTGGTTGAAAGCAAAAAGTAAACGGAATCAGATTTTTCTAAGGTTCAGTTAAGTAAAACGAACTGATTGTATATGTTACCGTTTAGTGTCAAAGACAATGTTAGTTCAATAAAATAACATAAGTATAATTTATATTTAAATCTTTATTATTAAAAAAATTAATAAAATGTGCCATAATTGTAAATAATCATTACTACATGTCTATAAAAACATTTTCTATATCTTCTTTCAACCGACTTTTGTAAAAATAATACAAATAAGTATTACTAGATTTTGTTATTGTACAAAAATTCAATATCTGTGAATTAAAATATCCAAATCATTTATCAATAATCCACATATAAACAGCTAATCTTGATCTTGAATAGCATACGTATCTGATTGTACTAGAATTAAGATTTAAAGCTTTTACCTATATCAAGTACTAAAATGTGATTCATATGTAAGTTAAATTGTATTATAAAAAATGAATATATTATTGTATATACAAGTAGTCATGTTATAAAAAACTGTAGTAAAATATTATATAATTGTGTGTAGTAAAAATAAATATATAAATAAAACATATGCTGGAGTTTTTCTGAAGAATAATAAATTGAGCCATAAAATTATAATGTATGCATCACATAAGTATAATGGTTTCATTAAATGTTTCATTTACAGTTACTTAAAATGTACAGCATAATATGATGTAGGTGAAGCATATACAAAATGAAAAAAATGATACCCTCTTAACTTTTTTAATAGTCTTGAAATAAAAAATAGACATAAAGCAAACAGATTTTTTTTAGAAAAATACAGAAGTTTCCGCAGATCTGTATAAATCAATTTCAAAGATTACAAAGGAGTTTCTGCAGGTCTGTCTGCAGAAACTGTCTGCATTATTAGATCAATATCAAAACTATTTTTGATTAAATATTAACAGCGTCCTTTCATTATTATTCTACATCAATCAACAAATACTCATTTCAAACATACAAAAGTAGTTTAGTTATAATAACAAATTATTAATTTGGTGTTCCTTTTTAAGTCGCTAACAAATTATTTATTAACTAATACACATACATACGACAAAACCACTTTATTAACTTCCCGTAGGGTAAGTTATTGTAATCGTCCAAAAATCGAAATTGAAATTTTTTGCATTTCTCGACGTTTTGAAGGTTTCTGAACACTTTGGCATACCTCAGAAAAAATGGATGTGTGTGTGTGTGTGTGTTTTGTGTGTCCGCATTTTTCGTTCACGTTTTCGGGCGCACGAATCAACCGATTTGAATGGTTCAAAAAACATTCGGTCCCTATTGATAGGGAGAAGTGCTGATTAGTTTTTGGCAAAGGCAGGTCCAGCAGTTTTGGAGATAAAGAGCAAAGAGTGCAGAAAAGTAAAATCGAGTTTTTGAGAGAACGGAGCATCCGATTTGAATGATCTAAAAAACATTTAATTAGTAATAATTGGGAGCAGTGGTTAATAGTTTTTGGCAAAGGCAGGCCCAGCTATTTCAAAGATACAGAGCTAAATGTGCAAAATATGGCAGTTTTTAAGAGAACTAAGCGTCCGATTTAAATGCTTCAAAGAACTTTCTGCTTGTTTTAACAAAATCATTGATTTTGGACCTTAAGGCACGATGCCATGCACCCCACTAGTTTTATCATTTATGTTAATTAGAAAGCAATTAATGACCGTCGACATAAACAATTATACTCAAGTACATAGTATTTTTTTATTTCACTTTTACTAAATTATAATCTGTCTTTAAAAAAACGTAATAGTTAGTAATAGCATAAAATTATTCGAAAACGCCCTACCCTAGCAACAAACAATTTTGAGTTAAAAATTTAGAGATTACCTAATGTATCCTTTTCAGATAAAAATTCTATTTATGTGAAAACAACTCATAATGTGAATAATTTTATTACATATTATATTTTTTATAGTCAACTTGGCGAGTGTTCGGTGGGCGTTGTTGTCAGCATCTAAATCATCCCTTAGTTTTGCGAATGCTTATTCGCATTGTGGTGGAACGCACGAAGAACAGAGAACTACTAACCAGATGAGAGGAATTGTGTATTATGTTGGAATTGTGTGTTTTGGTCTCTATTCTCTATTGTCCCCGATATAACTTGCTTTATGTGTTTCAGAGTGCATTAGCGGCGCGTACATTGCATTTGCCTTGTATACGGGAATGGAGTCGCGGTACCTATATAACACAAATATAATAGACTAGTGTAACTAGAGTAACTAGAGTTTCATGACAAATTTCTGGAGCTTTCCGTAACGTAATTTGAGGTTTTTAGAAGCTTGAATTTTTGAAGTAAAACTTTGTTAGGCGTGACTAGGATGTAAATCCGTACAACTCCGTTAACGGAAATGTGTTACGCCAGAACTGTACGTCACTCGTTCTCGATGAAATCATTATTCTATATGAGTCGATTGTGATTAGTCGTCGTGTATGTGAATAGAGATCCGTCGTTTTTTGCGTACCGGCATCAACGTTGCATGCGTACCGATATCAACAAAAAAATCGGCATAAATAAATAAACATTTTAAAGTTACATCGTAGTACAAATCTTGATTAAATCAGAAGAATATTTTACCCTGTTCCTTGAAAATAATGAAACAAATTAAACATTTATGCCGTGTACGTAAGTTTATTGATTAGAAATTATTTCTATATTATTCGTAGTTTCTGAGAGTGAGATATATTGCCAGCGAAAACGTAAAAAAAGTAAAAAAAAAAATACAAGCAGTCAATGAATGTATGCTAATTTTGATTACATGAAGTTCTTCAAACACAATTACATGATGAGTGATGTTGCGAAAACAATATTTGTTAAGGCGTTGTTTAACAGAATCCACTGTGTGAACGAATATTATAGAATTTATTAATCAGCAATTACTTCATTTTTCTAATAAAAGTTCATTTCTAAATGCTTATTACAATGACAAACCGATCATGTCATATGTGTAGTATGACTTTAATTACATTATTGTTTTTAAATATTATACATATTTTAATGCTACTTTTAATATATAATTTATAATTTATCATTATATGAATGTGTATAATGATTGACACTAATAAATATATGCATCACGAGTGTTACCATATTACTAATAAACATTATTCAAAATTATTATATGATGTATTCATTTTTACCAATCCATCTTGTTTATATCCATCTTTGTTTTTATCATGCCATCTTGTAAATTTTGAGAAAAATATTTTTTAGAATATCTAGATTTTTTTCAACATTTTTGATTTTGAAGTTTTTATTGGAACTCTAAAACCAATCTAAGACCAGCCTTACCATAAATTTAATCAATTTAATTTTTGAACCATTCAAATCGGACACTCCGTTCTCTCAAAAACTGAATTATTATTAATTGCACTTTTTGTCCCATACTTCAAAACATCTAGTTCTGCCTTTACCAGAAGCTAATCAGCACGTCTCCCTGTCTATAGGAACGAATATTTTTTAAATCATTTAAATCAGTCGATCCGTGCTCTCAATATCGTGAATGAAAAATTGTATCAGTTCATACATACGCACACAAACAGACACATACCCATTTTTTTCAATGTGCGCCAAAATGCTCAGAAACCCCTGAAACGCGAAGATATGAAAAAAATGTTCTTCATCGATAATACTAAGAAAGTTAAAAAATACTATTATTTAAATCTTTGGCAAACAATATTCGACACGCAAGTAATAATAACTATCCAATAATGAAATAGTTCAATATAATTAATTTTGAGAAATGAAAAACAAAAGTTTGATAACAATATATGCTACTAATTTGAATAACATATTTATAACTAAACTAGCTGTACCCGTTCACGCTTTGCCGTGATTTAGTTTAAATTAAAAAGTTGAACAAAGATGTGTATTTGTTACATTTAGTTTAACGTTACTACTATCTGTTCAACAATTTACCTATTCAACAATTTGTCTACGAATTTACCTATAAACTTGTAAATCGATCTACCAATTTACCGACTTACGAATTTACCTATCAACCCGTTTCACATGTCTACCAATTTACCTGTCAACCTGTTCATCCGTCTTGTTATTTGTCTATCAACCAGATGTCCTGTCTACCATTTTATATATTCTCCAATTTACCTGACTACCAGCTATCCAACAAATTACCTTTTCACCAATTTACTTGTCTACCAATTCAACTGTCTACCAATTTACCTATCTACCAATTTACCTATCGACTTGTTCATCAATCTACCATTTTACCGGCCTACAAATTTATCTCACGTCCTGTTCTACATATCTACCAATTAAGCTGTCAACCAGTTTACCTTTATAAATTCTCTAAATCACCTTATTTATTTACGCATTCATTATAAACAAATTAAAGCTCAAATTGATTCCACGTTTTAGTTAGAAAACGTTTGTATGTCAAAAAGAAAAGGGCTGTTTTTAAGGTTTTTCCGGCAATTATTCGATTTTTTCTTGCCGTAAGAACCATCCTTGGACTTTAACGAACATTTTAGAAAACGAATTGGCCAAATTGGTCCAGGCATTGTTGTGTTATGCGCTTACCGACACATTTTGCGATTCATTTTTATATATAAGATATATCATTTCAGAAATAATAAAACTTTTTTGAATGACAAATGATTCTTAATATTAGTTGATGTCTATCAAATTATCGTTTTATATCATGCACATATTTTTTCCATATTTGCTTTTCCTTAAATTTATGGTTTCATTGGGATAAATCATTCTACAATAACAAAAGCTTATGTCTCCCGCAAATGCATGGTTATGTAAATTTAAACATCAACAAGGGATTCTGTTGAATACAAATTCATTCATAGCGGTTTGTACCACAGCGTTTCTATTGATACACATTATAATGAAAGCTTGAAAATTGATTAATAACATATTCAAAATAACAAAAACATATAAAAACTGCGGAAATAGATTCTGAGGAGAATCGATAAGCATAGAACAAAATGATAAAATAAAACATAAAAAAGGGTGACTTCTTTATCGAATAAATGATAATCGCAATGTGCATCAAATTATTTTCATCTTTTTTAGTACTTGCATATTAAAAACTTTCAATAGAAGTATTAAAAAGTTAAAAGCATGCATCTCTTGGTCTGGATCTAGCAAGTTGATTTCAAGCAGCAGAAAAAAAAAATTAATACATTTATAGACCTATGCTACTTATAAACCCATTTCGTTGCCTTTTAATTTAGGGTATTTATAATCAAGTATGTCGGCATTTTTTCGTCCACATTTTCGGGTGCAAGGATCAACCGATTTAAATGGTTAAAAAAACATTCGATGCCTATTGATAGGGAGATGTGCTAATTAGTATTTGGCAAAGGCAGGTCTGGCCGTTCAGGAGATACGGAGAAAAGAGTGCAGAAAATACAAATTGAGTTCTTGAGAGAACGGAGTATCCGATAGAGATTAGTAGTTTTTAGCGAAGGCCGGTCCAGCCATTTTAAAGATACAGAGCTAAATGTGCAAAAAATGGCAGTTTTTGAGAGAACTAAGCGTCCGATTTGAATTATTCAAAGAACTTTCTGCTTGTTTCAACAAAATAATTAATATTTTTAGCACTTTTCATCGCCAATCACGAGAATTGATACATAAAGATTTTAATTCTCAAAACATTTCAATTTCTTCTGGAGATAAGGCTATATAGGATCATTTTAAATATAGCCTGGTAGAATTTATGAAAGTATAAATATGTAGTAAAAAAAAGTTTCGAATGATCTTGCTTCATTAATATCATTGTTCTTACAAAATTCAGTTTGCATACTAATGCCATTTCACAGTTTCAACAAACAATACGGTCGTCTGCAAATATAATTTAATTAGATTTGATATATAATTAGAATTGAATCAAAACAACACGAATCGTACACAAAATCCTTGCTTTGGAGTGCTTCAGTTCTATTGAAAATGTACGCAAATGGAATAAGCCAATGTGGATGGCGTATCGCAATTTGGTGGTTACCGGCGTGTACTTCATATAAACAATGTTCACATGATCATGAAGCCGATATGTAGAATATGCGATTGAATCAATTATCCGTCTGTATTATCATGAGGCATAACATAATATAATGCGCGAGCATGTTTATCTCTGTGCCCCATTGAGACCGCAATATCTGGTTATTGTTCTCCTCTAGCGATTGTTCAGAGTTCAGTACTCAAGTGTGCCCTGTTTATTAGCAAACGCTAATGTTGTATCGATGTACGATCAATGGGATAGGATGAAAATCCTTTTGAAAATTTATAATGATTAAAATACTCGGAAATCCAGTGAATTACGAAATTCTTAAAGATACGAAAATATTCTAAATTATGTATAAAAAAAATCAAATGGTAGTGGACATAGATGGAACAAAACCATTTATTACTATTTCTCTCTGGCCAATATACAGTACAATCACACTAATCTGGCACTATTAAAGACCAGAGGGTGGCGGAATAGTAGAATGCTTAGATTACAGGATTATAGTAAAAAAGTCACAGATATTTATTAACAACTAGCAAACCGGGCGAATTCCGTTTCACCACCAGATGGTTTCACTTTATGTAACATTTCGTTTGGTGATTAAAAGATGAAGAAAAAAATTGCCTGCTGTTGAAATTGAATAAAAATTTGCACAATACACGTGATTGATTTAATGGTTTTCAATTGAAATGTTAGGAAACGAATAACTTTTTTTTTTTTCATTTTTTGCACAATTTCACAGTGAACACAATGCCAGTTTGTCACGAGATGATGCTGTATGTGAAAAAAGAAAAAGTGTTTTCCGCTTTTCTGTTGAAATCTTTTTTCAATTTTCTTTGCTATAAACCTCACGGAGTCCGAGACCTTTCCAACGAATGCAAAATTGTTGAAATCGGTTCGTGCGTTCTGGAGTTATATTGTCAGGAAGGTAAAACCCGACCTATTTTTATATAATAGATAACATAACATAAAATAAACATACCAATACTATTGCACACCTATTTGATTGATAAGACAGTACAATACAATACAATTAATATAATTCAATTACGTTCAATCCAATTAATCATTCGAATAACTTATTAATACACCTATTTTATTACGGTACTCGTTTTAACGTTAACACTATATAAACTTTGGACCTTACGCGGTTTTTGAAAATATTTTTTTTTAATGAAATTTATTAATTTTGCATTCACACGAAATTATAAACATTGAACTATAATTTGCATATATCTGCAATAACAATTTAATTGTTTTTTCTTTCAAAATACAACACTACAAAATGTATGTTACAGTTTCGAATTTTTAGTATTCTATATGGTCATGATGGAAATATGCTGATGGAAATTCAATGTTTTACGATCCAAACTAAATTTTCTATGTGTATAAGCTAGTTTGTTTAAAATATTAAAAAAAAGAGCCTTCTTGTTTTTAAACTTTGTTTTTAATTAGTGTTTATATATAATTGATAGCGTAAATTTATTCAAGGTGAGCAAATAACAGAATATTTTTTTACAAAATCTTTAATTTATATAAAAGATTAAAGTTAGCCAAAATGGCTAAAGATGAAAATAAAAAACTATAAAGTAAAAGAAAGGTTATGTCTGTAAAAACTAATTTAAATTTTTATTTATAAAGAAAATTCAATATTGAAAATAGTGTTTTATATTTGTTTTATTATTGAAATAAATTTATTTTATTATAATTTAATAAATGTGTTTGAAATTATATATATATTAATATCAATTTTTCGTTCAATGTATTTGTTATTCGTCTTATTAAAATCTAACGAAAGGGCTTTTTCATTGTGATTTTCGTTTAGCACTGTTTTTCCATATAAAAATGAAATTTTTGTAGTTACATGGTTTTTCTGGAACGTATCTACCGTGCAAAACGGGAAAAAAATAGCAGGGGAAAAAAATCGGTCTATGGAATTGCACTTAAATTAACATTATTTTAACGTGAATTCACCGAAATTATATATTTTACTTCAAAGCTTGTACATACAATCACCAATGGTAGAAACGACTTCAAATCAACAATGAATTAAATGCGTTTTTGTAATTCCAAAACAATTACACCCCACAATTATCCTTCTTATAGATAGTTAATACTGATTACTAGATTAAATAGATTTTAGAAAACCTGAGCACCTATTTTTGAGAAAACATCGACAAAAGGTCAAATTCTGACTCACATAGAATATATATTCACATATACTTAATAAAGTTTTGGTGTCAAACAATTTAAAATGAATTGAATCGTAGAGGAAACTTAAATTTACTAAATGAGATTTTTGGGTAAAATATAAATTAAAAGATGTGAGCAAAAATTTTTTATTAAGGCGTTTATTTGGACCCTTGTAATATGTAATTTTTATTCAAGTGCGCTTTCTACACTTCTCTCTCTATTCGAATAAGAACTATAGAATAAATGGAACTTCAAACAATCTCACGCTTTATTTAATCCACGAACCTTACGTGTATTTCAGTACCAACTAATTTTAAGTAGTATTTTAAATAGAATTTCTTTATCAATTGACATTAAATACATCGTGCACGCGTACAACCCTCGTGAGCACTTGCGTGTTGCAATAAATACAATTTTAAATTCACACAACAACTATGGTACGTCGGTGAATAACTAATGCAAACATTTTTTAGTTTGTCAAACGCAGAACTTTATAATCCTAATTTAATCCAGTGACAACGCACGCCCTGGACGTTTACATTAACAATTAGATCACTCGATTACGCCGAGGTTGTGGGGAACGATTGATAATTTGTTTTCCCATGCGTTTCTTCATGTGGCCAATGTTCCCTGAAATTTTTATCACTCTAAAATATTTGTTATAATAGTTTACAATACCACGGAAAAAATGGCTATGATTTACGGAAACCTCATTGAAGTGGACGAGATATGAATCTTTGAAAATTCGAAATTTTGTCACCTTAACCGTCTATGGACCGATTATTTTTTACATAAAAAATAGGGAAACAAAGATCA
The DNA here is from genome assembly GCF_003426905.1 of Ctenocephalides felis. NCBI lineage: Eukaryota > Metazoa > Arthropoda > Insecta > Siphonaptera > Pulicidae > Ctenocephalides > Ctenocephalides felis. The sequence continues at coordinate 51,576,128 of NW_020536999.1, read as the reverse complement.
GTAATTATAAGCCTATACATATATACACATCTGTTTAAACAAATCTTTTGGTATTAATGAATTATGTGATTTTCAAGTCACAGCGCCCTATAATGCTCGCACTTCTGTGTATGAAAATGTTATTTCAGGGTGAAGAGCGGCTCTTCAAGAGCCCAGCAAAGATCATAAATATTGTTATTTGTTGTTTTATAGAATTTATTAGAACGTTATAGTATTGAGATTTATTCATCATCTAACGAAAAATCTATAATTTGGAAAAATATCGAAAAATTTGGAATATGGTCTGAAATATGAGCAGGCCTATAGTGAGTTAAAACGTAATGTATACTACACACATACAGATTCTGTTACATGAGAATTATAAAAAATAAATTATGACTAAATAGTGTATTTTTCAAATGGCACCTGTATATAATAATAGCAAATACTTTAAATACTTAGTCGAAGAATTGAAATCTAGCGCCACTAATATTACCTTTGTAATATTAGAATTTTATACAATTTTAGGTATTTGATATAAACAAATGCAATTAAAATAAATTTTAATAGGTTACATAACTAATTATTTATTAAGAATTTGCAGCTATAAGCTTTAGTACATATATAGAAAAAAGTAGAAAAAATTACACAATTGCAAAGAAATTAATTAAGTTGTCAATTAGTTTTAATTTTTAACTTCCCGTAGGGTAAGTTATAGTCATCGCAAAAAAAATCGAAAATGAAAATGTTTATATATCTTTACGTTCCAGAGGTTTCTAAACATTTTGGCATACCATAGAAAAAATGGATGTTTGTGTGTGTGTCTGTATGTGTGTGTGTATGCAGATACAAATATTTAAAAAAACATTCGATTGCTGTTGATAAGGAGACATCCTGACTAGTTTTTGGCACAAGCAGGTATAGCCGTTTCGAAGATATGGGGCAAAAAGTGCTACAAACGGTAACTCAGTTTTCATGACAACGGAGCGCCCGATTTTAATAATTCAAAAAACATTTTACTTGTATTGACAATATGAAGAACTGATTATCTACTACTTCATGAAGGCAGGTCGAGCGGTTTCGAAGATCTAGTGAAAAAAGTAAGATATGCTAAAATGTTCAGAAACCTCTTAAACGTAAAGATATATAAAAAATTTTCATTTTCGATTTTTTTGCGAATACTATAACTTTGACCGTACGTGAAGTTAATAATATTTATAAATTAAATCTATGTAATTTTTATATTTCTTATACAATAACACCTACATCATAAGTTCTTATTCGTGTATTTTAATAGCCGTACTTATAACTATACGTTGCATTCCATATTACACGCCGCCTTACATCTACCATACGCTATATTTCATTATATACTCTCACAATCCCTACATTATATACCGAATACACCTATATCTACTATATATCCTATTACCTACAATTTCTCTTACACGCTATTTTTACCCTTACCAGGAATCGAACCCCGGTCCGCCGCGTGGCAGACAACGACCTTAACCACTACACCACCGTATCGCTACGATCAACCGTCTTTTTTTCGCGTGTCGTCGCGACACCTTAGTATTAATTACCTAATTAATTAGAAAATGAACCGCGGTAACAATAGTGCGTCCCATATTATATTATTGGTGGGGGTACCCGATAGGGTAGTGGTTAAGGCGCGTGACTGCCACGCGGAGGTCCCGGGTTCAAATCCCGGTATAGACAATAGATATAGATAGGTAGAGATAATAATATAGGTAAATATATAGATAAAAGAAATTAGGATTTATAAGGAGTAAAGCATATGTAGGTATAGCACATTCATAAGGAGTAAAGCATATATAATAAGTTAATGGTGGTATAGGTATCTCACGGTATGATAGATAATAGATAATGATAGATAATAGATAATGATATATAATATATAGTTAGGTATAATATAATAATAAGTTAGATAATAGTTCGACTATCTATCATATCATTAGTTTAAGTCTTGTAACGTATTGTAATAAATCTTTAGTACATTTATATGATAACTAGCTGACCCGGCAAACGTTGTTCTGCTAAATAATAACGTATATTCTAAGCAATTTCTAGAGAATCAAATCACACCATTTGTTTGTCTATATTTTGTCAATACAATCAAACTGAAAGTTTTATACACTTTCTATAGAAAATAGATAGGTATAATCCTATACAAGTCTTTTTTGGCCTTTCGACTTATTTATTACGTTTTAGTTTTTCAGATTCTTTTTCGATTCTGGATATTGTGTTTCAAGTAATATTCGACGAATTAAAGTAAATTTAACCAGTGGGGTGTATGGCATCGTGCCTTAAGGCAAATTGCTGGAACTTCCCGTACCGAACGAAATATTCGAGGAATGTTTTCAAATAGATTATTATAAATATTGTAACATTGTCTAATATTTAGAAGAATTATATAAAGTGAATTGCAAAGTTGAAATTATTTGTTTAAAGTATATCAGAACTTTGGTCAGAATTAAAAATGAAATCTGAATTATTTTCGATATATAAAAAATATTTTTTTTTCTAAAATCAATTATTTTGTTAAAACAAGCAGAAAATTCTTTGAATCATTCAAATCGAACGCTTAGTTCTCTCAAATACTGCCATTTTTTGCACATTTAGCCTTGTATCTTCGAAATGGCTGAGTCTGCCATTTGCCAAAAACTAATAAACACTTCTCACAATCATTACCAATTGAATGTTTTTAGATCATTCAAATCGGATGCTCCGTTCTCTCAAAAACTCGATTTCTATTTTCTGCACTCTTTGCTCTTTATCTCCGTAACTGCTAGGCCTGCCTTTGCCAAAAACTAATTAGCACATCTTCCTATCAATAGGAATCGAATGTTTTTTGAACCATTCAAATCGGTTGATCCGTGCGCCCGAAAACGTGGACGAAAAAATGCGGACATACAAAGCACACACACACACACATCCATTTTTTCTGAAGTATGCCAAAATGTTCAGAAACCTTCAAATTTTGGTACGGAAAGTTCCAGCAATTTGCCTTAAAACATGATTCCATGCGCCCCACTAGTTTAATTCATGTTGTAATAATTTTATAATATATTATAAGACTACATATTTAAATATTAAACTTTGGAAAGATTAACCTATAAAATAAATTTCTTAAACGATTTCGATCAACAAATCAACTAATTACACAATTACCATTATTGTGTTTGAAATAAATATCTGTGTGTGAAAATTATATAAATATTCCGGCATTTATCACATCTTTAAAAAACGAATTGCCTATATAATATTATCTCAATACCTTTAAAATGTATAACAAAATGTATTTTCTTACCCGAACGTTGTACAAATATTTGGAGACCTATCGGCTGCGATATATGTCATATTTGCAGAGCGCTGATGTACACATGTGACAAAAAATCTCAACAGTGAATAATTTATAAAAAGCGTTTATATTGACAAAAGTCAGCGGAGAAACGTTCTTAGAGACAACTCTATGTGTGGTCTCGTTGAGGTTGTTATGTAATTGTTTGACTTCGTTTTGTAAATCGTTCGCAATACGTTTATTATTTCTACTCTCTAGGTCCAAGTCCGGCACACTCTTCGGCGACTCTCGAGTGGCCCAACGGGATGAACTAACGGATTTTGAGAAATTTATATTTATAGAAAAATATCAAATAAAATGTGGTTCATCAAAGATTTAGTATAAACAAATATTTATTTGGGTACAAGCTCTTATGATTCAATGTTGCATATTAAAGCAAATATTATTGGTGGAAAAATTATGAATTAGAACACGTTGAAGACTGTCCAATGGAGATCAAAGCTATACAAGAAAATTTACTAAAAGAAAATTGTACTGACAAATTGCTCAGCTTTGAAAATGTTATATTTGAAGTATCGCATTATTTTGCTCAAATGTCTAATTGTTTAATATATTATTTATAATGTAAAATGTTAATATATTATAACATTATTTTGAGAATATATGTTTAAAGCAAATTCAAAATCTCAAAGCTCAAAATTTGTACATTTGTATTCCCAAAGTCTATATGGACATCCAGGGGTCCATGTCTACTTTCAGGGGGGGGTTCACGTAAGCGAAAAAAATCGTTTTTTTACTTACATTATACTGTCTTATATGCTGTATATACTGTCTCTAATAAAGTCATATACAATATTTATAAATAAAGAAATATAAAAAAACAGATTAACTTTTCTATAGATTTATAAGGGGTTCATGGCAAAGCCCAAAGTGTACACCACACAAAATAGTTTGGTATAAAGTGTATACAATATAGAATTAAAAATGTTTTTATTAAGTTATTGCAAAAAATAGAAAAAGATCGAAATTTAAATGCAAATGGTAACTAATATACTATATAATAATAGTAGCTAGATACTATTTGAAAACATAGATCACAATCATATTTCTTCAAGAATGATTTCTTTGAAAAGGTGAAGATAGTTTCAAAATGATGGAAACATAAGAAACTGAGAGCAATACGGAAACAAGCCACAAATTGATTATATTTTTAACACGTAGTAATATTAGTAACTAATATATGATTATCAATTAAATTACAACTATTTTAATAAAAATTTCATATCTCAAACAAATTGGATATCAAGTAGTAGTATCCATTTTTAATTAGAAATGTAGATCCAAAATATGTTTCTAAGTAAAAATAGCCATTGCAATAGCTAATTAAAGTAATAATATGATCACTATTAAATATATTTTAATAATAAAAAAATCTTTTAAATATAGATAGGTCAATTGTTGGATTGCCATCTATAAAAGCTTGAAAATGAGAAGTTGGAAGTTGGAACATAATAAGCTCATAGAACCGAAACTCTGATTACTGCTAAAATAATGAAGAAAAATCAATAAAAATAAAAACTGTACTAGTTGAATCTAAATATATTACAATAGTCCATTAAAATAAATAAGACTAGCGGTGTGTATGGCATCGTGACTTAAGGAAAATTGCTAGAACTTCCCGTACCGTGACGAAATATTCGAAGAATATTAAATGTTTTCAAATAGATTATTATAAATAAATACTGTAACATTCTAATAATCTAATATTTATAAGAATTATATACACTGAATTGCAAAGTTAAAAATATTTGTTAAAATTATATTAGAACTTAAATCAAAATAACAATTAAAATCTGAATTATTTTCGATATACAAAAAAAAATTTTTTTCGAAAAAAAATTGAAACAAAATTTTTTGTTTTTCAAAAGCAATTATGTTGTTAAAACAAGCATAAAGTTCTTTGAATCATTCAAATCGGACGCTTAGTTCTTCCAAAAACTGCCATTTTTTGCACATTTAGCTCTGAATCTCCGAAACCGCCGGACCTGCTTTTGTCAAAAACTAATCAACATTTCTTCCCGTCATTACAAATTGAATGTTTTTTGGATCATTCAAATCGGATGCTCCAATCTCTCAAAAACTCGATTTCTATTTTCTGCACTCTTTGCTCCGTATCTCCGAAACGGCTGGACCCGCCTTTGCCAAAAACTAAACCTCCCTATCAATAGGAATCGAATGTTTTTTGAACCATTCAAATCGGTTGATCCGTGCGCTCGAAAACGTGGACGAAAAATTGTATCCATATATTTAATTTCGATTTTTGGACGATTACAATAACTTACCCTACTGAAAGTTAAAAATATAAAATGTTAATGAAACTTTATAACTATAAATTAAAATTAATATTATATGCAAACTTTGAAAACTATGGTGTGATTGATAGCTGCAAGCTTCATTTGGTTCCAATTTACAATTTCGAGCCCAATTTACATAATACATGCAATTTTTAAATTATATTTTCAATGCGTAAAAGACTGTATTCGTCACACAATACCTTATTGAACATATCTTAAACAATCTTATCGAACTCACACCTACCCCAGAATCCTATTTATGACGTGTATCCTCCCTGTAAGTGTTTATCGGTCGCTCTACCGACAATCAAATCTATATACAGAGAATCGTGCATAGAGACCGCGGAAAATACTTAAAAATAAATTAAATTCAACCGCGACTTCGCAGAATCGATGTGAGGGTGAGAGGTCGCCCCAAAGTCAGTGTCGCGCAGGAATAGGGCGGGACCCCTTTTAATTTCCGATCTGTGATCTGTTAAAAAATTCTCATTCCAATTGAAGAATTTCCAACCCTCTGGACAAAATACCACCTACAAAGGCTTTGGACCGCGCGGCACAAATTCAGTGGCGTACGATATATTCAACAGTATAATAAAGAACTAGTGGAGTGGATTGCATCGTGCCTTATTACAAATTGCTGGAACTTTCCGCACCGCAATTAAAAATCTTGGTACGGAACCCAAAAAAAAAATTACACAAAATGTGTACACATTATTGAAATCTCTATAAATTATCTGATATTTTAATGTACATATGTCCAATAAACATTTTGGACCCCCAAATGATATTTTTTTAACTTATTTTTATTGAGAATCCATAACCGCTGGACTTGCCTTTCCAAAAATTTAATCAGTTCTCCATCTTGTTAATACAAGTAAAAAAATACCATTTTTGGTTCTTTTTGCCCCGTGTCTTTGAAACGGCTAGACCTGCCTATGCCAAGATCTAATCAGCACGTCTCCTAATCAATACGAATCGATTGTTTTTTAAATGATTCGAATCGGTTGATCCATGTTCTCGAAATCGTCGACGAAAATTTGTATCCGCACACACACACAAACACACACACATACATCCATTTTTTCTAAGGTATGCCAAATAGTGCGAAAACCTTTGAAACGTAAAGATATATAAAAATTTTCATTTTCGAATTTTTTGCGATTACTATAACTTACCCTACGGGGTAGGTTAATAAATTGAAAATAGGTGGTAGTGGAATTTAGCCTTAAGGCAAGATATGTGTAATAATTGCCTTAATAAACCGAAATTGAGATTTAGATATTTAGATAAAATTTTCAACTGTTTATTTCGAAAATAAAGATTTTACATTCAATTAAATCTAAACATTGCAATTTCCAATTGATATCTTCTAAACATATTTAGAAAATTATCTGTAATTATATTAATTTTAGTGCACGGACACGTGCTTGTATGTCCTAAAATAGTAGCTTTATCAATTCAAAAATTCAATTAATTTATATAATTCAACCAATTTTCGAAAAACTGTTTAGTATTTAGTGCCTGAACTACATTGCCATATTACATTTCATTGAAAATGCTGAAACATTTTTTTAAGAAACTTTTTATGAAATATTTTTATCTGCTACAATAAAGCTCTGGCACGATTACGTAGATCATGTATCATATAATTGATGGTAATATTTTATACACAACTTGAGAAGTTTTGTAGATTTAAATACATTAGAGGGTGATTGTCTTGTAGAATATTGTAAGTTTAATAAATTATCTTTATATATTAATAAATAAATATAATAAATAATGTTTATTATTATGTATTTGCAGTATACACTGTTAATAATTTCGTTAATAACAATGATTGTGATGAACCAAATTTTAAGAATTTAGAGTCAAAGTGATTTTTTTGACATTGTGAAATCGATTTCCATATACTAAATATATATTTAAAGACTATAATTGAACAAATATAGAGTTTATTTTTACTAATTTTAAAATTAGTTAACATTGGTCATAATTCATAAAGTGTAAAAAATTTAACTTTGTGATTCCTAAGACTTTTAATGATGCATGATTTATAGAATCAATTATGTTGATATACGCATGAACAAAATCTAAAAATCCGGCATAAGATCAATAAAAAACATTGATTTACTTTAAAAAAATATTCTCAAATCCATATTAGCTATAGTCCTTGGAGGGCGTCCATTAATCACGTAAGGTTTTTAGAGGGAAGGGGAGTTTGACAAAAAATCACAAAACATCACGTGGGGGAGGGAGGGGTATAGTAAGATATCACGTGTTTTTATTTTTTAACTAATTAAAAAAAATAAAAATTTTACTGTTTTATCACGTATTTAAATATACACGTGATGTTTGTTAGGGGGGGGGGAGAATTTTGAATATCACCATGTATCACCAAGGGAGAGGGGAGTTCAAAAATTCTTAAAAACTCGCTCACGTGATTAATGGAGGCCCCTAAGCCTTCATTTAGAAGAAACTGAAATGGAAAAAAGAAAACAGAAAAATGAAATTTAAAAGTTAAAGTGAAATAAAACTGTGCATAAAATTGAGCCTAAATAAATAATGTGCAATAATATCTAAAGAAAAATTAATTAATTTCGTACTACGGGTTAAACTTGATTGCTCCTATCTTTTGCTTTCTTTATGATAGATATTTTTGTGTAATATTAAATTGATACGCCCCTGAGTCGAAATAAATTCATCCCCCGTATGCTTATGGCACAATAATAGAAAGTATAAGCGACCAGTAACTATTCTTTTCCGTCCTCGAACAATATGCTCCTGAATGGTGCTTATTGTGTGCCACCCCAGACGTTCCGGCGAATAAATTAATTGACGATATTTATATAAATAGCAGATAGGACCTGCATACATATAGAGACCAATAAAGGAAATGTATAGTGAATATTAATTTAATTTCGTTTCGTATTGATTACGTACATTGACAAGATACACAGTTACAGTTAATGACAAAAAATCGTACAAAAAATGTTTTGGTACATTTTGGATAAACCACCACCTTTTAAAATTTGCCTTTCATAGTATTTGTTTTATTAATATTGGCAAATTGATAGACGATTTGGACGACATCACATATAAATTTTACTCATTTTGTAGGCTTTGTGGATGGCTCTAATAGAAGTACTATCACTCCTTTTCAATTTCCACTGCTTATACCTTTATCTAGCTAAACCCTCTTAAAGTTCTGAACACATCGCGAACGTACAAAATAAATTCCCAAGCGTTGTGTGATAGTTTTGCAAATCCTCTTAATCATTTTCATTATAGAATTATATTGTGAAATGCCGTCGCATCGCGAAATTATTAAGCGTTTCGTACTTTACCTAGTCAGTGAGCTATATTAATATTTTATTTTAAACATCCTTGCACGAATAATTATTCCATTATAATATTCGAAAAAAAATTCAATTAATTTAATTGTAGAATAAACATTAAATGAAACCTCTTATAAAATGAATTGTAATAAACGAGCCAAAGAGCCTAAAAGCAAGCAGATTATAATAAACCAAATATCAACTGCAGATGTCAATAAGAATGCGCATCTTTCCTGCATAACGCAATGATGTATTAATTAATAATAATTAGTGCTTCATTTTCACTACTGAAAGACAGAAGACTGAAAAAGAAGTTTCCAATAGACAATTTTGAAGACAATTAGATTTGTCATATTTTTTTTGAGAAATGAACGAAATTGTTTGAAAATTGTTCATTGGAGTGGCAACTATAAATATACATAATAAAATTTAACACAATAATTTTATAAGTGTGTTTATAAGTGAATAAGTGAATTAAGCCAAATAGCTCATACGATATCGTATTCGGGTTGTTGTTATTTTTTTTAAAGTCGTTTTGGTATGTTCTTTTGTCTATAGTTTTCTCTATATACCCAAATTAGAAACTAAAAATAAAATTATAATGATACATATATTACTACATAATTTTTTTAAGAATGACCAATTCTGCAATTAATCAGAGTGAAAATTTTATAAGCTCTTAAGCTCAATTAAATCGTAACTGAACAACTAATAAAAAGGTACAAAGTGATACAGTATATGCAAATGAATGAAAAATAGATTTGCTGCAACAAATAAAATTATCTATGAAATATTTTTGTTCGCACTAGAACATTAAAAATTCACATTTATATATTTTAAATTGGCTAAATATTAAATATAAAAAAATCAGAAATCGTTGATAATTAACAAAGACAATATTGTACTATTAATATCATAATGATAAAGTAGTTTTACTAGCAATTTATGTACGATATAAAATGTATATAAAGTACACCATGTAGATGCAACGTGTCATATTTATATGAAAATAGATGTGAGACATTAAAATAACTAATTTATAAATTGTCTCATCAGCCCTTAATCTAAATTGAGAAGTCGCGAAATAAGTTTCGGCTTTGCCTGAATTCGGTATTTCTATATTTCCTCGCAATGAGTTTAGTCGTTTATTAAAACTGTCAACGAATTTCGACGGCATTACTACTTTTATCTAGCTCATCTATTGTTCAAACTGATGGCACAAGTTTAATTTAATTGTCTAGCAAATTATAATAATATTAGCTGTGAATTAATTGCTTTAAAATTATCTGCTATTCAGAAATCTTGTCTAAAAATCGATACACACCATTCACAATTAACATATATAATAATAAATTGAATGTAAAAATATAATTACAAAGGAGAACTATTGGGTTGCATACTGTAATAGCAAATAGTCATCTGTAGACTGTAGACTCTCACAAAATAATAAATGTTTTCATGCAATAGCCAGAATGTAATTTATGAAAAAAAAATCATTAAAATTAATGAAAATTACCGGCGGTACTCGTACCTATATCTCTCTAATTTTATTGCTCAATCTAATAATATTTCTAGCGATTCTTGAATCATCTTTTAGAATCAATATTTTACTGACTCGGAAGTTGCACCTGTCGGCTTCTACTTAAACGTTTTACAATGTAAATATTATCATATTGTGGCTACAATATTATTCCATTTTAAGAAAGACGTGATCTCTACCCGGTTGAAAAATAAACAGGTTTCTTATATGAGCGGGGTCGATACTATTTGATTTATTTCATTGTTCATATATAAATACTATACAAGTATTAACTTAGTAATAGAATTTTTAAATTATTAAAAATCGTGAATATAATTGAATGTTTTATTCATTTTGAAATTTCTATTTCAATTAAATTGGCAGATCATGTTTTCGGCATACCACGTAAATAAAATATGATAAAAATTGCGAAATTTACAATAGACGATCATTCTAAACATGTGTATTGAGGGTACTTATTCCCAACCCCATATATGATTTTGCAAATAAACTCTTTGTTGTCACAATAAATTGAATCAATTCTGACGATCGGCAGACCTATTCATACTGATACCCAGAGTAGAGTAACTTTTGAACTTTTATAAAATGGCCTCACAATATATTGTGAGATATACATTGCTCCTAAAATATTTAGATAAGTTAATAAGTTAATTTCATTGAAATTTACATATAAAAGTCTGTTCCGCTTGAATTTTTTTTTCTATTCGAATTACAATCTTTCTATTACTTTATGAAGATAATCAGTAACTGTTTTGATGTCAATAGATAGACGTTATATGTTCAAATGATATCATAGTTTTATTTTTAAATCTACCATAGCAATCTGATACAACTTCTATTTGATATCCAGCTGCCCAAGGTGGATATCGAACCCGAAACCCGGAAAGCCAAGAAAGCTCATATAAGAAAGCCAACTCGATATTATTTTCGCAAAATAATCCGTTTCTGATTTGAACAAAATTCCAGACCTCCTCGACTTTTTCGTAGGCAAAAATATTAAAAACGAGTGTGTTGAAATAAATAATAATTATATTTCAATACCGATACTGCCCAAAGAACCTATTCGGATCTCATATAAAGCTCATATAAAGAAATAGTATTCCACTTACCATATTTATTAATACAATATCGAAAAAAGGTTAAACTGGGTGAGCCTTTTTTACTTTATTTTTAGTGTAAGTCCCAATAATACTCCACCTTTTCGCCATATAGGTATATAAAAACCGATTGTAATTATATGTAAGGTGATGAAAAAATATTTGGATTGATATGTCTTAGGGGCCGTTCAAGTATTACGTAAGCTCTATAGGAGGCGGGGGGGTTGTTGATTTGCTTATTTTGGGTTGCCATGGCGGGCAGGGGAGTCTGGATGATGATTACGTCACAGGTAGTATTTTTATTTTTTACATTAATTATAAAATGTTTACGTAAGCATGGGGGTAGGGGGTAAAAGCTTTGCTTACTTTTGCTGACAAGGGGGATGGGGGGGGGGTAAATAATTGTAATAAATCTGCTTACGTAATACTTGAACGATCCCTTATAGCTTAACCAAGTCTAGGTTTATCCATGATCATACATGGTCCAGCAAGCCATGATAAACTTATTACATCATTCTTAACCATATTTCATCATACGAGTTTCGACCAAAAGCAGTGAAGTCGAGTAAATTGAACATATATGAAAATAGGACGTAAAATGTTACCTATCCCTGACCCCATCCAATTCGGTCAACAATTCATCTGTCACGATATTGTTGGAATTTGCAGTGTTATTATTAAATATTTCGTCGATGGATATTATTTTGTAAACACGGCATCGGTGTCATTGATGTCACATGGATTGCCGATACTGGTGACACCCGATTTTGCGTCGATAATAAAACATTTTCACTTTTGTATACAAACGTAGCGGATCGGAAGTGATCACTTGTGCCCGATATATCGCAAATATGATTATTCGACAAAAGCCCACGGTCCACATGGGGAGGACAAAACAGGTACACAATATTTTCGGTATGATGTGGTTTGACACTTCATATTAGAAATTTGGATATAATATTATGAAAGCACAGAGGCATACATATTTTCTCTCACTATTGGAAAATGTTGTTATAGGATTATAGAGTTTACAAAATAAGGATATAGATAACATAACATCGTTTTATGCATCTCTTCTCCGGCATTGCTGCATCAATAATTAAAATTTTAATAATAAATTCACTAAAATAAAGACTGTTAAACCTGTAGGCTGCCTTCTATAAAGCCAAATCATTAGGAAGTCCTCACAGTAACTCATAGAACTTTGATTGTCAGTGTTAATAGTATTACAACAAAAAATTGTACGTAAAGTCAATATTTAGGCTCGCTCGTAGGTAAGTGGTTAGAACGACTGGACCTGGATCATAGGTCCCGGGTTCGATACCCACTTCGAGCAGCCTGTTGTCAGGCAGCAGTGACAACGATTTTCACTTGAAAATATAGATAGCAATATGTTTCCAAATGAAAACGGCCCTAATACAGCATTGCTGGACCAATAAAAAGTCATCACTATTACAATAATTGTAATAATAAAAATTCAGCACATAGAGATGTGACAACTGTTTGGGTTGCCATCTATAATTAAACAATCGTAGTTTTTAAGAAGTTTTTCACATCAGCTCTTAGAACACATAAGTTCTGGGCGCTGTTCTAAAAAAAGTCAATATTTAATACTAGAATTATATAAAATGTTACTTGAAATTAGAGAATTTTAATAGTAAAAATGGATATGGGTTTAGATACGATATGATCAATTTGCATCACCTTATGGTTTATGGTTTACAAAACATAAAAAATTAAATATTTTTAATTAAACATATTAAATCAGACTAATTGGGCATTAAGACCACAAAGACAATAAAAAATATACACTAATAAGCTTTCTATTCCAATGATCTGAAGTCATTCGCACATACTTAAATTCTCCACAACGCGAAAAGGATAGTCTTTCAACGTCGACGGTATAATAATTTTCAATTGAATATTAAGATCAATCTGGATAGATTGATGGATGGACTAGAGACATTCTGATGACATTAGAGTAATTTCACATATACCGCTCTATTATCTCATATTATAGTAAATACCATCAACCGTTGACTTTTAGTTATATTTAAAAATATTGAATAAGACATGTTATAAATAGTACAATATAAGTAAATAGACATTAACGTGGTGTATTGTGATCCACTGCTGTAAAATTTTTTTTAGCTGACGTAGACCTCCCGAAAGTTGTCATGGACCTCTAGAAATCCACGTGGAAATCACTGCACAAGGCAATCGAATCACCGAGACATTTGTGATGAAGGTCTTATCATACACAGTTATGAAGGGTCCCAAACACAAGCGTTAATCTCACTAACATAAAATAGCGTCCAAAAAAGTTAATTCCACTAACATAAAATAGTCTTGGTTTCTTCGACATACTTGAACACACGAATAATAGACCCGGGTTGCTTTGGCGCCCCGGGTCGAACGCCTATCTTACGATGCATGGAAATCGCAGGAACCAACTAAACTAGAAACTATATGAACCATAAAAAAAACTAGCTGTAAGTGGAATTCTGTCTTAAGGCAATTAAGGCATCGTGCCTTAAGGCAAATTGCTGTAACTTCCCGTACCAAAAAATATTTTTTTAAAAACGATTAACATTTTTGAAAAAAATTTACTTCGAAAAAATAAGATTTTTGACAAACAATTAGACAAAAAATTACTTTTTTTGAAAAAAAAATTTTTTTTAATTTTTTTTTTTTAATTTTTTTTTTTTGAAAAAAATGTTTTCTTTATTTTGACATATTTTGAAAGATCTAAACTTTTTTTTCAAAGCAATCGTACTGCTTTAACTGCATAAAGACGAAATATCAAACCGCGTAAGCGCCGCGTCGACGTCTAACGCGTAAACATTGGTACGGAACCCATAGGAATGTAAACCAAAATTATACTTATTGTTAAAATCTCTGTAAAATATCTGATAATTTGATGTGCATATGTCTAATGATCATTTTTGACCGCCAAATGGCATTTTTTTTTTACTTTTTTTATTAGATCTCCGAAACCGCTAGACCTGCCTTTATGAAAATTTGATAGATTTTTTACCTTATCAATACAAGTAAAATGTTTTTTGAATTATTAAAATCGGACGCTCCGTTCTCTTAAAAACTGAGTTACCGTTTTCGGCACTTTTTGCCCCGTATCTTCGGAACGGCTAGACCTGACTTCGCCAAAAACTAATCAGCACGTCTCCTTATCAATACGAATCGAATGTTTTTTGAATTATTCAAATCGGTTGAACGGTGTTCCCGAAATCGTCGACGAAAATTTGTATCCGCACATACATACACACACGCACACACACACACACACACACACACACACACACACACACACACACACACACATACATCCATTTTCTCTAAGGTATGCCAAAATATTCAGAAACCTCTGAAACGTAAAGATATATAAAAATTTTCATTTTCGATTTTTTTGCGATTACTATAACTTGCCCTACGGGAAGTTAATAAAACTATAATATCAAAATATTTTAGATTAAAGATGAATGGTCTGAAAAAAATATAGTAGATTCTAAATATAATAAGTACAATTCCATTTAATCGCTCTCAAGAAATAGAATGTGACTCGGCGCTATTCTTCCTTTACCATAATGATGAAGTGTTATCAAATCATTAATACTTAACTTTTTAACCTCGAAAAGGATATATAATGATAATTGTAATATTAGAATTCTTTTCACATTGTCATTGTCAATTCATATTATGTATTGTAATACTAAGTATATTATTTCAGTATTATCACAGTATATCACTTACAGTTCAATTCCACGCGTATGACTAGACAATAGAAGACACAATAGCCATGGAGTGTAATAAAGCCGTCGGTAAAGAGAGCTGGTATATAGATGTATATATACATAGGTACGTTTATATCGGTATATAGACAATTTGTAAAGAATAATTATTAATAAATTTTGTGTCTGTCTGCAACTTGGATCGCGAACGCCATCACAATGGAATGAATGCGGCCCGCTGTGTGTTGTTAGCGCGAATATCGCATCTGGAAGTGTAATTAAATTCAGATATCTCTATTATTATTTGCCGTAGTAGGTGCCAGAGGTATGTGCAAGCTCGCACAAATACGAAATCCACTGGGTGTTTGAAAGGAATCAAGCCACGATTAATTTACAATGATTAATTTACGAATAGTAATGTAAATTTTGATTATATTAAAAAACTCGCAAATTTCACAAAAATTAATATTTTTAAAATTTCCTGCATATGCCTCTCAAAGCGCCTTAATTTCTACAAGCCTCGCAAAAATTGACTAAACATTTTTAATTGATTTACTTTGTTCTCCACCTCTCATATTTCCGTAAATGTTTAGAAAGTAACCATAATTAAAAATCTTGGTACGGAAACCAAAAAAATTTACACAAAATGTGTACACGTTATTGAAATCTCTATAAAATATCTGATAATTTGATGTACATATGTGAAAAAAACATTTTTGACCGCCAATTTTTTTTTAACTTATTTTCATTGAGAGCACCTACCATCCCAAAAATTTAATCAGTTCTTCATCTTGTCAATACACGTAAAATGTTTTTTGAATTATTAAAATCGGACGCTCCATTCTCTAACAACTGAGTTACCGTTTTTGGCACTTTTTGCCCCATATCTTTCGAACGGCTAGACCTGCCTTTGCCAAAAACTAATCATCACGTCCCCTTATCAATACAAATCGAATGTTTTTTTATTTATTCAAATCGGTTGATCGGTGTTCCCGAAATCGTCGACGAAAATTTGTATCCGCACACACACAAACACATACATTCATTTTTTCTAAGGTATGCCAAAATATTCAGAAACCTTTGAAACGTAAAGATATATAAAAATTTTCATTTTCGTTTTTTTGGGATTAATATAACTTACCCTACGGGAAGTTAAAAATATACCAAGTACAGTAGATGTACATCTCATAAAAATTTTAATATTTCAGATTTTCTCCAAGTATTACCTTTATATAAAAAATATTTAACTTATAAATTTCAATCATCAGATTGTTAACATTTATAATATTTTTTTTTATATCTGCATAAATATTATTACATTAATTAGTAAGCTTAAAGTGTGCGCCCTGTATTATGATTATATGGCAAAAATTATTGCTATACGGGTCGTGAAAAATGTAAATTAAATCCTGTGCTCTTATTAAAATTTAAATATATAAATAAGCTGCTAAACTAATTATTTTTGTGATAGGTGTACATCGTTCATAAATTCGCCAAACAGTACATCTACAATTTTGATTAAAAATGATAAAATATGAGAAAAAATATATTTAAGCAAATTTTATAACTAGTTAAACAGCTCAAAATAAATTAATTAATTTATTACAAATGAGTTTGGTGAACGAAACAAAATCATGTAAGTATTTTTAAGACATCAAATAATTTAAAATAAATAGCGGTATCTATATTGCAATATAGAACTTTTGCCCAGAAAGAGCAAGGCACACGCTTTTGTAAGCTTTTAAAGCTCTTGAAACAATTTCGTAAAAGCTTAAATGTGTGAAAATTCTTTGGCACTTATAATATTATATGTTTCTGCTATAGACTTGATACCTTATAGCCTACTTCAAACAGAATATGTGATTAAGTGTTCAGAAAGTATTTGCAGAAGTACTAAAAGATTTACCATACTAGGTCAGCCACATGACTTATGAAAAAATGTTATTTAAAATATAATCAGAAGTTTTTGGTAGATTTTGTTTAAACATGATCAATTCAACATTTATATAAAAACAAATATATTATTCTTAGGTCGTCATTATTGTATGCCATGATTAATATCATTATTTTGCAACTTGGCTATCAATCGATGATTTGATGGAAAATGATAGATCAGCCTTATTTCTTAAAAAAAGAGCTTCTTTTAACGAAACGTTTGAAGATTATTTTAACGAAACTGACAAAATAAAGTTAACGTTCAATTTGAATTATAATTCTAGGCACAAAAAAAGTATTTATTAATACACTTATGTATTGTAGTAATACTTTAGTAGTAGAATAGTAATCAGAAATTAGTAAAAGCCACTACTGAAATAATTCTATTCTACTACTAAAATAATAAAATATAAAATGATAAATTATAAATTATATTACTAAATATTGGGATAAATATAACAATTCAATCTACACTTATGATAGAACTAAAAAATATTCATCAAGGACCTTTATGTTTTAGCTCTCTTCTTATTTAAAAATTTCTACCAATCTTTTCTTGAAGAATTTAGCCTTATGATGAAATAAATTTGTAGAAACAACACAAGTATCAAAGGGTTATTTATTGGCGATAGACGATCAGTGTTTACCCTCTGAGGTCATCAGATGACAAGGGCCTGTCACAAACACACAGAATCTATCATGTAGGGGTGCCGGTGTCGCCGAACATTTTGAGTAACTTTATTTGCACGCATGAGGGTTGTAAATTTAATTAAAACTGTATTAAAATCCGATTAATCAGTTTCTTCACTAGAATTAATATGAGTAGGACGATTGTAAGAATCATGATCTCAGGATAAAATGAATGAAAGTCAATATGTTCAGTTACTACAATGTGCTTTGGGTATGAGTTAAATGCAGGATAAAAATTGATTGTATTAATATTTTTGCAGAGGTTTGCAGTTTTGTGCATTTAGAGCCAAAATTGTTAGAATTCCAAGTTTAGATTTCATTTAATGTTAAAAAATTCTATCTTATACTTATTTTTTTAAAGCAAACAGTACTTAACAGTTCTAAGAGCTTTTGTTCTTAACAGAGTTGTGAGTTCTAACAATTTTGGCTCTAAATACACAAAACTGCAAACCTCTGCAAAAATTTTAATTCAATCAATTTTCTTCGTCACCTTCTAAAAGGCAACAATATAGTTTGTCTATCTATAACTGATATATTTGTATTAGAATTTATCTAATATTGATAATATATTTTAATGCAGCAAATTACAGCAATTCCGAAAAGAGTTATTTTTATTGGGAAGCATATTACTGACTGATCAACAATTCCAATTAATAGTTATAAATACATATACTGCTTAATGCCAAGCTAACCGTATCGTAAGTTAAAAAGATGACTTGATGAAATTTAATCATTCATACGTCCCAAAATAACAAACATAATCAAGTTTTAACTTTTAAATGTTTGTTATAATTATTAATACATGCACAAATATAATAATAAAGTATAAGTTAAAGACAGTGATGAAAAAAATTATTGATGCCATTTTTGTCTTTAACAAGAAATGATCTCACTCTATGTATACACTCTATCTAGTGTCTAGATAAACAATAATATGAATGAAAATATATATTATTAGAAATATTTTTCACAATTAGAAATTATTACAAAAATGTTTAAAGAAAAACTTAATCGAAAATTTGCTCAAATTATTAACTTGGGGTAGGTATAGCAATGGGCCGAGAATCGAAAATGAAAATTTTCGATTTTCTTTGCATTTCTTGACGTTTTGAAGGTTTCTGAACATTTTGGCATACCTGAGAAAAAATGGATGTGTGTGTGTCCGCATTTTTCGTTCCCGTTTTCGGGCGCATGGATCAACCGATTTGCATGGTTCAAAAAACATTCGATTCCTATTGATAGGAAGATGGGCTGATTAGTTTTTGTCAAAGGCAGGTTCGGCCGATACGGAGATAAAGAGCAAAAAGTGCAGAAAATAGAAATCAAGTTTTTGAGTGAACGGAGCACCCGATTTGAATGATCTAAAAAACATTGCATTATCAATGTAGAAATGGCTATTAGTATTTTGCAAAGGCAGGGCAGGCCATTTCAAAGATACAGAGCTAAATATACAAAAAATGACAGTTTTTGAGAGAAATAAGCATCCGAATTGAATGGTTCAAAAAACTTTCTTCTTGTGTTGACAAAACAAATGCTTTTGGAAAATATTATACAATGTTACAGTAGGTATTTATAATAACCTATTTGAAAACATTTAATATTCCTCGAAAATTTCGTTACGGTACGGGAAGTTCCAGCAATTTGCCTTAAGGCACAATGCCAAACATCACTAGTTTTGAATTTTTTTTAGAAATGTTGCTTTTTTATGTTTGTTTCCACTATTAACTTCCCGTAGGGTAAGTTATTGTAATGGGCCAAAAATCAAAATTGAAAATTTTTACATTTCTCGACGTTTTGAAGGTTCCTGAACATTTTGGCATACCCCAGAAAAAATGGATGTGTGTATGTATGTATGGATACAATTTTTCGTCCACGTTTTCGGGCGCACGGATCAACCGATTTGAATGGTTCAAAAACATGCGATTCTTATTGATAGGGAGATGTGTTGATTAGTTTTTGACAAAAGCAGGTCCAGCCGTTACGGAGATACGGAGCAAAGAGTGCAGAAAATAGAAATCGAGTTTTTGAGTGAACGGAGCACCCGATTTGAATGATCTAAAAAACATTCAATTAGTAATGATTGGGAGAAGTGATTATTAGTTTTTGGAAATGGCAGGCCCAGAGCTAAATGTGCAAAAAATTGCAGTTTTTGAGAGAACTAAGCGTCCAATTTAAATGATTCAAGGAACTTTCAGCTTGTTTTAACAAAATAATTGATTTTGGAACAAAAAATTGTATTTTTTTGTATATCGAAAATAATTCAGAATTATTTTTAATTCTGACTAAAGTTCTAATATACTTTAAACAAATAATTTTAACTTTGCTCAGTTTATATAATTCTTATAAATATTAGACAATGTTACAATATTTATAATAATCTATTTGAAAACATTCAGTATTCCTCGAACATTTCGTTACGGTATGGGAAGTTCTAGCAATTTGCCTTAAGGCACGATGCCATACACCACTAGTTTAAATTATTGTTCATTACAAAATATTACTGAAACTTGCATTTTAAAATGATTTATTCCCAAGTTCCTGTCTGTTTTCCGGTGTCACGCACTTTGCAAATCCTATATACTCTGAAGCGCAAGAATTCAATTTTTCTTTTGACACTCTCATGTATAACCCTAGTTGTGCTAGGAATTTTCACATTTTCAAAATCTATTTAACGCACGACAAGAGTCCGTGAACAAGTGAAAACCCTTTAATTTTCATTGTCCGCCAAAGGCTTTTGTTCCTGTCAGGATTCGGGAAAACAATTTTCTATTAACTTCCACACATATGTGATGTGATGTGCTGTAGAATCCTGAATCGGTCCACTTACGTGCGTAGATTTCCATTTTATGAGTAGTTTACGACGAACAAATATAGATAGACATATCACATATGGAATAAAGGTGGAAGAGTAGGATGAAAGCTGCACTTGATATAAATTCGAGTGTAGATTAAATCTGTTTTGAATTTAAAGTGATGTTGAGGATAATGAATTGTACGGCTTTTATCAAAGAAAAAATATTAGTAAGAGGATCTATCGTGACCGACATTGTGGTGGAGTGATTTATCAAATTTATGTAGGTTTTGTTTAAGTTCTTACGGTTTTCAACCAGAAACCAAGCGTTTTGATATAATAAAAAGATTTTATACGGATAATTTAAGATCAATCAATAATTTCCTAATTGTAAGTGATTATTAAATATATATTTAAAAGCAAACATTTTTTTAATGTTGAAAAATAAAATTATACAAATAAACAAATGACAAAAATATTGATCTAGACTTTGACCATTGCATGTTTTATGAAAAAAATAGATGGAAAATATGCTATTTTATTTTACAAAAATTATCGCAAAGAATTCAATCAAAAACAATTTATAACTAGTGGTGTATGGCATCGTGCCTTAAAGCAAATTGCTGAAACTTCCCGTACCGTAACGAAATGTTCGAGGAATACTAAATGTTTTCAAATAGATTATTATAAATATTGTAATATTGTCTAATATTTATAAGAATTATATAAACTGAATTGCAAAGTTAAAATTATTTGTTTAAAGTATGTTCAAGTAAATGTTCAAGGAATATTAAATGTTTTCAAATAAATTAGATTAATATAAATACTGTAAAATTGTCTAATATTTATAAGAATTATATAAACTGAAAGAAAAACAAAGTTAAAATTAGTTATTTGAAGTATACAAGTGAGCTTTAAAACTTTAGCGAGAATTAAAATCAAAATCTGAATAATTTTCGATACACAAAAAAAAATTTGGGAAAAAAATAATTTTGAAATAAAAAAGATTTTTTTTTCAAAAGCAATTGTTTTGACAACACAAGCAGAAAGTTTTTTGAATCATTCAAATCGGATGCTTTGTTCTCTCAAAGAATGTCATTTTTTGTACATTTAGCTCTGCATCTTCAAAATTGCTAGACCTGCCTTTGCCAAAAACTATTCATTACAAATTGAATGCTTATTGGATAATCCAAATAGGATACTCTGTACTTTGCCAAAAACCAATCAGCACATCTCCCTATCAATAGGAATCGAATGTTTTTTGAACCATGTTTGAATCGATTGATCCGTGCGCCCGTAAACGTGGAGAAAAGAAATGCGGACATACAAAACACACACACACATCCATTTTTTCTGAGGAATGCCAAAATGTTCAGAAACCTTCAAAACGTAAAGATAAGCAAAAATTAAAATTTTCATTAACTATTTTATGTCCATCACTATAACTTACCATACGGAAAGTTAAAAAATAACGTAAATAAGTAAATAAGTACCTTTATAGTATAGTTTATAGTTTGGTGAAAAGTCTCAAACATAAAGAAATTTCACCTCTAAACGCTTTATTGTACGTTACATAATCATTAACATTACCACTCAACTTCTGAGTGACTTTGAACATGGGTAACGCGTATTTAAGCTAAAATATGAGCAAACAAAAAAAAAATGAGACCAACTGAAACATTTTAGATAATCATTTCTCGCTTTTGAGCTTCTATTCAATTTTCTTCATAATTAATTTAAAAAAATAGCACTTTTTTGTTTATTATATAAATTTTTGTTAAATCGGTTTTCAAAAAATCGGGACGATCTGGGACAAAAGATCTAAATCCGGGACAAATATTGCTTTTAGAAACCGGGACGTATGCTCACCTTATGAATTTGAACATTTGATAGCAACTTGTATCTAGAATCCATGTAGTGGATTCTAGTTGAAGATTGTTTGAAAAAGTGTAAAACGAAATACTTCCGTTACCAATTGAATTTAGGAATAGTCGCCGAGTATATCGATTCGAGTATTGCAGCTGAAGTGTTCGAACGCCGACTCCTCTACAAATCAATAACAAACAGCAAAAGCAGCCGAGAACGGGCGAACGGGTGACAGACTCTGTGCACGGGATAGGTCTCGCTTTACTATTGAAATATACCGCTTCTCTATGCCCCGTGATATCAGCTATTTTCTATCAGGTGTGTCCAACCAAAAGACACAACGGCAACAATCATATATATCTCGATGAATTATTTATTTGGTATGATTAAGAACTTTACATCAGGTGAAAATGGCTCTGTACTGAACTGAAATACAGAACCTAAGGAAGGCTGATCAAAAATACTTCGTTAGTTTCCATGTGAGATGCTGGAAATTAATGCAATAGATATATTCAATCAAGGTAACAAACGAGTACTACCAGGAGTTAAAAAGGAAAAAACTTGATCTCGAAAAGAATTTCAAACAAAATCGCACCAATATTGGGAAAAGAGTATTTCTGCACGACGTCATCTAAAGACAAATATATACAAGAACCCAGTGAATGAATGATTAAAAGAATGCAATTGTTGCACGAAATATGAGTGGACAGAAAATATGGAAAATTCAGAAGGAACTACAGAAAGAAGTTTGAAAAATGTGTTTAAAAAATGACGTTTGGGGCGGAGTAGTTAGTACTCACAGACAACCCCTAATATCGAGCAGTAACAATATCAATTTTCATTTGGAAATATAGATCTTAAATATGTTTCCAAGCCTAAAAATAGCCCTTCGCGGGCAATTCTGCAACAAATTTAATGTCTCAATCCTATTAGTTAAATTCTAACAGTAAAATATGTATGGATCATCCTTTGGGTTGCCATCTAAAAATAGAACGTAAGGAAAAGTTTCAAACCAACAGCTTATAGAACGTAAGGTTCTATTACAGCTTATAGAACGTAAAATTGCTGTTAAATTATGAGAATAACTAGTGGTGCATAGCATCGTGCCTTAA
The DNA here is from genome assembly GCF_003426905.1 of Ctenocephalides felis. Taxonomy (NCBI): domain Eukaryota; kingdom Metazoa; phylum Arthropoda; class Insecta; order Siphonaptera; family Pulicidae; genus Ctenocephalides; species Ctenocephalides felis. Next base: position 51,552,358 of record NW_020536999.1, on the reverse strand, counting down.
GGCAAATTGCTGGAACTGCCCGTACCGTTACGAAATGTTCGAGGAATATTAGATGCTTTCAAATAGATTATTATAAATACTGTAACATTGTCTAATATTTATAAGAATTATATAAACTGTCTCACAAAGTCAATAATATTTATTTAAAGTATATTAGTGAGCTTTAAAACTTTAGCCTGAATTAAAATTGAAATCTGAATTATTTTCTACATACAAAAAAAAATAGAAGAATTTTTTTCCAAAGCAGTTGTTTTGTCAACACAAGCAGCAAGTTGTTTGAATCATTCAATTCGAATGCTTATTTTTCTCAAAAACTGCCATTTTTTTTACATTTAGCTCTGTATCTTCGAAATGGCAGGACCTGTCTTTGCCAAAAACTAATCACCTCTTCTCACAATCATTACAAATTGAATGTTTTTCAGATCATTCAAATCGGATAATCCGTTCTCTCAACAACTCTCCTACGTAGGGTGGACCTGCCTTTGCCAAAAACTAATCAGCACATCTTCCTATCAATAGGATTCGAATGTTTTCTGAATCATTCAAATCGGTTGACCCGTGCGCCCGAAAACGTGAATAAAAAAATGCGGACACACAAAACACACACTCATACATTTTTTCTGATTGTGAGGTATGCCAAAATGTTCAGAAATGTGGAGAAATGCAAAAATTTTCATTTTCGATTTTCGGCCCATTACTATAACTACCCTACGAGAAATTAATAAAAAATACTATCACACAAACAAGAAAACGAGGGTACGAATTGTCACATTTTTATATCAAAGTACTATTAAATTCTATTTTTAATATATAACAAACTACTATTTGTTAAATACTATACTATACAAAATATTATAAAAAGATAGAGAATCCTGACTTTTGTTATACTAGTATATTTCTAAACATAGTTATTTGACTGTTAGGCATCATATAATTTTAGGAATTTGTAAATCTTTTGCGATTATAAATTTTAAAAGCTTATTTTATTTATTAATCAAAATTATTTTGCACACCGAGTGTTTTCTAAACAGTTTTGTATTCTGATTATGCGACGATACTTTTGAAAGAAAAGTATAAATACGGAAAATAAAATTTATAGAGTGATCTCTGGTGCCGACTGGTAAACTTGTTGTATGTTATAAGGAAAATAACATTTGCTTCTAGGCTTCATCAAGATTCCTCTAACTCCTTGCCTAGGCCGTAAGTCAGGCAATATTGCCTGATTGCGATAATTGCATTTGAGTGCATTTTGAGTGACCCGATGTTAGAAAATTGTCACAACAATAGAAACCAGCAAATGAGTCCAAACTCATTAGACTAATAGATTAAACCATAGTACTTATAGTTCTACATGTAATTAATTTCAATAACAATTTTTGTAAACACCGGCATAAAGAACATTAGAATGAAATTTTTTCAAACAATGCGATCTAACATGTCCATATTGTGGACATCAAATGCATAAACATGTAGCACAGTTAAAGATAATGATCTTATCGTTTTTTAACGTTTGTTCTGGACAAGATGTTGGAAATATCTGTAAGCGCCGAGAAATATAACCGTGTGTCCTCCCGTGGTGTCGGGTTAATGCATCAAATTCAAAGACAAAGTGTTCGTCGGCTCGCAATGTTGTCCACGCGAAGCAGTAAACGGCATTTGCCCATATACATACATCCACATACGGTTTGATATGACGACATATCGAGTCATCATATATAATATACCTATGCCGATGACATGAAATCCCTCAAAGGACACCATTGGTGATATAACGCACAACGCCGGTCAAGCTTCCAACGGTGGTAATATATTCGTAATGCGTATTCACAATATATTATATATCGCTGTGTACGAATATATCAGTCAATGACAGATTCACGCTCATGTCACATTCGACGGTTTTAGGAAAATTCTCTTCTATGTTTGATCTATGGGTATAACATATAGAAACGTGGGTATATATGATACGAATCTGTATATTCTATTTGCATGTTGTAAAATTTTTTATACATATAACAATCATGCACGTTCAGTAGGTATTATCCTGTACTTTAAGACTTTTAGCATTTAGAGAATGATAACAAATAATGTTTATATATAAAGAAGGTTAAGAAAATTTCATAATTATGTTATGAATATGCCATAATTAGTTTGCAATTAAAATGAATGATCTGAAAGCGTAATGCATTGATTAATAACGCAAATGTATATAATACGTATCTGTACGTGTCAGTTGTATGTTTATGGACCAAATCTTTTTTAACTTTTACATTCAAAGTTCTACCATATATTAGTCAAAATCATCAGTGTAACAGAAATTGCAATAATAAAAAATCATCACATAGAGACGGAACAACTACTTGGGTTGCCATCTTTAAAAGAGCGACGTATTTAGCAAGTAATTCATCACAACAGCTTATAGATCTCTAAGTTCTGATTGCTGTTTAAATAAAAAATGTAAAAGGCAACTCAATTAAGAAAAATCATCACAATAGTTTATAAAACTCGATCAATAAAATAAAGTTCTAATCACTGTTCAAATAAATTTTTAACAAAATGTCACAGTCCTTATGGAATATTCTTGGTGATTTTCCATGATTTAAATAAAACCATAGAATTAAAGCTTAAATGAAAGCTCAACTGAAATATTTGAAGAAAAAGATAAAATTTGCGCTTTGTTTTATTATATTAAACAAATAGGTAAAAATGTTATATTAATTAAAAAATATCTTTGACCAACTTAATAATGATTCATCAGGACAAATTTTTGAGTGTTTGCTATACTAGACAGGTAAAATCTGTTTTACCTTAGTAAAATGGTACATAATTATGACCATGAAACTGGACAATTAACAATGAACTAATTAAACAATTGAAAAACACAGGTAAAATAATTGTATTATAAGAGCCAATATTTATTTTTGCATGCATATATTTATAATCAATCAGAAGTTCTGATTCAGTTCAGAACATACATTATTGACTATGTGTTGGATTTTATCCCTCTCACTGAGTTCCATGAGATACCACCTTTTTTTAATAATTTATTTTAGATCATATGGCCTTTTTCTTTATATTGTTAAAGTAGGAAATTTATTTGGTCGACCTGATATTTTTACATTTTTTTTAATAGTTAATTAATCGTTAATTAATAGTTTCAAGTCTTAATGTAAGGTGTCGTTCGTAACATACCATGATCCGTTCACAATACATCTTAATATTTTATATTGTGCCAATAAATAAATTTGTTGTCTCATAATAGCTCAAAGCCTCATTTTCTTAAATATTGCGACGTGCTTCATTTTCTATTGTTGCCAATGTCTAGAGTCTAGAGCATGTCAATGTAAGGTACTCAGACTTTATAAAATGTCGCCAATTATTATTTTTTGAACACAGAGTAACTTTTTTTTGATATTCATTTTGAGTTATTATAAATGAATTGAAATGAAATAAAAACTTTGTTCTTTTTATAATTGCTATTTAAATTTTCTGGTAAGTTTTTTGTTATAGTTTCATGTGAAAGATAATTTATTTATTAATAATTATATCAAATGTTATAACAGGTGAATGATTTGATAGTAAAGAGTATTGACAAAATATACTAACTTATGTATATAACTTATATATACATACTATATCAATGTTATAAAACGAATTTTTTTAAATTTTTGAAGAAATATAAAGTTAATAGTGCGGAAATAATCTAAAACATATGCCTAATAAAGTAAGCACAATGATTTTTACATCGTTTTGCAATGGGCATTCCTTGCATTTTTGCTACTCTATCTCGATTCACTTGTTCAAGGAGGCGTGCGCGACTAACGTACCCGAAAATATTTATTCCGCATATATGAATCAATTGTTATGTGATGGATTATTATAACGATCGCACTAATTCCATTGAGCCATCCAAATAAAAGGCTTCACTTGAAGCAAAAGTGTTCGCAAATATCTTTGGGATAGGAAAAGAATTTTGCTCTACAAATATTTGCGATACGTATAAGAATACATGAAGCATCACCACACTTAACGGATTTTCTCCATTTGTTTTCGAGGAATCGCTCGAATAACTTTTAAGTGTTTTAATTTCAAATTTATTGAAATATTGCCGTTCGGAAGTTTTAGAACTTATGTGTATAGAATAAATCATATTTTAGCGTCAAATTAGCTAATTAAAATCTAGCTGTAGACAGAAAATAAAATCTATACCTTATCTTAACTTGTCATTTACTTATATAAATGTTAATCGACTTCGACGAATAATCATTCATTAATATATTACTATTGAAATTAGGTATAGACTTTAATTACTATTCACATTTCAAATGTAATAAAACAATTTAACCCTATTTTTAGTACCAGGAAAAACTAACAATAGTATGAAAAACTCATTTAACTAGTTGGTATCGACTTCAGGCAAGTTACATGAACTTCCCGATAAATCGACTTAATAAATCAAAAATAAATTAATTTATGAGTGATTGAAAGTAAGAGTGATAAAGAGTGGATTTATACACACAATTGAAAGCGAACGAACACGTTAACTCTGAGTATTTTCTAAAAGCAAATTTCCAAAAATCAATAATTTTTATAATTGAACCAGTTTTTTGTAGGACTTTAGTTGTTTAGTATGTTCAATAAGACCAAGTACTCTACCGTTATGCCAAGTAAATTGTCTAATTTTAATTTTACCATATGTCAAAAGAACTACTCATTTTCTCAAAATTTGATGAATTTTTAAAATTAAACTACTTGTCGTAAGGCCGTAATATGTCAGTAAGTTCTATAAGACCATGATACATATCGCCAAAAAAAAATTCCATAAAAATCGGCTTAATTTTTTTTTTCAACAGTTAATTACAAGAAACCGGCTCGGTAGATTTTCACCTAAAACTAATCAGTATCATTCTCAACTAATATCTGTCAAACAGTTTTCGATTTGTGAAAATCGTTTCGGTAGTACGATCTTAATTGTGGACGAAAAGTTTAACACTTTTTTCCAAATTTCTAAGAAACGACTCGGCCGATCGTCGCACTAAACTGACAAGCGATAGTCCTCATTGAGGTACATCAAATAGTTTTCAAATTTCTGAAATCGGTTCAGGCGTTTTTGAGAAAACGTTGATGAAAAGGTCTAATTTTGACAAGTGCCAAAAAGCGATACTAATTTTTGCAAACTTTGACAAATTTTTAATGCTAAACGAGTTGTCGTAGGGCCTTAATATTTTAGTATGATCTAGAAGACTATGGCTTGGCCGATCTTTACCAAAAACTAATCAGTATCTTTCCCAACCAATATCTTTCGAACGGTTTTTAAATTTTCAAAATCGATTCAGAATTGCGGGCTAAAACGTGGACGAAATTTTTTTCACTTTTCTGCGATTCACAAAGAAATGATCGTAGCGTAAAGTTGATAAACGCTAGTCCTTATTGAGATACATCGAATGGCTTTTAAATATTTGAAATCGGTCTAGCCGTTTTTGAGAAAACGTCGATTTACGGCAAAATATCTGTTCACACACACACACACACATACTTTTTCCAAATTTGGTCTCATTCGATTCAGAATGGCTTGAAACGTCGAGAAAACATAAAATTAGCGAATCGGATTTTTTGATGAAAACATAAACTTCTCCTTCGGGAAGTTAATAAAATAATTTAACGCTTTTTTCAGTACCAGGAAAAACTGACAATAGTATGAAAAACTCATATAATAATAATGCCATAAGTGAAAAATAACTACTAGATATTGAAGTAGGCTTACCAAGTTGTATTAAATGCAGTTTATTTCAATTGTTGGCTACACTGGACCTTAGTAAGAGATCCTATTTTCGATCCCGCTCCAAGCAGCCTAATACCAAGCAGTAGCGACATCAGTTTTCACTTGGAAATATAGACAGCAATATACTTCCAAGTAAAAATAGCGCTTTCCCGACGTTGCTGCATCAATAAAAAATCATCAATATTACAGAAATTGTTATAATAAATTTTTGAAATAGAGATAGGATAACGATTCGGTTGCGTTCTGAAATCATCAAAATAACTTATGGGACTCTTAAGTTCTATAAGGCCGCTAGATGATTGTACACATAATTATGAAAAAAATCACTATTACAGATTTTTACAGAATATTAAATGTTAAAAATCAGTAAAAGTGGAATTGTAGGATGCTAGTAGACACCCTTAAAGCTTCGTGAAAATTTGCGAGTAATTACTCGTAAATTTTCAAACTTAAGTTCTATTTAGCATTGCATTGCAAAATTTATTTTACTTACATATCCAGATTGATATATCAACCGTTATTTTATATTAACCGTTTTACTTATCCGATAAAATTTTTGTAAACCGCGATAACATAGGTACTCCACAAATCAATCCATTCTTTCGTTCATAATGAAATCATATCAACATTGAACAAATATAATACAATACTAAGGACCATATATATAAATGAAATAAAAAACACTGCGACTTGATATACCTATAACAATCATACAATAGATTCTTTATTATAACAAATAAAACATATGCATTGTTGTGAAGTGGTGCGTACTTTATGGGTTTGCTAATGCTATTTTGGTTGGTACATATGTGAGCAAGTATACCGAGTACAATGCCATGGGGTTAGTTTCTGATTAATGTGATCTTTGTATTTTGATTATATATATATATATATATATATATATATAATTATTATTAACGCTCTATTATATCGATCGCGCGATACTACTTGTGAAGCCGGTACAACAATGCTTTTGGCGCGTGTATGAACTTTGGCGGAATTCTATATTGTTATTAATAAACGATATGTGGATCACCCGGAAAATTGAATAGGGTTTCGTTTCTAATCAGATATTCGAGAACCAAACGCTTATCAATCACAGACAATGCATTGTCGAATAAAATCGAATAAAATGGTAACATTTTGGATTTGGTATGGAGTGACACACCTTAAGAATGGCTATTATAAAACTTTTCATATAGTTATTTACAATTAGTACAAATTATTTCTAATATATGTATGGTTCACAAATTTGTTGCACTCTGATATCAAGCAGTAGTGATATTAGTTTACATCGAAAAATATAGTTTCGAATATGTTTTAAAGTAAATATGGCCTTTCAGTAAGAGCATGGCAGCATTATCTTCTATAAGATGGCCTAGAAATGTCGTAATTATTAATTTTACTAGTTTGCAACAGTTTATAGAACACATCTACATTTATTTGGCGTTCACTAATTAGATTTGATTTGTGTAAAAATGCAACTAAGGGTTGTATCGCAATTACATACCAATAAAATGTCATATTATTGAAACAGTTTTTTCCACAAAAAATATAAATCTTTTATCATTTTGTTGGTATGTAATTGCGATACAACCCTTAGTTCTATTTTCACACAAATCAAATCTAAGTTTAATTTTGACCGCCTCAGGAACGTGGTATATCAGATTAATTGCTCTAATTGCAAACTTTTTTATATTGGAGAAACTAGCTAAAACCTGAATAAACGTCTTCATCAACATAAAAATAATACAAAAAATCCCAAACAAATTAAGACAATGTTAACCGAGCATATTAAAAATTTAAACCATAATATAGATGTTTTCAACCCAAATATTTTACATTTTGAAGAGAACGTAATTAAAAGAAAATTCGCTGAGGGGTTGTTTTTGCAATTGCATAATGACAGAGTCATAAACAAACGCTTCAACAATACGGCCCTGAACGAAACAAACACGTGGTTCCTAAATAGCGTGTCAAAATTTCTTAAAAAATACAAGATCCCATCGCTTTTTAAATTTCCCGTAAAATTTGAACACATGCTATAAACTACTCCAAGAAAAAATGTGACGTTTTTATCTTAAACTCCAAACAGTAAATACACAGTTTCAACAACTTGTTAAGTTATCATGTTTATCTGTGTGTTTTACCATCTGTGATGTTAAAAAATACATATTTTATCAATGTGAACATACTCATACCATGGATTAATAATATTTTCACATATTATATTAAGATACAAAATTGTAAGTGATTTATTATTATTATTATTGTTGTTGTTGTTGTTGTTTTTTTTATGAAATTTCTTACATATTATTTATTTATGTTTTAATTTTTGTAGTTAAATTGATTGCCACTGAATGAAGACTAAGATGCTAGCCGAAACGTATGAATTTTAAATAAATTAATTTCTAAAAACTCTCATACTATTTTTATTGATGTAACTCCCGAATTTTTAACTCAAATTAAATATATTATATCAACATTATTAAATATATTATATCAATAATATATATATATATATATATATGTGTGTGTGCGTGTGTATATAATATAAAATACCATTAGCATCTGTTACCCCTTCCAATCGGGCGCGAAGCAATAAATTTAAAGGTTCGCGAGGAAGGCAGGCGGGCGTGGCCGACCAAGATATTTTTCTGACATTAATTTCTTTTTTAGTTTTGTAACTAACAGCTCTTTATCGTCTTAACACCGCTCTCGATTTGAATAAAAATGCAATTGAATAAAAACTTTATGGAACTCTGTAGAAAACTTAGTCGATCTTATGCAGTTTCCCACCCCTTTGGGACGGAAAATGGACTAAAGAAAATTCTCAGTATAAAGGAATATATTTATATACATATACATTTCTTGAATGCATAATCTGCAGCAGTAGAATAAAAATGTACTTTTTTATTGTCTTTATGGTATTTTTATATGAGAGAACTGTTAGTAATGTGGTTATGGGAATAGAATGACCGCTTTTGGGTTGCTTTAAAAATATTTAAGTTTGGTGCATTTTCTTTATTAATTCTTAGTAATTATTTACTAATACGGATACAGCCCCATTTTTTAGGGGTCATGTAATTGTCTAAATGAATATAGATCACATTTTTATACTTAATAAAAGAGAAATTATACTGATAAACTTTGTGCATTTTTATGTTATACGTTTAGTTAGAATCTGGATATTCAATAAATGTTTTGACAATTCTGGCTTTTTTAAGAATTTTCTGAATGAATGGCAACCCAATAGTTGTCCAATCTAATTGCGACTAATTAATTATACTCGAAGTGGTGGTTGATATTTTTATGATTCATCTATACCCTCACGAGGGGCGATTTTTACTTAAGGCTATTTGAGATCTCTAACCTCAAGTAGAAATTTGACATCAAAAGCCCTAAATAAATCTATTAGCTGTGATAAAAAATTCTAAAAACATATGTTTTTATCTACTTGTAATATAAGCTAACCAAAAAGCATTCAAAATGAATTGACTTTCCAAGACTGACATTTCACCAAGTCTTCGAAATTTAACAAAAAGTTCAAAACGCAATATTATATATCAAAAGAGTTCGTTTCAGCTATTAAATTCAATACAAGAGGAGTCTACGAAGAATCATTTTATTTCTTGAATACAGAAAGATTGTAAAGTGCTCCGATAAAGGCAACGGTCAAGTACTTGATATCCCTTTCTGGGAAAAATATTCTGTAGAAAATATTCTTAAAAAATTAGTTCTAGTTTCAAAGGATTCATCAAAGGTTTAAAGACATATTGGTTTTGATTGCGACTTATATCTGCGTATAATAAACAAACAAAAAATTGAAAAAAGGACAATTATCCATTTTTCTCTCCTTAAATATCATGATATTGCAATACCTACCTTTATAGAAAGTAAAATTTTCAATTATTTTCAATTATTTTAAATCATATCGAACTTGATATGATAATTTATGTACTGATATGATATGATAATTTATATACTGAGATTTCACAGATTCTGAAATTAATTAAACAGTATGTTTGTACAACAACTAAAAAAAATTAGGAGCTTCTGAAACGGAGAAAAATAAGGAAGGGCATTCTGAATTAGTTGAAATTATATAATAATTGTGCAATTATTGTGCTATGGAAAACTTTTTTAAGTAGACATTTGTTTCAAACTGCAATGTAATTTAATTAAAGTCTGAACAAAATATATTAGTTCATACAATAAAACTTTGCTCTTCTGATTTGTAACTTTATAAAATTATAAATGCGGTTTTTCGTTACAATACTTATTTTAAAGTGTTGAGAATTTTTTCACTAGTGGTTTTGAAATTAACGACGTTAAACAAAATACCAGCAATAATACATTCTATTGAAATAAAACCAAAACTTTATAAGGCTTTCTATTTGTGATCCTCTATTGGTAATGCGATATCTATTGGCAAAATAATTATATGAATTAACATCAAATAAGCTGCGACTATTATACGCAATTTTTCGGTTTCCTGCTTTGAACATAAACAAGAGATTTATTTTCGGCACATGCTAGTGTTTTGTGACCCAAATTGCAGAAAATATCGAATTCCCATGTGGGCCATTTTCTGGTAACGTCCCAATCGCAATTTGACAATAGTTCTATTATTACTGTTTAATATAAATAGTTGTTCACATCAGCTACCGGGTATTATCTTTCAAGAAGTTTTTATTGATTTCCAAAACAGATAAAAACGGAATCAGTAGATACGAAGTATCTTGTTACGTGGCGAACAGTTGTTTCATGAGTTTAACTGTATATTGAATTTACACATCCGGGTATATTCATGCATAGATTTCCTGCTAAATAAATGTATTAGTCAGATTTTTGGAGTTCCGTATCAAGCAATATCTCAAAATTGCTTGAGCTTTTTATTTAACTCATATCTTAACTTCATATTGATCAAATCATTAACTCTAAATTATTCAAGCTAATGTAAATGATAGGTACATTATCTAAGAGAATTAATTAATGAGAAATACAAATTTCATGGGTACTGTATCACACAAGATCACACTTGCATATAATCTTGATCTGGTATTTTGTCAGAAATATTCATCAGCAGAGTTGCAGTAACTAATAACTTAATTCATCTCTTGAAAAATTGCCCTGCTTACTTTTTAATTTACTATTGTCTCATTGTCTATTGTTTATAGTATAAACAAAGATAATGAGTATAAGACAGAGGTATAAACCCTTTGCCAAGTTAAGTTGATCCTTTTCAGCCCACCCACATAAGATGCTTTTATAAAGTTTATATAAAAAAAGGGTTGAATCTAACTCAAAATGTCAATACATCTTATATACTAAATAACACACCTAAAAATTATATTCAGATACCATACACAAATATGAACGAAAAAAATACTTTTGATTAAAACTAAAGGGTAAAAATTAAGGTGACACAGTGAAGCCCAGGCATAGGGCACCACAATTTTGGGGGCAGCAATTTTTTCAGAATGTCAAAATTTTTAACCAGATAAAATGTCAAGACAATTCATTTTACAGATTAATTCTGATCTGGTTTTATAAATTTATGAATCATTTTCTATGAAATAGAGTAATTCATTTTCTAATCAAACTTATTATTCTTAGGAGTAACATTGATAATTTTATTGATGTAAGGTAGGTATATTTATAATAAAAATTATCAAATTTATAAGCTTTTTGGAGAAATAATGAAGTTCCGTTTATTATTTGTAACTTTGTCAAGGTCAACCTTAGATATAAAGCGCTTTAAAAATGGTTCGATAGTTCTAATTTTATTTTCGGTATTAAATAAAACCATGTCGAATTAACATAATATATTAATTATTATTTAGTGATCATTTGAAATTCATTTCTTTGTTGTAAACTAAAATATCTGAGAATTTGGTATGGTTATGTCTAATGATTATTTTTATACATCATTTTTTTTTTAAGGAATAGCAATATGCTCAGAAAAACTTGAAACGTGAGATATGCAAAAAAAATTATTTTGTTTTTTTTGCGATCACAATAACTTACCCTACGAGAAATTAAAAATAATATCTAAGTAGTTTAAAATAATCTATTTAATTAAAAAAGTATTTTGTCTATTAAAAAGGGCGCCTGATTAGGTAGGGCCTAGGGCGACAGTAAGCTTAATCCGCCACTGAGGTGACGGCTGGTTACACATCTATTATCTTCTACATTGGAATAATATCGTTAAAAAATTATATACTTTATTTGTTTTTGAGATATTAGTGGTGGATCTTCTTACTTGCGGATCTTTAGTAACGCTCTACCCAACATTATTTTTTTAAGGCGCATTCAATATTTGTATTTTTATTCTGATAAATGATAAGTATAAAAATATACATAAGCAATATCAACATGTCAGAAAAATTAAACCGCCGACTGAACACAATACCTTCTTTAATATCCAAATTATGAAAGAGTTGAAAAACTTGGAAAAAAATCTTTTACTAAATGCAAATACCGCTCCTCCTCTTTTCCTTATAACAAACATATCTGATGTCACCATCAAAAAATTTGTTCAGTACACAGAACGTCATGTATATAAAACGTTGAACAAAAGATTAAAAACCGAGAAGAAAAAACGCCATTTAAGGATATATATACCTTAGCAGCCTGCGGTAACAGGATGAAGAAGGAAAACAAAAATCATACAATCTAACATAGAAAGCCACAATGAAATGAACACAAAGAAATTGTTCAGACATGTGAAAACCCGAGGCACAGAGGTACAGAAGCAAACGCACAACAATGGAACGCAAATTCAAGAAAGAATAGTTTGTTTTCATCTTTTAAATGCGAATTAAATTGATATATACATGTGCACATTTATATTAATGCATATATATGTATGAATCGCAAAATGTGTTGGTAAGCGCATAACTCAACAACGCCTGGACCAATTTGGCCAAATCTTTTTTTAAAATGTTCGTCGAAGTCCAAGAATGGTTCTTACGGCGAGAAAAAATTGAATAATTGCCGGGAAAACCCTAAAAACAGCCCTTTTCTTTTTCACATACAAACGTTTTCTAACTAAAACGTAGAGTCAATTTGAGCTTTATTGCTATTATATAAAGTTCATATTAAATTACAAGTCCTCACTGTATACTCCTCCTAAACGATTATTCGGATTTTGACAAATCTTTCTGAAGTTCGTTAAGGAAATTTTCTATGATCTGTGTGGTTATAAAGTACTGGAATGTATGTGCAATATTGTAGAAACAAATGGAATAAATGCAAAAAACGACATGTCATTGTTTGCATTGAAAACAAATGAAGACTATCATCTGTAAAAAATTTCAATTTACTTATGAACCTAGACAATATTAGAATATGTATAATAAATTTATAATGATGAATAAGAAAAATGAAATGTCTATATTATTATTGTCAAAAACCAACTGAGATGTGCCAGAAATTAAAATAATATAAAATACAATATATGTATGGCAGATTGAATGATACACATATGAAAAAATTAATTCACTTAAAATATGAAATTAAGTATTAATCAGGGCCGGTCCTACCCTAGGGGGCGCCAACACAAGATTCGAATATTAATTTTTTTTATATATATAATTTCTTTGCATCTTTTACTAATCTTTCCACAATATTTTTAAAATTTCACTTTATAACAACAAATGGGAAAGTAAAGATGAGTACATACAATTCGGCTCTCACGATATCGATAAGGAGAAGTTTAAGATGCAATTTTGGATATCTTAAATAATAAAAAATTAAATTAATTTAATCCAACATGAAGTACCGTTGTAAGTAAAGTAGTTCTACATTTAACATCGCTCATATTATAAATGTACATAAATTTAAAAAACAATAATCATTATTTTTAGGTAAACGGTAATTATTAGTATATTATATTAAAAAATTGTAGACATGGGTACAGAACAACGTCTGTCAGGTCATCCAGTTATGAATAAAATAATTTTTAATGTGAAACAACATTGTTATTTTTGCTGTATTCAATTAATTAAGTAGGAAATTTGTTTAAAGTGTAAAAACCAAAATAAAAGCACATTGTTTTTGCAACTATTATTATTTCTATGATATGAAATTCTTTTAATAACATATTATTTATACCAATAATTATGTTGCCGAGTTTAGAAAATAAAGAATTTACAGGAATCAAAATAATGGGATAAATTTGGTTAGAATTTGTTCTCGACTAAAAATCGTTTGAATAAAATACTTTTATAATTTTGAATTCAATCACTATAGATTATGCTTATATTAGTTAATATTAATATATTTTTAAATTATTAAATTAAGTCACAAATAGATTTATTTATTATAACTAATTATAATAAAAGTTCAGTTAATAAAATATTAAATGCAACGATAATACATTTAGATATGTTTATTCAAACGATTTTGATAAAAGACAAAATCTAACAAAAATTCGCACTTCATTTTGATATCTGTAAAGTTTTGATTTTCTAAACTCGGCAACATAGTCATTGGTATAATTATTAAAAGAATTATATCATACAAATAATAATTCTTGCAAATTCAAAGTACTTTAATTCTGGTTTTTACGCTTTTATACAAATATTCTACTTAATTCAAATATATAATTGTAGAAATGCATATTGATCGTTCTTTGTTATTGATTCTTAATTAAGATACATTAAGCATAATTAATTTATTTTATATATTATTATATCATTCTCATTATTCGATTCAACATTACTAATACCAAAAACATACATATACCTCGAGGATGTTTGAAGTAAAATCATACAGGTGGAAACAAAATTGTGGGTAAAAGTTTCTTAAACTGCAGTATGTTGTTGCAATCATTCGAGCGAATAAATCCTTGTTGACAAGTATTATTAGACACAATGCAATGAAGGCACTCGAAACTGTATCCTATATTGCAACAATACCACTAATATAAGATTATCGAGAGATTTTTATCATCATTTCACAATAAAACCAAAAATTGAAGAGGTAACAACTCTTTCCCAGGCCATGTTTTTTACACATTTCCTAAAATAACATATGATCCTATATCTTGAAGTCTGTGGTAAGAAACTTCAGTAAGGCTAGTTTACTAGTTATATATCTTTCCCAATAATACTGTTTTTTTTTAGAAAAAGTGCTCAAGCAAATTACATCAAATGTGCAATTTATTATCAAGTAAGAATACAATATACGGTTACATATGGGGTCCTTTATTTCAATGCCGCAAATCAATATTTCAATAGATTTTGGAAATAGATTTTCATCCTTATACCACAATTATTCGATTTAAGATTGAGATTAGTATTTGATACAAGAAATATAGAACTAAAATCGCAAAAATGTAATTAAAAGGTATAGGACTTGTAAAGTAATTGAACAACACTAACAAAATTTACAATGTTATATATAATCCAATTTAGTTATATACACTCCAATAATTTTTAACAAGCCTATAGGAATAACTAGAAAAAAAACATTCAAATCGTTTGAATAATATTATAATAATAATAATCTACACAAAACTTTAATTATACATATTGGAAAAAATGATGCTATATTTTCGAGTCAACAAATTTAGGAAGTTGTTATTAAAACAATGTAAAAACCTGTTTGCTCGTTTAAATTCTGCTTGAATAAATAAATCGTTTTGCTCATCTGTTATTTGCACAAAACTTTAAAATATTTTATAATTTTATATTTATAGTCAAGAAATTCAAGGAGTTGGTTAAAGTTAAATCAATGTAAAAAGCAGCTAGATCAGATTAGTATTATTTTTCGTTTGATATTATATATATATATATATATATATATATGTATAATTTAGGGTGGTCCTTAATATGGACGCTTTCGAATTTCCTTGCTCCCAAGGGCTCAAATGGTCCCAAATTGATAAAAAACAATTCTCTGAAAGTTTTAGCTCTTAATATTAACTTTTAGATAGTGCGCAATTCAATCAAACTTTGTCTGGAAATAGCATAGAAAAAATTTTGAAAATTAAAAAAAAAAATTTAGGTATAACTTGTCCATATTATTGAAAATAAAAAAGCTTGAGTAATAAATATTTTAAATATTGATCTATATTTTTATTTATTTTTTTCAAATTATAAAATTAAAATTTGTTATCAAATACATATTAAATGTAACTAAATTTAATTCTTTTATACTCTCGGCGAGATATCAGTTAAATTATTATTCAGAACGTATTAAAATATTCTTTTATTATAAACTCAAACAAACTCTATTATGTGGGTTTCCCATTGAGTATCAAATCGATATAAAATTAGTCGAACAATGATGCTCCTATGTTGAAAAGCAAATAATAAATTACATGTCATGATATTTAATACTTTTTAACAAGAAATGAATGTAGTCGAATTGTATGTTTGCTGTAACATATGATACCTCACAGTAAAAACAGTTAAGTATATGTAATATTATATCAACAGAAGATCTTATTTTTATTAAATACAAAATAAATAAAATACTAACTGCTGAACTTTTAAAATACTAGTCCACTTTCTGAAGTACGGTATTAAAATTGGTGGTATATTGCCGCTTAGAATAAGTGATATATATTTAAATTTTTCACCAAATATAACTTATTTCATTATTAATGATTGTAACTCACTATATTTTATTATATCCAAATAAGTTAAATTTTAATCATTATACGTTTTGCTCATATGTTAATACTCCACAAAGAAGAGATATTTTTTAGAAAATTTTCTGAGATAGAAATCAATATTTCATGTAAAACCTTCATACTTATATTTTGTAGTTTTACTGTATATTCTCTATTATATTGTATAATATACTTTTTACATATTTTATATTGAAATATGAGTGTAAAATCTTCAAGACATAACATCAAGTAGAAATTGCTAAGTTTATGAAAATTTTTAAAACCAGACATTTCGTCACAAAACCTTATGACATCTTCATGGGAAATTTAACGAGGGTAACAAATAATTTAAACATAGGTACAAAAGTACTATTTAATGTCACTAATCTTATCTAGAAAACCTGAGAAACTAACTAAATATTATGATGAAAAATCATATGCCTCATAAGAAAACTATCTAAAGAAAATCGCAAACTCTGTAACAGTTTGACCCTAAACATCCTCCTACGAAGAATTTAATATAAAATAAACTATGTTAATTTAATTTTAGAAACCGCAAATGTCAAAAAAAACGAATTAAGAAGTTTAGGGGAAACGATATAACCAGCCATCGTCTTGGTTTTTGCGACGTAGCTATCGAAAAAAAACGGCAATGTTTGAAAATCCATAACAAAAAAAAATTATCGTTTTTGTGGTCATGAGCACTGTTGTTTAGTTTACGAGACCTTAATTAAGTATACGTTAATTGTTTTATAAGATGTATTGTTAATTTTAAGTTAGATTCAACTGTTATTAATACAATCTCTTTAAAAGCTTACACCTGTTTGAGGTAAGAAGGACCAACTCAACCTTCACCCTAGCAAAGATGTAAAAAATAAAAAATAGCAAACAAAAATTAAATTAAATTAAAAAGACAATTTTACAAAAAATAAATTAAATAAATAATTTTAACTCTTAAATGAATATTTCTATCTTTGCAAACAATGCTCCCATGAAATTTATATTTTGCATTGATTGAGTAATGTAGGATGTAATTATTATTTTGTAAAATCCCTCTAGAATTAAATAATACTTGTGAAAATTAGACTTGTTTCTTTCCTGGTCTCTCAATTTATCCCCCTGTCCCTATGGGGTAAAAAGAACCAGGTTACAAATGTTTGAAAAACAGTATGAAAACACATTTCTACAATGATAGGAACTGGAAGTTTACTAAACATAATCAGATAGATGTACTTTTGATATGTGGTATTCTTGTGTCGCAATTGATTTGGTTTTCGCAATATAATTGCTCAAATTCAAATTGAATCTTTGTGGCTCGACCTCATCTACTTCTATTTTAGTAAAATTATAAGTTACTCCTCTAAATTTTCTACCCCGCATACAAATAATACCTATACATATATCGTATTTGCTCTGAATTATTAACCTATAATATTTGATACGATTCTATATTAGATTTGAATTGATAGGGGTGCTCTCCCTTGGATTCCTGAAGCTGCGCTGTGCACATAATGGCATGTGCTTTGCGGGTGGCTTTATTTGAAATGTCGCTTTAAAACTATCAAAGAGTGATTTCAGACCCCGGGGAACGATTATTTCATATCGCAAATATTGTAGTAGATATTTATTTATAAATTTTGGGTATTGAGTAATGTGGTTATACTATGCTTGTTGAGCGATTTTGAAACTAGTTGGTATTGGTATTTAGCCTTGAGGCAAGTTACATGAACTTCCCGATATGTGTAAATAATCGACTTAATCAATAATAAACAAATTAATTTATGAGTGATTAGAAGTATTCAGAAAGGATTTATTACACATAATTGAAAATGAACGAACGCGTTAACTCGGAGTATTTTCTAAAAGCAAATTTTCACAAATCAATAATTTTTATAATTGAACCAGTTTTCGTAGGACATTAATGGTTTGAGTATGTTCATTAAGACCAAGTAATCTATCATTATACCAAGTAAATCATCTAATTTCAATTTTAATAAACGTCAACAAAACTACTCATTTTCTCAAACTTTGATGAATTTTTAAAATTAAACTACTTGTGGTAAGGCCGTAATATTTCAGTAAGTTCTATAAGACCAATATATACATCGCCAAAGAAAGTTTCATAAAAATCGGCTTAATTTTTTTTTCAACAGTTAATTACTAGAAAACGGCTCGGTACATTTTCACCTAAAACTAATCAGTATTATTCCCAACTAATATCTTTCGAACAGTATTGATTTTTTAAAATCGATTCGGTAGAGTGAGTTTAAATGTAGACGAAAAGTTTAACACTCTTTTTCAAATTACAAAGAAACAGCTCGGCAGATCGTCTCACAAAACTGACAAACATTAGTGCTCATTGAGATATATCTAATGGCTTTTAAATTTCGGTTCAGGCGTTTTTGAGCAAATGTCGATGAAAGGTCTAATTTTGACAAATGCCAAAAAAAAACGATACCGATATTTGCAAATTTTGACGAATTTTTAAAGCTAAACGAGTTGTCGTAGGGCGGTAATATTTAAGTATGACCTTGAAGACTATGGTATCGGTATGGTATCCGTAAAAAAAAAATCATAAAAATCGTCGAATTTTTTTTTTTAAACTTTATTACAAGAAAACGGCCCGGCCGATCTTTACCAAAAACTAATCAGCACGATTCCCAACCAATATCTATCGAATGGTTTTTGAATTTTCAGAATCGATTCAGAATTGCGGGCTAAAACGTGGACAATTTTTTTTTCACTTTTTTGCAATTTACAAAGAAACGGCCCGGCCGATCGCCGCACAAAACTCAGAAACGCTAGTCCTCATCGCGATAAATCGAATAGCTTTTAAATTTTTGAAATGGGTCCATCCGTTTTGGAGAAAAGGTCGATTTACGGCAAAAAATCTGTTCACACACACACACATACTTTTTCCAAATTTGGTCTCATTCGTTTCAGAATAGTTTGAAACGTCGAGAAAACATAAAATTAGCGAATCGGATTTTTTTATGAAAACAAACTTCTCCTTCGGGAAGTTGATAAATATTTATTCATGGCATTTTAAACATTTCACAAATTTCAGAATAGAATAGAACAAAATATTGCATCTGCATTATTCAAAAACTGAAAACGCATAAAATAACAATTTATTATTAGCACTAAATCGGATAATCGAATTGAGATATAATTAAGGATGTGAAATGGGGTACTATAATGATCTTAAAAATCTTATGATCAATTTTAATATTTTCCAAGCACTGCATTTTCTTAAACTTCCTCAGTGGCAACCTATTTATTTATTATTTTTTGTGGCAACCCATTTATTTATTATTATTGATCATGTAAAGAATTGTATTTGAACCCCACAATTAAGTCGATATTTGAAAAGTGCCACGATCGGCCCAGCCCGCCTGTAAAGGTAAAACGCAAACGCGTGCCGGGCTTAAGTTCGCGTGGATTAACGAGCGACGTCCGGCCGACGCTCTTATAATTCTGCATTTCTTCCGACCCTCTTTAAACCTCGATACCATTCGAATTAATTGCCGCACTCGATTCCGCATGTACATATTCGAATACTTTTATATTTTATATATTTCGTCTGTTCATTGTCGGAAATATATGGATTTCATTAATTCCGGAGCGATTAGATACATATTTGAGAGGGTATTAACTTCATGCTATGTGGCTCGATGGTGAATGCAATGGTAAATGGAAGGGTTGAGTTATTAATTTTAAAATTTATTTACTTATTTATTTATTCATAAGCAAACCGTAATCAATAATAACAGATATTATTTCAGGCTCTTGTCAAGCTTGTTCATAATTAATATTAAACGGTTAGTAATTTTATAATAATCATTATAGCTGCACAAATTTCGCTTCTGAAAAAAAGCATTCGAACATTAAATACAATGTTCATCATCAAGTTCATCATATTAAAGTCTACTTGACCACCAGTCAAGCTCAAAATTCTTGCACAAGGTTGAAAGTTATACTCATTTAAAACCGTAAAAATTTAAATTAATAAAATTGCAATAAAAAAACATGGTTGTACAGGCGATCAAATGGTCAGACTACATAGATAAGGATTATGCAAGAAAATAGTTATTGAAATCAAATTGAGAAAATTCAGTAATGTCATAGAAAGCTAATTCTTTAAATAGTTTGACTAGGGAAGCATGAAATTTTGTGCTGTCTAAGTTTCGGATGTTGAGTGGAAGTTTTTTCATAAGCTGAATACCTAGAACGTCGATCGTATTGAAAGAGCTGGCTAATTTATATGTGCGCGCCTTAATAAGTTTGTGTCTAGTGTTGATAGTTGATTAAAGATAATGTTAACAGCAGAAAAATGCATGAGACAGTTAGAATATTGTGTTTTTTAAATATGGGTCTGCAGGAGGCTTTACTGGGCAAGGAAAAAATTATTCGAATAGCTCTATTCTGAAGCTTAAAAATTTTAATTAGTTCGGATGAAAAACCCCAGAATTGGATGCCGTATGAAACGTGAGAATAAATGTTGCTATAATAAACTGAATGTAAGCAATTTAAACCGAGTTTGGGTTTTAAGGTGCGCAACATGAAACATGTTCTAGATAAAGTTGGTGATAGTGAAATAGATATATGATCAGACCACTTTAAATTATTATTCATTCGAGTATCGGCAGCCGAAGAGTAAGGATCGTCTACAGGTACAAATTTAATATTGTGAATAATAGTTTGTTTACCAGTTATGGATACCGAGCCGCCGGACCCCGGCGGCAGACCCTTATCGCCGATATCTGATATAGATATCGACATTGATAATGTTAGTGAGTCACAGTGCGTAAATAATACTTATTATAAAATGGAAGGAGACAAAATACATTGGGTTAATGACACTACCCATATTAGTGCTATTAATTCGGTAAATATTAGTGAAATAAATGAAGAAAATATAAATTATAATGAAAATAAAGAAACAAATAGTGATAATTTAACAAGTGTCGGTGCGGAAAGTGTAAATAAAAAATTAAAAACAGGTATAATATCAGTCGCAAATTCTGAACAAAGTAGTGAAATATCAAATGTAAACAATGGAATCAAAACAAGTTGGTATAATATGTGGTTAAAAGATAAGGATACAGCAATAGTAGGCGAAAATATTAAAGAAATTAAATTCTATTTAGAAACAGACGAAGGTCCATTCATTATTCATGCTGAAAGCAAAGATAAAAATATCGGTAGACTACACCCGATGGCCGTGGGAAGAATATTTCACAGAAATTTAATAAATATTAGTAAGGATATAGAAAATATTAGCGCTATTGGCAAAAACAAGATAAAAATAACATTTAATAATTATAAGAGTGCAAACAGAGTCATCAGAGAAAATCTGCTGGATATTTTTAATATTAAGGCATTCATTCCCAGATACAAACTAGTAAGAACCGGAATCATCTTCGATATAGACCCAGATCTAGAAGAAGAGGAAATTTTTAATTGTATTAGGTGCGATAGCGAAGTTATAAGTATTAAATGCTTAAAAAGTAAAAATAATGAATCAATGAAACCTAATTCGCAGAGAGTAAAAATTTTATTTAGAGGCAATATGTTACCAGAAAGAGTGTTTATCCATTCAGTAAGTTGTCGGGTTATGCCATATATACAAAGATTAATACAGTGCCACAAATGTTGGAGATTTGGACATATAAAAATACAATGCAGAAGCAAAGAAAGGTGTAAAAAATGTGCAGATGAACATAACATAAATGCATGCAAAAATGACGAGGAAACTTGCTGCCTATGTTATGAAAACCATCAAGCAGATAGCAAAATATGCGAGGTATATCTGAAGAATAAAAAAATAAAAGAAATCATGGCAATGCAGAATTCATCTTACGAAGAAACTAAAAAAATTATTCAGAACAACGGATATGCAAAAGCAGTTAGCACCTATAATCAATATAAATCCTATCAAAATAACTTTCCAGGTCTTAATAGTAATATGAGAAGCAGTTCAGATAAACCAAATGCTAATAAATATGAAATATTAGCAAATCTAATAGAAAAAGAACAGGTTTATGACACAGATAACTTAATGAGAATGAATAAACCAACAAATATCTCAAGCAGAAATGATAGAAGAAATTATTATAAAGCAAATATGAGTATCGAAGAGGTGAACGTAGGGTAGACAGAACTGACGTGATTAAGTCTCACAAAAGGTCACAAAGCAATGAGGATAAAGAAATTTCAGCAGCGCGAAGGACTCAATTGAGAAGCGACATTAAAAACATAATTAAAAAACTAGAAGACAAAAGATATGGTATAGATATAAGCAAGGAAACTAATATGTCGAACATAAAAATTAGATTAGAAATGATAATCGAAAGTTTGGGTATAGTAAGTTCTCAAGTAGAAAACACAATAGGAGTTGGTTCTAAAGAAAATGAGAAAAAAGATATTAGTGACAATAATTATAGTTGATTAAAAAAACAAATAAATAAATAAATAATAAAAATAAAAATATAAATGAATCAATTAAAAATTTTACAACTGAATTGCAGATCACTAGTATCAAATAGGGAAAGTATTCAACACTTTATGTTCCAAAACCAAATCCACATAGCGGCACTACAAGAAACGTGGCTAAAACCAGATAGGAATTATAACTTCTCTGGGTATAAAATATTTCGTGATGACAGAGATGATGGTTATGGCGGGGTAGCTATTTTAGTAAAAAATGAAATTGCTTGCGAAGAAGTCATTTTTTCTAATGATAACGATAATATACAACTCTGTGCAGTTTTGATTAAAACCCATACACCATTTTATATAATGTCCGTATATTACTCTCCTAATACAAGTATAGATATGACGGATTTTAAAAATCTAATAGAACAATGTCAAAGAGCAAGAATTTTGATTTCGGGTGATTTCAATAGCCACCACTTTGCGTGGGGCAGCAATTATATAGACAAAAGGGGTGCTACAATATATGAGTTAATAGAAGATTATTCTTTTTGTATACTGAATGATGGAAGAACAACAACAATTCAATCAAAATACAAAAGAAGCTCACCAATAGACTTATCATTTTGTTCCAACAATTTAATTAGTTTGTTGGATTGGAATATAGTTAATGAGAGTATTGGATCAGACCATCTCCCAATAATTATAACGGCGAATGTGTATATAAAAACAATGATACACATTAATATAAATAAACGATGGAATATTAAGAAAGCAAATTGGACAAAATTTGAAGAAAATATTGACAAAATGACAACAACCTTTAATCACACAGAAAGCATCCAAGTAAAATATAAATCTATTACAAACATAATAGAAAAAGCAGCAATAAGTAGTATAAAACAAAATAAACAGAATTACATTAGGACTTTTAGACCTACTCCATGGTGGGATGAAGAGTGCATGGAAATCATATCCAAAAGAAAAATAGCATATAAAAAAATGTTAAATAATTTCAACTATAACAACTATATTAATTATCAAAAAATTAATGCAGAGATAAAAATAATGCTTCGCAACAAAAAGAAAAGAAAATGGATAGACTTTACTAACTCCTTGAATAATACCATGCCTATTACACAACTATGGAAAAAAATCAATATATTCTCAAACAGTAAATCTAAAGTAAATTCTTATAATCAAATATCGCAGGATTTTGGATATAATATTTTGAAAAACTATACGCCAGATTATGTTAGAAGTTGCATCCGTCACTACAAGAATGATAGACTTCGAAATCGAAATATTAACGAGGAAGCAATAAATTGTCCAATAAATACCGAAGAACTTGATAATGTTTTGAGAAATAAAAAAGATTCTGCGCCAGGAATGGATAACATCCATTACTCTATGATTTCTAAATCCCCTAGGGAATTTAAAAAAATCATTGTAAATCTGTTTAACGAGATAATTAAAAATAATATGATTCCCGAAGATTGGAGAAATGTTTGTTTGTTACCATTATGTAAGCCCAATAAATCTCCATTTGACGTCAATTCATATAGGCCGATAGCATTAACGTCATGCGTGGCAAAATCATTTGAGAAAATAATTAAAACAAGACTGGAATGGTTTATCGAAAACCAAAATCTATTAAGTCCATTACAAATTGGATTTAGAAAAGGTAAAAGCACTATGGATGTTATAAGCATTATCTCAAACGATATTCATATCTCAAATTCCAATAATAACTACCTCCTATTTATTGCAGTAGATATCGAAAAAGCATACGATAACGTAAACCAGGAAATTCTACAAAATAAAATGCGAAAGTTTAAGATTCCAAAACTTATAATTAATTGCGTTATGAATCTTATTTCACAAAAAAGAATTTATATCAAAACTAAGGAAGGAATTATAGGGCCAAGAACAACAAATACGGGTATTCTCCAAGGGTCAATACTTAGCCCACTACTCTTTAACATTTATACCTCCGATTTGATCAAAATAATAAAATCAAACGATATCAAAATCTTACAGTATGCGGATGATCTGTTTATATATGTAGCAAAACCATCAATTGAGATATGCATAAAGAAGGCTAGTGAAGCAATAAAGAAACTACAAAATTGGCTCAATAAAAACAATCTAAGTATATCCCCAAGTAAAAGTTCAATAACAATATTCACCAGACACAACAAATCATACCAGCAAGACCAAATTAGGTTGGGCAGTTTAGACTTTCCCATTAAAAAATGCGTAAAAATACTCGGTGTTTATTTGGATAACAAAATGAGTTTTAAAAATCACATTCAAGAATTATGCAAAAAGGGTGAAAAAGGTTTAAACATTTTGAGAAAACTAGCGAATACCAGTTGGGGAGCTCACCCAGAATCGTGCTTGATGATATATAAGAGTTTAATAAGATCTCAAATGGACTATGGATGTTTTATTTACGGCACAATAAACTCTTCTGAAATGCAAAAATTAAATAAATTACAATATTCAGCACTTAGATTGAGCCTAGGAGCTCTAAAATCAACTCCTACAAATAGTTTACTTGCGGAAGCAGGTGAAATAACTTTTCAGCTGAGAATACAAATGTTATCAAATAAATATCTTACGAAAAAATTTAATTCGGCATGCGAAGAAATTCCAAATCAATTACAACTGTTATCAAATCACCATATTACCAAAAAATTTTGGTTCAAGAAAAATACTCCACCATTATTATCAAGTTTTTATTTTTTCAAAAAGTTTGATGAATATATAACTATAAATAAGACCATACCACTTTTTGAATTTCCGTGGATAATGCAGTTTGAGAAACCCGATATAATATTTACATCGTTTCCAATTGAACCGAATATTTTAAACATTGGAGTCAGAAACAGGGAATTGGAGACTTACATAAATGAAAAATGGCCTGATCACATACAAATCTATACAGATGGGTCAAGGGGACAAGGAAAAACAGGTTGTGCTATTTACATCCCCAATTTTAATTATAAAAGAAAAGTGAGGTTGCCGGACATTGCATCGATTTTCACTGCAGAAGTATTAGCAATTTATTTAGCATTAGAGTATATCAAGCAAAATAACATCAATAAAGTGATAATTCTTTCGGACAGCAAAGCAGCATTAAAATCTATCAACAAGCCAAATATTAAATCAAATAAACTTATCTTAAAAACTACAGAAATTTTAATACAACTAACTAGAGATAAATTTTCAATCAAATTATTATGGGTAAAAGGTCACTCCAACATATTGGGTAACGACATAGCCGACAATCTTGCGAAAGAGGCATGGGATCTGGACGTGGACCCTTATAAAGTTCCATGTACTGATCTATTTTATTGGATAAAGTCACAAACCATTAAAACTTGGCAAGAGGAGTTTAAAACCTTATCAAAAAGGAAGGGAAGGCTATATGCTACAATTAATCCATCTCCAAAATTTAATACATGGTTTAATAAAAGGCTAGACATCGACAGAAAATTGATTTCAATTTTCTGTAGAATGCGATTCAATCATACATTGTGCAAGGACCAGTTATACCGGTTTCGGATCGTAGATAATAACAAATGCATATGTGGAGCTGCAGAAACAATTGATCACTTATTTTGGCAATGCCATCTTCATAATGAACATCGTAATAAACTATACAAATGTCTGAGTGAAAAGGGAATGTCATTTCCAATAAATACAGTCATATTAGTCGCTACAAACAATATACAAATTTATAAAATCGTTTTGGACTTTATTACTAAATGCAAAATAAAAATTTAAGTTTCTTAATTGATATCTGTGTGTATATGTAGGTATGTGTATGTGTATATATAAATATATATGTGCATGTGTGTATGTGTATATATGTATCGATATGTATATAGTTAAGTTTAGATATATATATATATATATATGTATATGTATATATATATATATATAGTTATAATTAATATTATAAATGTCTGTAATGTGCTAGATAACCATAAGGTTGAAGCCAAATAAATAAATAAAAAAAAAAAAAAAAAAAAAATTATTATTAATATGGATACCAAGAAACTTTGATACTTGCAAAAACGTATATGCTGAATTATTGATGGTTAAAGAAGTACTCATATGGATAAACGATTTTTCGTACAAAAAGATATGATTTGGGTCTTATCATTATGAGGCTAGATTATTTCACAAAACCTTTTCGTTATTCTGGACATAACCATACTAAATTATGTTGTAAATCATTAAGAGATTTGGCCTTGATGATAAACGCTGGTATCATCTGCAAAAAGAATGAAATCACAAAGATTTGTACAATCGGGTAAATCATTAATATATATGAGAAATAAGAAAGGTCCTAAAATTGATCCTTGGGGCACACCCAATTTCAAATTTCCTTTGAAGTAAAACTGTTTTACTGTCTTTTTTTTATAGTTTCTCAAAAATCTAATTTTTTCAAAGTAAAATTATTTCGAAACTTAATTTTTTTTAAAAAAATAATTTTTAGTACGGGAAGTTTCAACAATTTGCCTTAAGGCACGATGCCATGCGCCCCACTAGTTTTTTAAATATTTATAATGAAATCCATCTTCTTGCACTGGTCCTTTGTTTCGCATAATACGGTGCTTTTTAGGAATGTAACTATGTACAGTGTATACGGAGATTACCTGTACTCTATGTACTATAAGCCTGCCTTTAAATAGACCACTTATAATAATCTTTATGAATACTCACACACACATATATAAGTGCGTGTTTGCGAGTATCTATGTATAAATATAGATGCAATAGAATGCGTGTTTAATATTACACAGAAAAATAAACATAATTGAATTCCTTGCAAGAGTTCTGAGTTAAAGAGGAGTTCGGCATCGCTTCCGACTCGGAAACGGATAATTGAAATAAGGTGATGATTGCTTATCACCCGCATGTTGAGCGCGAAATAGGACTCGGCACAGCGCATTGTGACATGAAATTATTCATTTAAGATCTGTTCTCTGATCTCACCGAGGAAAATCGGAATATAGAAATTATATTGTAGAATCTATATAATATATAGTCGGAAGTGACGGAACGATTGCATACGAGCAGATTTGCATTAAGTTAATTTCATCTTTACATCGAAGTTATTTGTAGATTAAGAATTATGCGCATAGAAAATGAATTTTCTTTCGTGAAACATCGAGACTTTTAAATTATTCTTGAAGCAGAATTAATAATTCAGTTAATTTGTCTGATGATAATATAGAATTGTATCACTACTACTATTTAGTAATAGAAATTTTTCAATATATCTTAAACTAGTGGAGTAAATAAAAATCTTGGTATCCGTTTTACCCAAAAAAATTTACTCAAAATGTGTACACATTATTAAAATCTCTACAAAATATAGAGAATATAAATAAAAAACATTTTTGCCCGCCAAATGACGTATTTTTAACTTATTTTTATTCAGAGTCCATAACCGCTGGGTCTGCCTTTCCAAACATTAATCAGTTCTTCATCTTCTCAATACAAGTAAAATATTTTTTGAGTTATTAAATTTGGACGCTCCGTTCTCTTAAAAACTGAGTTACCGTTTTTGGCACGTTTGCCCCGTATCTCCGGAACTGCTAGACATGCCTTCGCCAAGAACTAATCAGCACGTCTCCTTATCAATACGAATCGAATGTTTTTGAATTATTCAAATCGGCTGATCGGTGTTCCCGAAATCGTTGACTTCGCACTCGAATTTGTATCCGCACGCGCACGCACACGCACACACTCACATACACACATACATCCATGTTTCTAAGGTATGCAAAATGTTCAAAAACCTTTGAAACGTAAAAGTATATAAACATTCGATTTTTTGCGATTACTATAAACTTACCCTACAGAAGTTAATAATATTAAAATATTTTATTGTGTTCCATTGGACATGTAAAAGATGATAAATTTAAACATTCTGTTTAAAATTATCATCGCTAAATTTCGGTTGCGTTTATAAAATCGACAAATTTTCAGTTTTTAAAAATCTTAGTTGCTTTAAATTTAATCAACTTTTTAAAATGTGTAACTATTCTTGTGTTTGCTAAATTGTTTTAATAGTTATCTTGTATATAGTTTAGGTCGAATTACGAAAATTGCTTAGAAACAAGTCTATTTTTTATAAGAAGTAAAAGAAATCATCAGATGTATTATTCTCGTTTTCTTGTCGTTACTTGCCGCCCTAGATATTACAACTAGCTCCTAGCAATGGGTATGTCTGTCTAAATTCCAAATTTTTCACATGAAATATAGTTAATTAATCCACAATTACTGACAGTTTTAGTATTACCTTCCATTTCCAATTATATAAATTATATTTATATAACTATTATATTTTATAATACTTATGTGCAATTAAATAACATTCACTAAAACGTATGGAAAGTGAAGATTCTCTAAATCAGTGTTTCTCAACCTTTTATGGGTTAATCCCCACCTTAACGTTTCTAAGAAGGACTACAGTCATATAAAATTTATATGAGGGCTACAGTCATATAAAATTTTTGACCTTTAATAAAGATTATATAAAGGATAGACCGATAGACCATTAAAATTACTATTAAATTGTGATCAAAACTTCATATGTGAAACAAGTTACAAAAATTAAAATTCAAATTATTTTCAATACTGGTTTCTACGCTCAATCAAGTCCATTTCTTTATTTTCTACTATTTATACTCTATATATCTATGCCCTATGTATCGTCTCTATATCTAGATGTCTAATTTTGATTTCAAGAAATACAGTGGTACCATCCCCTTCATATTATAAATATCCATTGTTACTAATTATATGTGATATCTTACAAATACAGCAATTTTTGGCTATAACTGAGTATTACTTAGCTGTGAAATATTTTTCTTCGTCTCTGATACTGCTCTTTTTTCAGAAAAGCGTCTAAACTTTTTAATAATTTCTGCGAATCAATGAATATACAGGACCTCAACTTTTGAAGATGCTCTAAAACGAAGACGTAATATCAAGTTTCATAAAATCAAGACACAAAATTAAATTATTTTAGCATTCCTTTATTTGTATTTTATATTTGGTTGTTTTGTTCTTTAATTGTAAAATGTGAATTGTATATCTAATACATCTAATACATCTATACCTAGGAGATTGAGCCGGAGCCACCTTAACTACTACTCTATTGCCAGCCCCTTTAAGGATTGTTTTCTTTTTGTACTGTTTTTGCAATTTCATTTTCATCCTAATAATTATTCTCGAATTTTCGATAGTCCGATAACTAGGCCGAGTGTGCTGGACTAACGCACTTTTACTATATAATATTCATAAAATTCAAACATTTTCTACATAAGTTCGATCAACTACATACGAGACTCGTTTATTAATATTTCATTTTCCCGCCGACATTATACGGCGTATTAATGAGAAATTAATTAATGAAGAACGTGGATAGAACGTTAATTTAGATCAAGCAACCATTCGCGGGGATGGGAGATCTCTGGTCTTACGAGCTTTCGGGGCTTTCAGCTGCTGAAAGTTGGGTTGGCGATTGTTATAAGTTTCGGCGAGTTTTGCAAATGGAAAATTGCGAACTCGGAGAGAAAAGAAAATATAGCTTTGAACGTCTGTTGCAGACGCGACCGCACCCAATAAAAGCAGTGATACACAAGTTTTATAACACATAATAGCAAAATAAAGGAAATGGATAAAGTAACTAGTGGTGTATGGCATCGTGCCCTAAGGCAAATTGCTGGAACTTCCCGTACCGTAACGAAATGTTCAAGGAATATTAAATGTTTTCAAATAGATTATTATGTATTTCAAATATTTATTATGTAACATTGTCTAATAAATATTTATAAGAATATATAAACTGAATTGCAAAGTTTAAATTTGTTTAAAGTATATTAGAACTGTAGTCAGAATTAAAATTAAAATCTGAATTATTTTCAATATAAAAAAGAAAAAATAAACATTTCGAAAAAAGAAAAACTAGATGGTATTGGTATTTAGCCTTGAGGCCAGTTACATGAACCTCCCGATATGTGTAAATAATCGACTTAATCAATAAAAAAAAAATTAATTTATGAGTGAACGTTAACTCGGAGTATTTTCAAAAAGCAACTTTTCAAAAATCAACAATTATTATATTTGAATCAGTTTCCGTAGGATTTTAATGATTTAGTATGTTTATTAAGACCAAGTACTATATTGTTATACCAAGGAAATCGTCTAATTTTAATTTTAGCTAACGTTAAAAAAACTACTCATTTTCACAAACTGATGAATTTTAAAATTAAACTACTTGTCGCAAGGCCGTAATATTATAGTAACTTCTATAAGACCATGATATATATCGCTAAAAAAATCCATAAAAATCGGCTTTAATTTTTTTTTTCAACTGTAATTACAAGAAAACGGCTCGGTAGATTTTCCCAACTAATATCTTTCGAACAGTTTTTGATTTTTTAAAATCGGTTCGGTAGGATGAGCCTAAATGTGGACGAAAAGTTTACACTTTTTTTTCAAATTACAAAGAAACGGCTTGGCATATCGTCGCACAAAACTGACAAACGATAGTCCTCATTGAAATACATCAAATGGCTTTTAAACTTCTGTATTATTCCCAACTAATATCTTTCGAACAGTTTTTGATTTTTTAAAATCGGTTCGGTAGGATGAGCTTAAATGTGGACGAAAAGTTTAACACTTTTTTTCAAATTACAAAGAAACGGCTTGGCATATCGTCGCACAAAACTGACAAACGATAGTCCTCATTGAAATACATCAAATGGCTTTTAAACTTCTGAAATCGTTTCAGGCGTTTTTGAGAAAACGTCGATGAAAAAGTCTAATTTTGACAAATGCCAAAAAACGATACTAATTTTTGCAAACTTTGACGAATTTTCAAAGTTAAACCAATTGTCATAGGCGTAATATTTTAGTATGATCTAGAAGACTATAGTATCTACCGTCAGAAAAATAATAATAAAAATCGTCAAAATTTTTTTTTTTTAATATTTTATTACAAGTAAACGGCCCGGCCGATCTTTACCAAAAACTATTCAGCACGATTCCCAATCAATATCTTTCGAACGGTTTTTGAATTTTCATAATCGGTTCAGAATTGCGGGCTAACGTGGACGAAATTTTTTTCACTTTTCTGCTATTTATAAAGAAACGTTTCGGCCGATCGTCGCACAAAACTGACAAATAATAGTCCTCATCGAGATACATCGAATGGCTTTTAAATTTTTGAAATCGGCCCAGCCGTTTTCGAGAAAACGTCGATTTACGGCAAAAAATCTGTTCACATAGACGCACACACACACACATACTTTTTCCAAATTTGGGCTCGTTCGATTCAGAATGGCTTGAAACGTCGAGAAAACATAAAATTAGCGAATCGAATTTTTTGATGAAAACAAACTTCTCCTTCAGGGAGTTAAAAATGAAACAATTTTTTTTTCAAAAGCAATTACTTTGTTGAAACAAGCAGAAAGTTCTTTGAATCATTCAAATAGGACGCTTAGTTCTCTCAAAAACTGCCATTTTTTGCACGTTTAGGTCTGTATATTTGAAATGGCTAGACCTGCCTTTGCCAAACTAATCACCTCTTCTCCCAATCATTACAAATTGAATGTTTTTAGATCATTCAAATCGGATACTCCATTTTATCAAAAACTCAATTTGTATTTTCTGCACTCTTTGCTCCGTATCTCCGAAACGGCTGGACCTGCCTTTGCAATATTAAAATCCTAAACGCCTGTGAAAATATTATAAAACTCCATCATATTAGGATTTACCCTGCGCTATTGTATAAAAATTCTCATTTATCCTACGACATTCAAATAAAATTCTTATGGAAAAAGAAGAATGCGACTGCAACTATAATAATTAAATTCAACGTCGTGCAATTATCGGCGTAATTTAAAAATGCAAACGACGACATTTACATTCAATCTTCGATCGTAATATTCACACAATGAACTGTAGACGACCACATCATAATATCGCAGAGCTTTCTTCCAAAGACCAGAGGCGTAATTCAGACAATTTCTAAAAATTTAAGGGATGAATATCCAGAGGGTTAGACAAATATTTGCAACAAAAAAAAAGTTTCTTGCTGATACTTTTTAGTAAAATAGGACATTCTAAAATTTATTGAAACTAGTTGTTATTGGTATTTTGCCTTGAAGCAAGTTACATGAACTTCCCAATATGTGTAATTAATCGACTGAATCAATAAAAAATACATTAATTTATGAGTGATTAAAAGTATTCCGAGTGGATTTATTACACATTAATGAAAACATACAAACACGTTAACTCGAGGTATTTTCTAAAAACAAATTTTCATAAATCAATAATTTTTATAATTGAACCAGTTTCTTGGGGACTTTAATGGTTTAGTGTATTCATTAAGACCAAGTACTCTATCGTTATACCAAGTAAATTGTCTAATTTTAATTTTAAGAAACTTCACAAAAAACTACTCATTTTCTCAAACTTTGATATTTTTTTAAATTAAACTACTCGTTGTAAGGCCAAAAAATTTCAGTAAGTTCTATAAGACCATGATATATATATCGCCAAAAAAAGTTCCATAAAAATCGGCTTAATTTTTTTTTTACAACAGTTAATTTCAAAAAAACGGCTCGATAGATTTTCACCTAAAGCTAATCAGTATCATTCCCAACTAATATCTTTCGAACGATTTTTGATTTTTTAAAATCGATTCGGTAGTATGAGCTTAAATGTGGACGAAAAGTTTAACTTTTTTTTTCAAATTACAAAGGAACGGCTTGACCGATAGTCGCACAAAACTGAGAAACGATAATCCTCATCGAGATGCATCAAGTGGCTTTTAAAATGTCTGAAATCGGTTCAGGCGTTTTTGAACGAACGTCGATGAAAGGTCTTATTTTGACAAATGCCAAAAAAACGATACTAATTTTTGCAAACTTTGACGAATTTTTAAAGTTAAACAAGTTGTCCTAGGGCCGCAATATTTTAGTATGATCTATAAGACTATGGTATTTTCTAGTGCAAAACGATACAGTGACATCAGGCTTCCCAAAACGGGTCTCGAATTTGAACCTCTGATTCGATGTTTAGCATAGCTTTAACCACGAGGCTATGGAGAAGCCCCAAAAATTCAAAACAATGTAATATTTGCTTAAAATGTCAATCTTGGAATTATATTTATCATTTCAACTCTAAATATATAGTACGTCTCTGGTAACATTTCGTATTATACTTCATTTCCAGATGCCCTATGTCCTATACCACCGCCCAGGTCTTTTCTTTTGCTCTTTAGAGTAGCTCCTTGTAAGTTAAAACAATTTCCAGAACATTTTCATACTTCAACGAACGCTTTGAAATAAAATAACTCACACTCTGTAGAAGTTTGAAACGGACTACGCTCAGACATTCGTACCGAAATATATTCGTCTTATAAATTGTTATAATTAATTTATACCGAATTACACACATGTTAAAACAAACTATATTTCTTTATATTTTTAAGACTGTTTTTTAGCTTCCCGTACCGTACGTTGTAGTAATCGCAAAAAATCGAAAATGAAAATGTTTATATATCTTTACGTTTCTGATGTTTCTGAACATTTTGGCATTCCTTAGAAAAAAAAGCATGTGTTTGTGTGTGCGGATACAAATTTTTGTCGACGATTTCGGGAACACGGTTCAACCGATTTAAATGATTCAAAAAACATTGGATTCCTATTGATAAGGAGACATGCTAATTAGTTTTAGGCGAAGGCAGGTCCAGCCGTTTCAAAGATGTCACTAATTCAAAAAACAATTTACTTGTATTAACAAAATGGGGAACTGATTGAATTTTTGGGAAGGCAGGTCTAGTGGTTTCGAAGATCGAGTGAAAAAAATGCAAAAAATGTTATTTGGCAGTCAAAAATGATCAATAGATATATGCACATCAAATTTTTCAGATATTTTATATATAATTTAATAAAAAGTATAAATTTTTTTACATGCATTTTATTAGTATATTATTGTTACTATATTAGTAAAAGTGTTGACAAAATATTTTAATGTATCATAACTCTCATTACATTTTTACTAACGAATAAAAGTAACTTATCGCCTTTAAAAAAGATACTAAAATATTTAGTAATTAGGAAATCCATAATTGCCTATCAATATCGGAATATTACTCGTATATGAGATAGTATACAAACAATGGTGGATCCAGCTTTGGCTTCTGGGGGGGTCACTTAATTAAATTATGTATAGAACATATATTCGCAATACAATAAGAAAAATCGTAAATTTTAGGAGCCTTTGACTCCGCCGTTCGTCTATAATGAGTTACATATTGAATTTATAGAATGTGTTTGGTAACAAACTACATAAATAAAATCATTATGAAGTAATTTTATTGCTAAATGAGTGTTCTATCTAAGCCTTAGGACAAGTTCAGGGGGTAGTCATGACCCCCGTGACCCACCCCCGTCCGAAATTGTCGATGAAAATTTGTATCCGCGCACACATACATCAATTTTTTAAGGTACGCTAAAATGTTCAGAAACCTTTGAAACGTAAAGATATACCAAATTTTTCATTTTCCATTTTCTGGCGATTACTATGACTTTCCCTTTTAGAAGTTTATCGAGTGTGCCAGTCTAGAAAGTCTTTAACGCAAGATTTATAATTCTTATTAATTCTTATTAGAACAAATATGAATATTTTGATATATTATCGTAGTATAGTATGTAATGCGTAATAAATTTTCTTAAATCAAATAGTTATTTTAATTTTAGAAAAATGAGACATAAAAACTATATTTAAATAAAATTTCAGGAAGGGGGCGGCATTTTTCTCAGTGCCCCAAGGCGCCAAGTTTCTAAATCCGGCCCTGGATATATATATATATATATATATATATATAAATGTTGTACTATATAATACAAAAATATAACACATAACCTATAATAAACACATGTTATAATAAATTTATGCAGGCATTTAATTGCTATCGCTATATTATAATGAAAAAGTATACTTGTAAAAGTACATGAGAAATACGATAGAAATTTAAACCAATTATCAATCAAGAAAAAAATGAAAAAGGCTTACAGTTTGTTCCAACTTCATCTGGCAAAACTTCAAAAAGGACGTGATAATTTTCCTTCACAATCAATGAAAAATAACACTTTGTTGGAACCTTATTTTCAAATAACACTATCACTATCTAATAATGCCAGTTTAATAATTATTAATAAAATAATAACACAAATACTTCATATAAAATATGTTTTATGAAATAACACTATCAAATACGTAATGTCAGTCAGTTTACCTGACATGTTAAGTTGTCGCCAAATGTCATCTAATTTAAGGTGATACCGCCAAATAAAATATGTCATCCATGTTCGCCAACAGAAGAAAAAAAACATCGCAAACTTTTGGATTTCCAAAGTCACATGATCTTAAATCTAGTCATATAATCTTAAATTGCTGGAACTTTTCGCACCGTAATTAGAAATCTTGGTACGGAACCCAAAAAAATTTACACAAAATGTGTACACATTATTAAAATCTCTATAATATATCTAATAATTTGATGTACATATGTCCAATAAGCATTTTTGCCCGCCAAATTACATTTTTTCAACTTATTTTCATTGAAAGTCCATGACCGCTGGATCTGCCTTCCCAAAAATTTAATCAGTTCTTCATCTTATCAATACAAGTAAAATGTTTTTTGAATTATTAAAATCGGACACTCCGTTCTCTTAAATACTGAGTTACCGTTTTTGGCGCTTTTTGCCCCGTATCTTCGGAACGGCTTGACCTGCCTTCGCCAAAAACTAATCAGCACGTCTCCTTATCAATACGAATCGAATGTATTTTGAATTATTCAAATCGGTTGATCGGTGTTCCCGAAATCATCGACGAAAATTTGTATCCGCACACACACACACACATACACCCATTTTTCTAAGGTATGCCAAAATATTCAGAAACCTTTGAAACGTAAAGAGATATAAATATTTTCATTTTCGATTTTTTTGCGATTACTATAACTTGCCCTACGGGAAGTTAATATTATATCATGGCGTTAATAAATCGCTTATAAAACTTTTGTTAGGTTATAAAATTTTAGATTTTTTTTTTAAGTTAATTTTGTTTCTATTAATCTATTAATCATTGGTTGTTTTTATGTTTAGTATATTTGTTTTTAGTTTTTTTAAATAATAAATTATATTGAAAACGACGTATGAACTATAGAAGTTAATTCATATCTTGAATTGCCATAAATGCGCAATATCTTTATGAAAAAGGGCGTGTATAATAATACGCCAATAGAAAACGTAGTAAATACATTGTTGCACATTTCCGCAGGCGCTTTAGCGCTTTTGAGGACTATATATTGCTTGAGAGCTGTTTCATTGGTGGTTTCATTATACATGATACATGAGAAACTGTTCTATATAATTTATCTAATAAATATTTTTTATTGCTTGACTTCTTATTGTATATGCAGAATTAAACGTATGAAAAAAACTATTATGCGCACGGTCAAATTTCTGAGACCTGATTCCAATCAGATCTTTATTCATTTTCAAAAGAATTCCGTGGCAAAGTGCCGATTCTTGTTGGATCCATTTGCATTCCAATGAAGCAGCATGGCATAGACATTCCGTTATTATGAAATACTCCGAGAGAGATACTGCCCTACTACAAATTTGAATGTAAAATAATAATACCAATTTCGATAGAAAGTTTATACCTTTAACTTCAAATAGCTTGATAGTTTAAATACGTCATTGACTTTGCGACCCATGTATCATTTTCCAATGCGATTAAATGTTTTATTAGATATAAAAATAGAATTATTATTATTCGTTTACAATTCACTTTATTCAAAAATTGAGTATAAAAGTATTGCTTCAACATTTTTTTTTATTTTTAAATCTAAGGTAATCACCAAACCTATTAAGACTAAAACATACCAAAATTGTAAACCTTAGTTTTATGAGCACCTGCAATATGAAAATCAAAACATTTTGGTCATAAAATAAACACAATTTTAGTTTACTATAACGTTTTATATTTAAAACAAAATTTTATTAAACAGTTGAATACATGCAAAGCAAAAGCGCCAATATAGTATACATAAAATTTAATTCGCAATGTATTCACAATTTATATATAAATAATTTATTTGCGTTCCTCTATCTAGGTAATTTATAAAGAATCCCTATGCCAAACCCATGTTCTTTTAGTGTGATCAAACTTGTGTGATAACCATTGAGATTCGAGTAAATTAAAGCGATCCTCACTTAAGTAAAGCGGCTTGCCTCTTCTGAAAATCGGAAACATATGATAATAAAATAATATTTTTGTTTTTCGTGCGAAATTAAACGTGCATTATTAGATAAAAAAGTATATTCTACATATAGAAAATAAATATGGAAAGATGTAAATTTAACTTACTTTAGATCTCTATCTTCCTCATCATAGTCATCTAAATATAAAGAACCCCACAAGCATGCTCTTCTTCCCCT
Source organism: Ctenocephalides felis (assembly GCF_003426905.1). Classification (NCBI taxonomy): domain Eukaryota; kingdom Metazoa; phylum Arthropoda; class Insecta; order Siphonaptera; family Pulicidae; genus Ctenocephalides; species Ctenocephalides felis. The sequence goes on along the minus strand of NW_020536999.1, from coordinate 51,513,966 downwards.
AATTATAATTATGTATGTTGAAGTAACCACTAAAAATATACCAGTTCCACCTCCGCAATCGATTGAATGCTAAAATATTATTTTTAATTTAAAAATGAGATTTTTTAAATTGTAACCTATATATAAAAAAAGACAGTGGTACTCTGACTTAGGAATGACCTAGCACAAAAGTGTTTTAAGATACGAGCCACCGAAGGACAGTTTTATACATGTTAAGTTCGCGTTTTTTGATTTTTGTATATCTTGCAAAATATTATTTGCTTTTATAACTATGGGTCAACAGAAAAGAGTCATGTCTCTTGAATTAAAAAGCGAAATTATTGAAAAATATGAGTGAGGATGTACAAGTAGTATATCACAGATGTACTGGTTTTAAACCACTGTATATGAATGAATTTAGTACTACACACAAAAATAACAATTTGTATAATGTGATACTGAGTTATTCAATGACAAAAATTATAACTATAATAATTACCTGAACTGCTTCACAAACATCTTGTTGCCTACAGCAAGGCTGTTTTAAACAAACTACAGTTCCGCACATCATGCAAATAGAACTCTCCTTAGGTACTGAATTACATTGTTTGCATGGCCTTTCATGATAATACTGTAAAATAATATTAAAATATATATTTTAATTACAAATTATAAACTGTATGCTATTTCAACAAATGCATTATGTTTTATTGATCACTTACTGTAAAAAGCCTTTCATATTCCTGAGGCAATCTGAGTAGTCTAGGTTGGTGCCAATCAACGTGCATATCGACAACCAAAGATTTGGCATGTGTTCTAGCTCGCAATATTAATGTTGTTAGGTCTCGCAACCATATAGATGATGGATCGGTGAAAGAGTTATAATTTAAAGGCCATGACAAGGCTTGAGCAGCATTAAACTTATCCCATTCCATACCTGAAACACAAACAAAAATGTAAATAAAACATAGCAAAATTAAAAACTGCATAAGATTATAAAGTCACATACTATTTTTTGTTAGTTCCAAGTAATAAATTAATCTAACAAATTCAAGTTCTGGTGTGTTAATATCTGGCAGATTTTCACGATATAAATGGTGTCTCAGCAATGCAGCGACGCGAAGGAAAGGCAGGCATAAACGTTGTATCTAATATAAAAGATCATTAAATTACATCTTGATTTCATTAAAAATAATAAAAAATATATCACAATAGATGTTAATATATTTTCTCTACCTTTTGCTCCAGTGCGTGCAAGTTTACTTTGGTCATGGTCTGACTAGTACTGGGTTGAATGGATTCCGTATCATAAAGACCAGTATATCTGAGTGAATTAAGAACAAGACCTAAAGCATTGCAAAGTTTATAATCTCTGGCAAATTCAATATTTGCTAAAATCCAAGTGCGCTCTGGCTCAGTCAAACTGCAACTCATTTGTGTTAGCACTTGGTAGTAGAGTAAATTATACAATACTTTTACAATACATGTGAAATATGCTGCAATAAACATAATAAAATGATTATTAAAATTTACAGAAAAATTCCATAAAAATTTCACAATTTATAGGCACATACATAAATCCAAATGTAGAGGCACTAGAAGTACAAATTTAAACAATAATGCACATGGATCACGCAACAAAAGTGGTACTGATAATTCCTGATGTGTGGATGCAGCTGGTAATAAAGGAGAGTCAGAGTCTGATGTTAAGCCACACAGAGCAGACCACGTACGCCAAGTAGGCCATTCGGCCAGAACTCTAGCATGTACTGAAAGTACGTGCAGAAGTGGGACTAAAAAAAAATGATTAAAAATTTAATTTATTTGTTATAAAAAAGTGTGTATGTAATAATATGCAAGAATATACCTATGCAATCTCGTTTTGGCTTATATCTGACTGAATTGTTTGCACACAATGAACCACCACGCTGTACAATTTCAGCTTCTATATTAATTCTAGCTATTGAGGTCACAAATAAGAACAAACTCTGATGAGAAGGAGCTGAACTTTTCTGTTTAAATTTAAATTGTGTGCTATTAGTCATTTCTTCCATAGCTTTGAACACTGCCTCTGCCAGTGGAGTAGTTGTCTGCAAAATAAGTTTATCGAATAATTTTATTATAATAATTATATTTCATATTATATATATATATATATATATATATATGTGTGTGTGTATATGTATATACATATATGTATATATAAGTGAAAAATATATTTCTATTATGTTAATTATATAAGAATAGTTATAATATAACATAACATATTGTAAGTAATATAATATTAATATTTACTTACAATAGGCTTTTCTATTTCCTTAAGCATTTGAGTCAAATCTGATGCCAATTCTGCCGTTTGTTTACAAGAAGTTTTTACAACAGGATTCAATCTTCCTAGTTGTGGACTAAGAGGTAATACTAGATTTGCCAATTGCCGACAAACTGGGCATAAAAACTCACCACTGAAAATAAAAAAGCAATCATAGCATCTTAGTATATAATTGCAATAAATTTTTAAATAACAATAACAATTGAGTAATTACCGATCTATGTGCAAAGTTTGAGGTCTCTGAGAATTATTAAGGCTTTTTAAGTATGATGTGAGGCAAGCCAAATGTAAATGATGTCCACAGGATTGAACATGTACACCTCCTTCCCAACCCAGATTCACAGACAGCAACCAGGATGGCTGATAAATACAAAAAACATAAAGCTCTAATCTATTATTAAACATGAAATGAATACATAAAATGAATAGGTAATATATAATTTTCTTTTTGATTTGATTTGATTTTTGATAATTATATTTGTAACATATATATATATATATATATATATATATATATATATATATATATATATATATATATATATATTTAACTATATATTTGACTATATATTTAACATATTATTTTCTAAAACAAAAATCTATTTCCTAATTATTTTATAAATATACTCACTGTGTCAAAAAGTTCTAGCATGTCCACAATACGCTTGTCAAATTCTGATGCTTGAGTTGAATCTCTTTGGTTGTTTGTATCCTCATCAGATACTGCCAAAGGTAATCTATCAGGATGTTTTCTACGATGTCCCACCACACTACTCGACTGTAATAATAAAAATATAACAAATTAAATTGATGTATATTATAATTTTTACAAACAAAAAAATATATTTGATTACAATTACTGCTTGAAATTGTTTATTAATATTTGATCAAAATAATGAGAAGTTTTACATACTTGCACAAGCACTACTAGGCCGATTGGATTGTCTTCTGCACTTGGAGAAGTCGTATTACATATAATACAATCATATTCCTTTTCATGAGGCTGTTCTTCTTCTTCGCGCCAGTCCATGTCCGTTACATTGTCGCCTAGAATTATAAATTCAATGGATTATAAATATATTTAGTATTACTTAATCTATAAATTTTCATGCTAGTATCATACATTATTATATTTCAAACACAAACCTGACTCCATTGCTTTTTCCATAAATTGTTTCTGTTTATTTGCAAATTCTTGCATTAACCTTTGTTGTCTTTCCTTTGCCCTGCGACTTCTTTCTTCCTTTTCCCTGTTGAAGGTATTTTTAATGCATATTACTCATAAATAATAACTAACTAAATAACAATATATTTTTATTATGTTATACCTCTTTTCTTTAGCTCTTTGTTCAGCCTGTTTTTCTCTTTGATTAGGCCATAGTCGTTTTCTTATATCCGATATGTTTTGTTTACATAAAATATCTAATGCTGCTATTTTCCTCAAGAGATTTCCAATAAAAAAGGGACCATCACCTACGAAAAATATGTCGTATATTAAAAAAATTTCTTAAGTAGCTTATAATTAATATAGACTTATTTTATGAAATAAAAATAAAGTCAATTGAAAATTTCATAAAAATACCTATTCGTTTGTCATAGTCATCTGGTTTATTAGTACTAGAATTATCACAGCTCTGATTATCACTGGTTGAAGAAGTTCCCGCAGCAAATTCTGGCGTCTCCTCTAAAGAAAAACTATCCAAAGTTCCGCTAAGCTGCGAATGCAGCTTTAGTAGTAATGATATTATGCTCTCATTTATGACTACCGTGCTAGGATCGGAGACATTACCCTAAAAAATGTTTACTTATTAACTTCCTTATTAAAATAAATATTACCACTGATATTAAATCGGTTACGCATCACATATTTAAAATAAAGAATTTATTAATTGCTCATTGAAAGATCTATCAAACTATTGTATAAATTCATATTTTTAAGTCCGGTATATATTTATTGTTGAACTACAATAGAAGTTAAAAAAGTTATACGTTTTCTCACATTTATATATCAAAACATTTTTTTCTAATATTTATATGTTGAAATTTGTGATTACAGAAAACTTTGCTAAACAGGCTCTCATGAAAAGCTAATAAAAATGCTAACAATTTAGATGTTTGTCGTAACATTTGTCTAAGTGAAATCCTAAATGCTTAGCAAAGTTAATAACTTCTGAACAAGAACTCTTCTAATCATTTCTAATTACCTCAACAGGCATTCTTTTATAAGATTTACGTGCGCCTACGGATTGAGGTATGATGTCTGAATTACGACTGGGCACGGCCACAGGTTGAACACGGGCAAACGGCAAAAATACCGAATTACCGGACGGAAACATTTCTGATCCGGACAATAAAGCCGGTGCTCCTATAAAAAAAAAAAACAACATAAAAATTGCAAATCATGATATAAAAATAATATCATTCACAACAAAACGCGTGTTTACCAGAATGACTAGGTGTAGGTTCAGCATTTGTATCTCTCAAAGCAACTTCCATGCCCACTGCCATCATATCATTCTCAGTATCAGGAAGTGCTGGATCAGGCAAAGCCAGCGCCAAAGACTCAGCAGTCATTTCTATGTCTTCAGCTTCTTCAGATACTAAAGATTGCTCAGGCACCATAGATAAATCTAAATCATAATATATTATTATATAGTCATAATCAAAAATTGGTACATACAACATAAAGCACTTACAAATATAATTATTAGATGAACATAACGTAATTTATCATTATATCATTATATAGTCATTTTTATATAAGAATTGGTTTTATATAAAAAGGTTGTTTAATCTATAAATATAGAAGAATTTCGCTAATCCGGCACTTGAATAGACGAACTCCTCCAATAATCCGACACACTCAGCGACCAAAGCGCTAAACAATCTGTTGGAAACTAGCTTTTCAACTATTTCCGCTATTTTCAATATGCTATCAATGTCAATTTTAACTATATTCCAGTATTCCGGAACTCTTTGGTTTCAAATACTGACGCGTTAGTGAGATTTTACTGCATATATATTTATATAGCAAAACAAGTATTTAAAAAAAACTGTTTGTAAACAAGGTTGAAATACAAAATAACACTTTGAATAATCTACGCAATGAATCCATTATCAAAACTAAAATTGGATTACTTTATTTTTATAACTATCTCTCATAATCACCTTGGGGTAGTGCTAAATCTCTTCTTTGTGGCAAAACCAAAGCACTGGAAAGATTTGGGTCTCCACTAATCATTCTGAAAGGAGAATTTGATGCCACTGGAGTCAAATCTGTTTCAGACGTATCCCAATCGTTATCAGCTGAAATATTAAGAGAACATTCTTATACTGTTCTTAATTTTTAGCTATAAATTTAAGAACTAACCTTCAAACATGTAATTTGCCGGAGTAACTTGTGGTTCTGGTGGAGCTAAAGCAACCCGAGGAATAACCGTTCTAAGATTCTCGCTCAATGAATCATTTCTAAAACAATCCAACATTTCGTAATCCCTCTGCTGTTGTGCCGATGTGCATGACGTATATTGGCAAACGGGTGACTACAAAAAGATATTCATTAGCTATGAACACAATCATGTAAAACACTAGTATGTTTTATGTGTATGTGAACATAAAACGAATATGTTTGCTATTCTAAATTTGTGAAATATTTACTTTATATGCATCTGGATCAACACTGTCGACAGCCATTTCCAAAAGGAAAATAGCCAAAGCCAAAACTTGTTCCGAAACACTAGTAGTATGTACTGCTCTATACAGAACTGAGAGTAAAGTGGCGTGCAGAACGCGAGAGTGCAGCAAGCGGGTAGGGTTAAGACAGCTTTCAGTTTCGCTCTGGTGCGATTGATTATTTCGAGCAAAACACTGCGGCGAACGGAATGGTGGCCATAATGTACTTTGGGCAGGCAATTTATATTCTTGTTTGACGCTGGACAAATAAAAATTATATCAAGATATATCGGAAAAACAGTTAAAATACGCATTCTTTACACTCACTAAGCGGCAAAACGATCCATAGAACTTTGAAAATCTCGTCTGTGAACAGCGCGCAGTAATACATGCAAAGGATCATAGTGTTTCTCCCAAACAATTGGCAGTGGAACAAATAAACCTTGTTCCAGATTTTCTGATCCTTTTGGAGGTGGTCGATACGATGATGAAAGCTGAAAAACCGACATTTAAGTTATAATAATAGTATAAACATATATATCTTTATCAGCAAACCTCTCTTAAAACGGTCTCAAAATTTTTAGTATGTGCATTTCCAGAACGTTCTGGCATTAATTCCAACAACTGACTATGAGTTTTGTCGCTTGTAGCAAGAAGTGCGCTGATTTCTAATTGGGATTGCAAAAGCTCGTCACTACCTATGGGGTTGAAATATAAAAATTTACATTAATATAAAAAATCCAATATTCTATTTTAACAAAAAAGTATTACTTACATTTTCCCATGTTTGTTTTAGATGAAATGAGCGTTGCTAAATATGTTAGAAAACCTTCTAGCATTGAATCTTGTTCTAACTCTTTAGCTGGAGTTAGTGTACCCATGCCCAACCATTCTTTAATTCCAAACCTGTGAATAATATGATATTAAATCAATTATTCAAGCCCTAGTTATAGTACTTAAATAAATGGCTATAATAAATATAAAATATAGTTATAGTAATGGTAAATCCAGAGTAAAATTGAAAAAAGACGAATCACATTTCCAAAACATTAGCAGCACATAACGTCAAAATATAGTTATAGTAAAGGTAAATTAAATCAAAAGTAAAATAGAAAAAAAGCCGAATCACAATTTCAAATTTCTTTTGGCAATAGGCAGAA